>NW_018408899.1:652770-748183 GCF_002113885.1 Mizuhopecten yessoensis
TGATACTTGTTCTCACCCATCTTTATGTTAGGGTAAACCTTGACTAGCCTTGCTATGATACTTGTTCTCACCCATCTCTATTTTAGGGTTAACCTTGACTAGCCTTGTTATGATACTTGTTCTGATCCATCTTTATGTTAGGGTAAACCTTGACTAGCCTTGCTGTGATACTTGTTCTCACCCATTTTTATGTTAGGGTAACCCTTGACTAGCCTTGCTATGATGCTTGTTCTCACCCATCTTTATTTTAGGGTAAACCTTGACTAGCCGTGCTGTGATACTTGTTCTCACCCATTTTTATGTTAGGGTAAACCTTGAATAAACTTGCTATGATACTTGTTCTCACCCATCTTTATGTTAGGGTAAACCTTGACTAGCCTTGCTATGATACATGGTTAATGACCTACCACGGAGGAAGAAAGCAGGGTTAAGATTAAGAAATAAATGCTTATTTAGAAGCTAGGACACCTTCGTCCTGTATTTGTTTATTTATTTATTTATTTTGATTATCTAACATGGTTTTAATATTGCTTTATTAGAAATGTCAGGACGACATATAACCTTTTCTAATAATGAGCCTATCATATTCGTTTGAATTGTACCGACACGTACGCTTTACTCCGAGAGAGTAGTCAATACTTACACGAGGTGTATTCATAACCTTATGAACATCAAACGTTAACATGCATACTCATATGTAGAAGTAAACATGGGCACCTTTACGGTAGTATGAATGGTAAGAGCATTACGTAGGAAATCGTGAGACAGATTATACAATGTTATCTCAGCCCGTATCGACAGACGCAGACATCAAGGGTGCGAGCTGTCACTAAAACAGGTCAAACTTCAATAGCTTATTCAAAAAGGACTCGAAGAAACAAATTCAAAATAAAAGTTTGAAAAAATGTCTAATTGAGCAAAAACATTTCGTTTGTAAGTGTTGAAACTTAGCGCCAGTTTAGTCTGAACCGACACGCGTTGACCGAAGTTACCTTGTATGTAAAAGAAAAAGAACAAAAACGTCAACCCCACACAGAGAATTTATCTGTTTTAAAATCCCATTCTAGACAATGGCGATACCATCCTCTTAGTGTGAGTTGTTAGTAATTTAACATTTCACGGCACTTCTGCTTTCAAGAGAAGTAGACAGTAGAGAGCGGTAAGTAATTTTACGTTCCGGTCCGGTACCATACCTTTTGTTAGTTGTCGCCATCTACTACCAGTAGTCGTCTGCAAGGTGTGAATTTGTCATAAAGGACGATTGAGCGATTGCTTTCAGATCGATAACTATTGAAAAGTACAAAATAATAGACATGCATTAGACATAACGGGTTACACTCTAAAACGCCTGGATTTAAACATTGCTTGCATAACTAAATATTATTTTAATTATTACTTTGGCGGTTTTATCAATAAGGTCAAGAACTTTATTCAATGAGAGAATAATAATTTTAAAATGGCTTAGTTACGTTAGTTATAGCATTAAAACGTTACCATGACGCAAGGCGTGTCAACAAAATGCAATAGTCAATGTCTAATTATCTGTTTGTTTGTTTGTCTTGGGGTCAACTCAGGTCATATGATGACAGCTAAGATCATATGAGAAGAGCTGAGGACAACGGTTAAGGAAGACCCTATTAAAGTAGTAAAGGTCACATGACAAAAGCTGATATAATATGGCGGCAATGATTTTAAACATCGTCTGCTGCAGTCTGTAAATAAAGTTATTGTATAGCAGGTTGAATGGATATCCTGATATAAGCTTACAGGTACAGCTAGGTAAACATCATTTTTTGCATCTTCTTCACTGACCAAGTGTATCAACTGATATGAATCCTTTACTTATGTTTTGTTGATAATTATCGTACAGTAGATTATTATAAGGTGCAAAACTTTAGAAATAATTATAAATCAAAGCAAACGCTATTAGAAAGCAAGAGAAAATAGAAACCAAATAAACCTATCATGTTTCTTCGATATGCACTAAGCAGATGACACAGAAAAAGTCCCCGATCTTGCAACGTATCATTCAATGCAATACATAATGCATGTAACTTTCCATCGGAGATGTTTGTGTAAGTATGTAGGAATAACACTAATTTAGACGTAGTTTAAAAGCATCGCGCTTGCCACACAGCCATTCAAATTAACGAACAAACAAAAAACAAAAAACAAACGTCTGACAGGCAGGATTAATGTGGTTTAACATGTATTTGTTTCGGTTGTTGTGGCATGATAAAAACATTGTATTACATAAAGCTCTACGGTATTACAAAGTTCGTTTGCTGCCATTTTGAAAATATAATGATATAAAATTAACCTGATTTGGTTCAATTAGAACAATACTGTTATCTCATTCCACGCTTTTTCCATTTACAAACCCTGTTACGAAAAGAAAATGCAAAACCCCTTAAAATATACTTCAACAGAAGTTAAAAGCAATCAAATGTTTAAACTTTACAACAAACACAAATACGATATCCGAAAAATAATGTATACTACTTGGCCGTCTGGCATTTGTCTGATAATCAAAGATTTTCTAGCAACATGCGGGATAACAAATCTTGTCGAATCCAGAACATGAGCACACAATAGTGTCTATTCCTAACGTAACGCTAAAATAACGATTCGTATGACGAGAAAGCCTGGCAAAGTTATATCATTTTGGTCCACTTTTAGGCTCCAAAGTTTTTTCTGCTAACATATTAAGTCAACTCTTAATGCTCGTCATAATGCAAATTGGTTTTAAGATGTTTCACAGATATTAATTGTGGGTAAAATGCGTTCTGTGTGATAGAGTGAGCGGCGTGGGCGGTTTCTGACCGATTTTATTTTCCTGATATTTCTAGTATTGTATTCTTCAATACTTCATCAGTCACATAACAAATTAATTAAGTAATTGATTTGGGATTGTTTTTGTACTTAAATCACCATTTAGGAAAATTAATTGAAAAACTAAAAAATTCATGACTTCTTCATTACCTCTTCTAATTGTTAGAGGCGATTTGACAGAAATGAGGTAAATAGGTTCGAAAAAGCAATCAATTTTCGATGAAAGTAAGAATTACAATTAAGGTCTTCGTTTTCTTAATACAATGAAAAGAACTTCTGAAGAAGGTTTCACTGTTCGTCACGATTTTTACGAATTGATTTGTTCGTGTCGCCACGATCCGAATATTTTAATTACAAGTTATTAATTATTTTAGTCAATTAACTATCAAATGATATTTTGTCTTGTTTTTATATATAATTTTTTGTCTTTTTAAGTTCAATGTCATGAATTATAGCCTATTTTTGCATGAGAGGCCGTCGTTTTTTTATTGAAAACAAACAATTAATTCAATTTTTTAGATCGTGATTCACTAAATTATTAATCATAATTAGAAATGATTAGTGACGGTGGATTGGTAAAAAAAACTATTAATCACTGAAGACATCATTTGTTTGTTCTGGAATCGTTTTTTAAAAGTTCATTCTAATTGATATTCAGTTTGGAGCTTTTGTCGTCCATCATGGTGGCATTTAGGTGGGAATGAGGCAACCGCATTGACGTCATAACCGGTTTACCTGATTAAATATGGTGGAGCCTCTTCGGTCACGGTCAAAATATTCATTTTCTCCGTTATTACGTTATAGAAACGTTGTGTACACGTCTGTGTAAAGGTATATATGTAAATTTAGTAAACTAACATATTTCATAGACATGTTGATGGATAACAGTAAATACATTGTAATATTGATAAATTCGTTCTAGTAAATAATACCGAATAAGGAAAACAGTATTTACTGAATCATTACACGAGAGGACACATACAATTTTAAATATGCTAACAATTTATTATAACTTACATATAAGATTTTGTAAAATTCATACTTATAACAGTCGATTATGAATACTTCTGCTGGACTGTAATTCAGAATTAGATGATGGGATATATCTTTTCTCTCTACATACCAATGAAGGTGTTAAGTTAACAAGATAAAATTGTTTAACCACTTAGGTTATTCGTGGTCTTTATATAATTATCTTACTCCAGTGAAGTCATCAGCAATACTATTACCCCTAAAGTCACTCATGGTTTTAATATGACACATCTTACACATGGCCAAGCAATAACGAAAAAGTGCAATACTACACAGTAAAAGCTTAATGTCAAACAGTCGTATTTTTTAAGTTCTATCTTTAAATGTGCATTTCATTCGATTTTCCCTTCATGTTTACCAGATTTTGTAGTGTAGTTCCATTTTTAAATATGCATACCGTAAGTCGGTGGCTTTTGACTTTTTACTCAAAATAGTTTGCCTACATAATACAATTTACTGACACACGAGTAAAAATGTAATAAAAAATCGCACTGATTTGCATTCCAACCTGTTCCGTTACAGCACTACGGAGGATCGAAACTCGATAATGCTGAAATGAGCATGTGACGTAAGATGTAGGTGGGACACATTTACCTTTTAATTAGACATTAATTCCAGCCTCATCCTTACCTGTGACATAATATGTAAACGTACCTATATCGTCAGGTAATATAATGCGCTTGTACTAACGAACTCCTTGCCCTGTCTCTGTAATCTTGTTAACCATCGATAAATCACTCAAGACTTCCAGTGCTATTTGAGGTCAAATAGACAGAAATTACCATACCTTTTATAATAAATTCAAATAAAAATAGACTTAGATGCTTCATTTTTTATTATCCTCTTTATTAAGATAACAAATCTCTACTTTAACATACCGAAAATGCTTCTTAAACAACATTTCGTACTAAATATACTTTGATATTTACATGAAATTCAACATCATACATAACATATGTAGCCAGTAGATAAATCCTAATTTATGGGTGTACGATTACTATACCGGTAGGTAAAATTCCCGGCACTCTGACCTTTCCCTGTCAGGAACGAATTTCGAAAGTTTGCCTTCAAATAAATAAAAATGAAATTCTGTAGATTTTGATTTCCCTTTTTCAGGTTATTGCAAAACCTGTTGTTTTTGTTGTAGTGTCTCCAATCCTTAGTCTATCTTTATTTGAATTTTATCACATAAGTGACAAATAGCGCAAAAATGTAGCTCTTTTTACTTGTTGTCAGTTGTATCCACTTCTCTGCGTTCCTAGTCAGCTAACTATCAGAATAATGTGATCGGGTAGCTGACATATATATGTACTCCCTTATCCAGGTTATGCTATTTCGGCGAGGTAACATGCTTCTGTGAATACCATCAACTAATTATGACCATAGCTTAACTCCAAGCAACTTATCACTTTCCTAACAATATGAATTAAGGTACTAACACATAGCCAACACTTCCATGTTACGGTGTAGGTATGATACAATGCTTAAATTTACGTCTTTCTCTTGGCGAATAACTGCGTTTTCTAGAGTTTCAGTGGTAAGTTGAAAGTACTGAATGTTTTAGTGTTGTGAATGTTAGATGTTTAGGTTGATCGTTAGGATTGAAGGCCGCTTTTGATTTACTTTGCCAGTGGATATTATGTGGTAAGGTTGAACATCCAGAATGCTGAACGTTGTATTTGCTATAAAAGTTGGATTGCTAAGATGGTAATCCTGTATGTTGTGTAAGCTAAACGCTATTGGTGAATGTTATGGTGTTAAGGTTGCTACATGTAGTTCAAAACGTCAAATTTTCAAAATCTTGCTTTATTTAAATCGTAGATACAATATGAATTGTTGCATTTGGGTAGGTAGTTAGTCCTGTATCGTATATTTGCTATATACCGTGTGGTGGGCGTGAAATTGCGGTCATCCTCTATTGCGGACGGTTGCGTGTTATGTCATTACCTATGTTACCTGTAGGTACCTGTGGTACGGTTTCATATTTGACATGTCCTTAAAACTATATGATGACATTTCAGCATCAGTATTTTCCCACTCACGTGATCCTGTCTTGATACAAGGTCATTTTCAGTTCGACGGGGTTTTGAAAACTAGAATATATTTTTTACTGGAAAGTACTGCATTATCTTAGCTAAAAGGATAGGAGGATGGAATTCCTTAACTACTCTCCCTCCAATCGCTCTACCCTTCGTTAAGTAACTTCTTTTTCTGCAACAGATGGCTACAACAGCCTTGACGATGTACAAATGTGCCCTCATGGTAGACCCAGGTTACACGGTCTGTCAGTAATAAAATGAAAAGAAATATGTAATCTTTCAATTGCTGAACTTTATATGCAACCTATATTTTCTTCGATGTAATTCTTCTAAATATGTTCCTGTTTGGATAGAAATGTTTTTGCTTTAAATGAAAGGCATGCCTGATATGAAATTATGTTTCCTTGACAAATTTATTTGAATTTTACCGTCAGTTTGGTTTATTTGACGTCGTGGCTGCAGAAATTAATGTGACGTAAGATGTAGGGGCGATATTTTTACCTGTAAATTAGTTATTAATTCCACCCTGTGAGATATACAACGGATCTATCACGTCAAAAAAGATAATGTGCTTGTATTAACGAACTTTTCTCCTTGTTACATTCCACGATGTTTCTCTACATGACTTCTTCGAATTACAACCTGATGCTTCTGAAACAGTTCTTACCATAGGTGTAGGAGCCACATATTTACCTGTTAATTAGACATTACGTATAGCCTCATCCTTACCTGTGACATATATAAACGTACCTATATCGTCAGGTAAGGTCATGGCATTGTACTAACTCTGCTGTCCGTACACTCGTTAACCATCGATAAATCACACAAGACATTCAGTGAAATTTGAGGTCAAGTAGAAAAAAAACATACCTTTTATACCGAATTAAAATAGAATTAGACAAAGTCTTTTCATTATTACCTATATGTGGATGACTTATGAAAATAATCCCTATTTTTACATACCTGAAAATGCTGCTTAAATCATGCATCGATAATTACATGAAACTCAACTCTTCATCACGAATAACACCTGTAGTCAGTAGGTACCTCATTATTTATAAGGGTACGATCATTGTGTGGGTAGGTAACACCCGGTACTGCGACCTTTCTGTGACGGAGACGAATTTCAAAGGGTGTTCCATTAAAACGTTATAAATGACAACGATTTCCATTGGACGATATCTTTTACTTGAAAGAAGAACTTCATATTTACTTCTAATTTTGAGATTGCTTTTAAAGGTATTGCAATAGGTGTTTTGTTCTTATATCCTTATTTGTTATTCATTTATATGTTGTGTAACATTATATCAAAGAAAAAGATAACTATTACTGTAGCTGTTTTCGTTTTTGTTCATGTATTCACTTCTCCGAATGCGTTTCTAGTCAGCTCAATATCAGGATAATGTGATCGGTGAGATGACATGTTACCGTGTCCAGGAAATGATATTTCGGCGGGATGGGATTTCTTTGTGAATATAACCACTTAACTCTTTCTTAAAGGTATGAAAAAAAAGTTCTAACATATAACAGACATTTACCTTTTTCGGTGTAGGTGTGACACACGGCTCTTACATCTTGCATTCTTTTGGTGTATTTTCTATACTGCAGTAGTTTATGTAAGATGGTTAGGTTTTAGTCGTCCTGTATGTGGTATTTGCTACACTGTAGTTGTGATGTAAGATGGTTACATGTAGGTAGCAGTCGTCCTGTATGTGGTATTTGCTACACTGTAGTTGTGGTGTAAGATGGTTACATGCAAGTTGTAGTTGTCCTGTATGTGGTATTTGCTACACTTGAGGTGTGGTGTACGATGGTTACATGCAGGTTGTAGTTGTCCTGTATGCGGTATTTGCTACACTGTAGGTTATTTGCTACACTGTAGTTGGGGTGTAAGATGGTTACATGCAAGTTGTAGTTGTCCCGTATGTGGTATTTGCTACATTGTAGTTGTGTTGTACGATGGTTACATGTAGGTTGTGGTCGTCCTGTATGTGGTATCTGCTACATTGTAGTTGTGGGGTAAGATGGTTACATGCAAGTTGTAGTTGTCCCGTATGTCGTATTTGCTACACTGTAGGTGTGATGTAAGATGGTTACAGTCGTATTTGCTACACTGTAGTCTGTATGTGGTATTTGCTATACTGTAGTTGTGGTGTACGACGGTTACATGTAGGTTGTAGACGTCCTGTATGTCGTATTTGCTGCCCTGTAGATGTGGTGTAAGATGGTTACGTGTAGGTTGTAGTCGTCCTATATGTGGTATTTGCTACACTGCAGTTGTGGTGTAAAATGGTTACATGTAGGTTGTAGTCGACCTGTATGTCGTATTTGCTACGCTGTAGTTGTGATGTAAGATCGTTACATGTAGGTTGTAGTCGTACTGTATGTGGTATTTGCTACACTTTAGGTGTGTTGTACGATGGTTACATGTAGGATGTAGTCGTCCTGTATGTCGTATGTGCTAAACTGTAGTTGTGGTGTAAGACGGTTACATGCAAGCTGTAGTTGTCCTGTATGTGGCATTTGCTACATTGTAGTTGTGTTGTACGATGGTTACATGTAGATTGTAGTTGTCCTGTATGTGGTAGTTGCTACACTGTAGTTGTGATTTAAGATGGTTAGATGTAGGTTGTAGTCGTCCTGTATGTGGTACTTGCCACACTGTAGTTGTGGTGTAAAATGGTTACATGTAGGTTGTAGTTGTATGTTGTAGTTGTCCTGTATGTCGTATTTGATAAACTGTAGTTGTGGTGTAAGACGGTTACATGCAAGCTGTAGTTGTCCTGTATGTGGTAGTTGCTACACTGTAGTTGTGTTGTAAGATGGCTACATGTGGGTTGTAATCGTCGCGTATGTGCTATTTGCTACACTGTAGTTGAGGTGTAAGATGGTTACATGCAGGTTGTAGTTGTCCTGTATCTGGTATTTGCTACACTGTAGTCTGTATGTGGTATTTGCTACTCTGTAGTTGTGGTGTACGATGGGTACATGTAGGTTGTAGTTGTATGTTGTAGTTGTCCTGTATGCGGTATTTGCTACACTGTAGTCTGTATGTGGTATTTGCTATACTGTAGTTGTGGTGTACGATGGTTACATGTAGATTGTAGTTGTCCTGTATGTGGCATTTGCTACATTGTAGTTGTGGGGTAAGATGGTTACATGCAAGTTGTAGTTGTCCCGTATGTGGTATTTGCTACATCGTAGTTGTGGTGTACGATGGGTACATGTAGGTTGTAGTTGTCCCGTATGTCGTATTTGCTACACGGGAGTTGTGGTGTAAGATGGTTACCTGTAGGTTGTGGTCGTCCTGTATGTGGTATGTGCTACACTGTAGTTGTGGGGTAAGATGGTTACATGTAAGTTGTGGTCGTTCAGTATGTGGTATTTGCTACATCGTAGTTGTGGTGTACGATGGTTACAATACAGTTGTAGTCGACGTGTACGTCGTATTTGCTGCACTGTAGTTGTGGTGTAACATGGTTCCCTGTATGTTGTAGGTGTCCTGTATGTGGTATTTGTTACATTGTAGTTGTGGTGTAAGACGGTTACATGCAAGCTGTAGTTGTCCTGTATGTGGTATTTGATACATTGTAGTTGTGGTGTACGATGGGTACATGTAGGTTGTAGTTGTATGTTGTAGTTGTCCTGTATGCGGTATTTGCTACACTGTAGGGTATTTGCTACACTGTAGTTGTGTTGTAAGATGGCTACATGTGGGTTGTAGTCGTCCTGTACGTCGTATTTGCTACACTGTAGGGTATTTGCTACACTGTAGGGTATTTGCTACACTGTAGTCTGTATGTGGTATTTGCTACTCTGTAGTTGTGGTGTACGATGGTTACAATACAGTTGTAGTCGACGTGTACGTCGTATTTGCTACACTGTAGGGTATTTGCTACACTGTAGTCTGTATGTGGTATTTGCTATACTGTAGTTGTGGTGTACGATGGTTACAATACAGTTGTAGTCGACGTGTACGTCGTATTTGCTGCACTGTAGTTGTGGTGTAAGGTGGCTACATGTGGGTTGTAATCGTCGCGTATGTGCTATTTGCTACACTGTAGTTGTCGTGTAAGATGCTTACATGTAGGTTGTAGTCATCCTGTATGTGGTATTTGCTCCACTGTATATGTGTTGTAAGATGGCTACATGTGGGTTGTAATCGTCGCGTATGTGGTATTTGCTACACTTTAGGTGTGTTGTACGATGGTTACATGTAGATTGTAGTTGTCCTGTATGTCGAATTTGTTACACTGTAGTTGTGGTGTACGATGGTTACATGCAGGTTGTAGTTGTCCTGTAGGTCGTATTTGCTACACTGTAGGGTATTTGCTACACTGTAGTCTGTATGTGGTATTTGCTACTCTGTAGTTGTGGTGTACGACGGTTACATGTAGGTTGTAGACGTCCTGTATGTCGTATTTGCTAAACTGTAGGTGTGGTGTAAGATGGTTACATTTAGGTTGTAGTGGTCATGTATGTGGTATTTGCTACTCTGTAGTTGTGGTGTAAGAGGGCTACATGTGGGTTGTAATCGTCGCGTATGTGCTATTTGCTACACTGTAGTTGTGGTGTAAGATGGTTACATGTAAGTTGTAGTTGTCCTGTGTGTGGTATTTGCTACACTGTAGTTGTGATGTAAGATGGTTACATGTAGGTTGTAGTCGTACTGTATGTGGTATTTGCTACACTGTAGTTGTGGTATAAGATGGTTACATGTAGGTTGTAGTCGTCCTGTATGTCGTATTTGCTACACTGTAGTTGTGGTGTACGATGGGTACATGTAGGTTGTAGTTGTCCTGTATGTGGTATTTGCTACACTGTAGTTGTGGTATAACATGGTTACATGTAGGTTGTAGTCGTCCTGTATGTGGTATTTGCTACACTGTAGTTGTGGTGTAAGATGGTTATATGTAGAATGGCTAGGTTGCGGTCACCCGAAATGTTGTATTTGCTGTACTCTAGTGGCTGATGTTAGTTGGTAAGGTTTCGGTCGTCCTGTATGTTGTATTTGCTGTACTTGAGCGGCTGATGTTGGTTTGTTTGGTTGCGGTCGTCCTCTATGTTGTATTGCGCTCGTCCCGTATTCCGGACTGTTGCGTGTAATATCCTGATCATTTACCTGTGCTACCTTTGCTACCTGTGCTACGGTTTTATATTTGCTGATTGACATGTCCTTGAAATTACATGATGACATCAACATTAGTCAGCTCCGTTTCACGTGATTCTGTCTTGATTCTAGGCGTTTTCAGAATTTACAGAAGTTTCTGAATCTAAGTGGAATTTTTTTCTCGATCGTACTGATTATGTTTAGGTAAAAATGGCAGTGAAACGGAATTCCCAGTCTTTTTCCGCCAATCCGCTCTCCGCTACATAAACCATTTTTTTCTGCAACAGATGATTACATGAACCATGATAATGCATAAATTCATCCTCAATATAGACTCGGGTTACACAGTGCGTGTCCGCATTACAATTAAAAGTACAATAGAATATATTGTAATCTGAATTTTCGTGACCTTTCAAAAATGTAAGTAAGAAAAGCATGTAGGAATTTAAGAAGGCATGTCAGGTGGCATGATATAAACTTTCTAAATATGTCTTAGTTTGGACGGAAAGATGTTAGGTATTTTAAAAAGTCACATCCCCTGTGGAGATTCTTTGTATGATAAGACGTATTAGAATTCTATTTAACAATGCCTGATATGAATCGTAATCTTATCTGTGATATTTTTGCATTATTTCATCCCGAAATAAGCGGGTATATTGTGTGAAACACGACAGGCGAGATTCGCGTATAGAAACATCACAATAGGTAAATGAAAGGTTCACGTGGGGTTATTATAGAATATGATGGAGCACGAATTCACGGTCGACCTGGATGAGATAGCGATTTCAGTATATTTATAGGCCAATTAAATATATATCATACTTCATTTTAATGGTGTAAAATTGCTAAGGAGTACAAATAAGTGTTTACTTATAAACAGAACTGTTTTCACCTTCGGATGGAGGTCAACGTACAGAAACGTATAGCAGAAGTGTACACAGTTAATGAACTGAAAGAAGGCAGTAGCCAATATATGCTGTGTTTACCACAACGCTCCAAAGCTTACTCCGACTTTGACTAACCAAGTATCATTTAACTTTGCGACATACCCATTTGATATGGTTCATACTGCTTTAATTTTACATATCTACAACTATTTTGATAATCTTTTTTAACAATGTCTTTTTTTGTCTTATCTTCGAATCCAAGGGATCTACTGTCGATACACACATTTTCTATGGTGCAGTCTGTCTACTTTTGCTATATCTACGGCCATTAAAATCTTAATTTAACGAAATGTATTTAGACAGAAATGAACAGATCGGGCAGTATTTGCCTCATCTTTGATGATGTCATCGTCTATGTAATATGTCAGTAGGTTCATATAGAGCCGTCCTTAATGGTTTGCATTCGAACAAATTCACCGATTCTATCCGACAGCCTGATCGTAAATTACGACTAATGCCAGAATTTCCCCCTTTGTCTTCTGCCTAGGGAACATTGTAGAAACAAACATCTGCTCCCCCAAGTGTATTTTCAGTTATTTGCTAATTTATTTCTACATCATGTTTATTGTCCTCACCAGTGGTACATATTTCTTTTGCCAATTTGTTACCGTTTAGTCCTTTATGACCTTAGTTCGTTGATTGGCCGTTGTCTCCATACAGCTTAAATAATGTTTAAAACCCGGAAGTTGTTGCCATTGAAATAAACGAGAGATCCCTCTGGGATCCTGGCGCCCACCATTGTACCATCTTTATTAGTTCTTTGTCAGTTCGATCTTTTCTCTTCTTTCCTCTCATCTGTTTGATCGAGTCATGTTAACAGTAAATGCACTTTGAGGTAACTTTTGATCTAAACTTAATACTGATGTGTATGAAAGCAAACCTTCAAAGTGAGTGTGTCATTTCACATATTTACTAGTACAGTACTTAATGTGAAAGAAATAGAACCGATAATTGCAATATGAGATAGATCTGTTTAGTTCTTCCTTTAGCCATTTCGTTTTTATGATCAGCCTCAAAATATAACATGCACAACGAGGGATCAAGGGGAATCTACATATCAAGTTTGAGAAAGATCCCTCAAGTTATTCCTGAGAAATGGTACTAACAAACCTTCAATGTCAAAAATCGAGATGGCTGTCGGTAGGCCATTTTGTTTAACTGATCAGTTTCAAAAGTAAACATGAACAATAAAAGATAGTGGGGAAGCTGCATAGGCTGGCTCATTTTTTTCTCTTTCTGGGGGGCGTGTAAAAAAATTGAAGCACTGGCCCAAAGGACATATTGGTGGCCCAAATAATATACAATGCTTCAGCACATTTGAATTACATATTACATGACAATGTTTGTATAAAACATTATATTTTTAATTATTCAATCCTAGTTAAAATCTGATGTTTCCCAAAGAAATACACAAAACTCGCACCTCAAAGAAGACACCCTTGCTGTAATTTATTATAGAAAATCTGAAAAATCACATATTCTAAATCCTCTGACAGTTCGATTCAAATTGAAGTAATGACAACTGACAATTGTGCTGCACCCCCCCCCCCCCCCCCCCCCCCCCCCCCCCCCCCCCCCCTCAAGGTGGCTGCCAATCGGCCATTTTGTTTATCCGAAGAGTGTCAAAAGCTGCCCTACAGAGCTAAGGACCAAGGGGAACCTACATATAAAATTTGAGAAAGATCCCTCCCGTACTTCTCGAGAAATAGCGATAACAAACTTTCACTAACAAAATCCAAGATGGCTGCCTGTTGGCCATGTTGTTTATCTTATCAGTTTCAAAAGTTGCCCTGCACAGCAAAGGACCAAGGGGACCTACATATAAAATTTGAGAAAGATCCCTCTGGTACTTCTTGAGAAATACCGATAACAAGAATTGTTTAAGGACGAACGACGGACGACGGACCACGGACCACGGACGCAGGGTGAATTGAATGGCCCACCATCAGATGATGGTGGGCTTAAAATAAATATATAAACATAACTAAGCATTCATAATGTTTTGTTATTTCTGTATTCAACGGAACTAAAAAGAATGCAACAATAATATGCCGTTCACTTGCGTAACTATTTCGTTCAAAGTGGTTTCTGGTTTTGTCACGAAATAATCCCGAGGTGCAGGGAATATATTTACATCAGGAGCGGAAACCGTGGATTTTGAAGAACATCGTTTATTAAAGAGAAATGTGTCATACTCGATATGTACCTAAGATTTCTGACTCGCAATACCAGGAAGTGTTCATTATATCTCCAATTGTAAGAAATCCATGTCGTTGAATTTTAATTACGCAACTTTTTCAAGGCCACAGTTGGCTCATCTCCAAATGACAACAAAAAACTGATAAATATCGTTAAAACATATACAGTTAAATAGCTATTAGATACTTGTTTACAGATAATTGGATTAAGACCAACAGATGTGTCATTTCTATTGAATTAATTCAAATCCATATAGTTTTCTTTCGATTCAAGATTGACAGTCGCCATTACGGTCTGTTTATAAACGTAGGTAATATGTAAAGCTGATATGAATTCTTTATGTCCTATTTCAATAAAGCATGTTGTTTACGTAATAAACTTCTTGCAAGTCACGTCAAAATATTTCATTTCTTATCAAATATATTCACTGCGTGCCCAAATTAGTCCGAGCGAGGATGTTTTATATCATTTTATATCATAAATATGCAAACTAGCATCGTTTAGATCCCATTTAAGTCTGGCATAACATGTTAAGTGCGGCAAAGCGGAGACCTACACGATCACGTAGACTTTTTATCTTACAGATGGTCTAAAATCATTCTTTCATCAATACCTTGATATGACAGGGTGATTTTGCAAAATTTGAAAATGGTATCAAAGGTCAGGTTTCATGGCGTGTAGTTCTGCACGAACGAACTTTTATTGTGATGCATCATCGTCCTAATGGAACACATTGTCTGGCCTTGTGTATAGGTTGTTTCAGCCGTTATGGCTATATCTACACATTCAGAATCTCTATTTAGGTTTTTTAAATGTCTGATTGACATCTATTATTTGTATGCATGTTTGATAAACGGATCTGTCTCATGTGTTTCCTGCAATCGAAAACTTTTTACATGTGTCGTTTTGGTTAATGGGGACAAAATGAAGAAACCAAAACCGATCCATCGCCCTCTTCACAAACTTTTAATCTCGAGCTCATATTTTTTCTCTACATCTAACGACGTTTTTCATACTCCTTTCTTTTAATATGATGATCTGTATCTTGTGATAGTATACACTCTTAAACAAATGCCAACTTGAGCTGTATTCTCTAGCTTCTTTTGTCAGGATTGTGGTACTTAAGTTTTGAAATGGGTACATACAAACTTGTGTCCTGTGCTCTGCAACCTATTTATCTAATACGCTTTGAGAGGCTTAAAACACAATATCATATGCCATCTTTAACTGCGCGTCAGTAGAGAAATGGTGATGCTGGCCACTAAATGATGAATTCAATAAGGACGTAAAATGGTTGTAGAAATCCTTCTTAAGTAAAGGTGGGTAATGGAGGTAGCAAATGCACCTGATTTTCTTTCACGTCTCACTGTATCTTAAACAAAGGACATGGAAGAATCATCAGACTCTACATTAGTCGCCTCATCCTAGATACGGGATATGTTCCTAAATCTGCAGTGATAATATCAGTATGCATATACATGTACCAAGTAAAATGTTTTGCTCAGAAACTACAACTCTGTCAACCTAACGTGATTCATACATATGTTGTTAATGTCGATATGTGCAAACAAGGATATATCGTTTAATAATTCACCACATCATTGGTATTACCCAGCGGACTTGTTGTTGCAACTAAAACCGCTAATGTGCTTATGTAGCAAGGTAACCCTCGCGGATGCGGATGTCGATAAAATGTAACGATAAACAGTTTTGTATTGGATCTTTTTTTGTATTTTTATTTTGTATTTGTTTTTATTTCCTCTAAACTTTAATGAAACATACATTTTTAAGTGGTAAAACTGTGATTTGGCAGGAAGATTTTGACGAATGCGTAGGTGTATGGTGCTACCTTTAATGTGCATAGTTTGCAGTTTAAAATGTACTTATTATTCTTTAGAATTTGACAACAATACAGTTCCAGAACCCTGCTAGATTTTGCTTTGGAGATTATGTTTCTTATGTTCATCTTTGAAATCCAAGCGTTCCATTTTCGGCCTGTGTATCTTCTCTGCTCCTTTGGAATATATTTTGTCAAAGTTGAGGACTCATGTTAAGCAATTTGATTGGTGTCAGACATACAAAAAAACTGACCAATCACTAGGCTGACAGTGTATGATTTGACATACGGTATGCCCATTCAGAGAAAGTAGGTTAAAACTAAGAGAAATCTACATACTATTTTTAGCATTTAAAATACCGACTTCTTGAAGAAGCAACATTACCCGTTTCCTTTAGGCCTTACTAGGATATATCAGATAGAGGACGATGTTGTCACAGCCGATAGAAGAACTCTAAAAGCATAAGTGCAGTATTGCAAAACACGTGCTTTATTTGCACGTGCCACGTGAAGCATGCATTTGAAAATATGACAAATGATGGACGTCTTGACACGACTTTGTCCTCACCTTCATGTTGACAAGCAGATATACTACCGCTTGGCTAACTATATCTATGTGTATGCTAACCTACGTACAACCCTGCATTGCTTCTCTGTCTGTAGCATGAAATAGTGGTGTGTGTATTTGTGAATGTTATGGTACAACGGAACAGTATTACAACAAAACAAAACAAAAGCAAAAGGCTCTAAGGACCTGTATCGCTCACCGCCGTTAATCAATACTGTTTGGAAATACATAACATCTATGACCCTCAACAAAATTGAAAACAGTCAAGCTTATACTATACAATATACAGACTGAATACCCTAACTACATATTATGTACATATTTGTATGAAGATTTCTACTATAATAAATCCCTTCATCTCGGGGATCGAGAAATGACCGCACAAAAACATGAATTCAAACCATTAAGATATCAAATATATAAAGAATATATTGTGAGAGGCAACGTATAGTGGAACAGCCCTGCAGAACTGAGGGTTTCTTTCTGTGTACACTACTTGGGGACACGAAATAGACCAAAATAGATATGTTGCCCCCAATCAATAATTTGGAATCTTATGGTTTGTATCTCATTCCTCAAAACGTTTTAGCTTCCTAGTGCCTTCTTTTGCAATACGTGTACCTCTCTTCTGACCTTTGTGTAGAACGTTCTGTCCAAAGTCCTAAAAGAAGGCGCTGTTGTTATTAATTGCTAAACGTTCAGCGTTTCGGGTTATTGAAACAACTCGTCAACCCATTGTCAGTATAGTGTGACCAAGAGGAATACAATGTTGTGTGCCTTCGCATCAGATCCGTGCTATCGAAGGAGGAAAAGACACCAACAGACCGCCCACAGCACACATACACGCATGCATTACACACACGGAGGCAAGTCCTTAAAAGCTTTTAATAAGACGTCAAACAAAATAAAAACAAGACTAAAACTGAAACCAATCGACAACAACATGCGAACTGGTCAAATAAGTCGTTTAAAAATGAAAAAATAAATAAAGACAGACGTCGACGCCGAGCCACGGCACGAGCTCTATGTCAATATACCACAGCTTTTAATGCATAACACGGGATACTATCAGAATTTCGGACAGACGATAAGACCAGAATTATAGATAGTGTCTTGCTTCACATGCGGAACTCGTCATGATGTCAAATCCGGGAAGTATCACTGTTACTAACGATCAACAGCCCTGAAATGATCACTTAAAAACGAAGCAGAGGAGCACATAATGTAAATATATATCAATGCAAAGATGAAAACTCCACTGAAGTAATGTACCTTCTCTAGATCTCGTTTGACCTCTCTGCAGGACCACGACAACATTGTAGGTATGACATCATCAAGGTACATTATACATCACTTTGCCAAAATCGTGTTGTTCGTATCATCAGTCAGTCCAGCAAATGGGCAAAATAAATACCCATGCTTATTTGTCTTTTTGTTCATGAACGGATGGAACGTTCATCGCGTAATAAGTGTTTTTTGTACAATATGCGTAATTATATTACAAATGTTCGCATACACTTTTTTCTAATACTGGATTTTAATAGCTTGATGTTTATTTTCACAGTAATAACTATCATTGAAAGACTATTGTCTCACTAATCAGTGATAGCGATGTATATCCTTTAACAGCAAGTACCTAGTAGTGTGCGGTAGGTATGACTTGTGTTGTATAATTTGTTGTGTGAATGTAGGATTAATCAAAGTCTTATCTGCTTCCGATAGGAAAACGCTAATTACCAAATAGATATTGGATGAGTCTGTCTGATCGTTATCCACATGGTTTTATTTCTCATTGGTAGAGTTACAGCGTAAAACGTTCATTAGAAACACATCCTTGGTATTTTTATGGAATTAAATTATAAGGCGCTAAAGTGTACCGTCCGGGCCAACAAGAGTGAATTATGTATATAAGTTAGAAAACTTGTTTCACAATTGTCGTAAAATAAAAAAAGGATTACATATTTTATGGAAGTATTTCATTGTTAAAATGTAACTGTTATTTTTAATGTATCGACAAGATTGTTCGGTTATATTTGTTTTTCTCTCAACCGGACGTCCCTTTAACTAGGATCGGCAGTGTGATACGATGTAAATAATGTTTATTTCCTCGCCGACCTACCGCAAACTACCGGTACAAGTGTTAAGTGTTTGCGTGTTTACATACTTAGTATGATGAAAATTCTCTGCCCTCATTAACAAATATGGAGATATCAGAAGACAATGGGATTGTCGTAAAACAATGTACAAATAAAAGCTGGCAACGGGGCTCGGTCAAACATTTCCGGAATTTTATGTATGGTATGAAATATTTTGTTATATTTGCCGCTGATGTAATTTATGCCTTCTCAACAATAATCAATTAATTAAGAAACAGGTCAGGAGAAAAAGTCAATCCTTAAACGATTGCCGTAATAAGAACAGGAATTCAAGCTAGGCTTGTAGAGTATACGCTATTGTCGTACCGGACGTAGCCAGCGTCCGTTTGTGTGGTTACCTTAGTATATAGCATAAAACAATTATCTAGTAGTTTGTGGTTTGAAAGACCTGTATTGTATAATCTTACATTGTGAATGTAGGATTACTCAAAGTATTATCTGCTTCCGATAGGAAAACGTTAATCACCAAATAGATATTGGATGAGTCTGTCTGATTCACTATCGAATAAGATAGCGACATGTCCTTGTTTTGCGAACCTTTTCAAATAAATCTGTAATACCAACAGAGTTACTTCCCTTCTATAGCGATCTCTGCTTTCGTTTATATTAACGAACTAGAATTTAACTGCTATAATACATGTAAAATACAAAATAAGCAACAATTAAATACCACCAGAGTCAAAAATTATTTTGTCTAAACAGTATTTTACTCCATAGCCAACATGGTTATAACATGTACACAATGTCAAAGAGAAAGAATCGAGAGTGTTGCTTCAATAAATTCCTCTTATATAGTATGTATATCACAACACATCTTCAGCACACACGCAGGCATACACACATAGTGAGATATTAGCCAGGTGGCATAGGACTAGTAGTTAGCGCCTGATAAGGCAGTTCTTGCAAATGCTTCAAAATTGTATTGATTAATGTATATGCTAATTGTATTGAATGTATAAATTTTATATTTATGAACTGTAAAGCGCTTTAGAGTGGTTTATTCTAGCTAGATAGGGCACTATATCAAATATTATATTGTTTGTATTGTTAAATAAAAACAAAACACGCATATTTTGACAAAAATATTAATTCTCCTTTATTTATTCAACTTATCGATATAAATCTATCTAAACCAAACCGTAGTCAATTACAATAGACAATATTTACATTAAATCAGGTAATCAAATTATACCGATTAATTCAGAGAGTCTGTGAATCGTACATGCAAACGTCACTGGCCGACAGAGTTGATATATGTCACTTCCAGACCCGATAAGTAGACATCGAGGGGAGTACGTCACTTCCGGAACTGATGAGGGGGTACTGCTACAGTGTATATGGAGTGTTATTGGAAACAGACATCTTCTGTTGTATCAATGGACGATGGAGGATGACAGACAGTTGTACATTCTTTCATAATGAAACATGCACTTCAAAAGATCAATCCCGCATGCAGAAGTTCAAACATAACTTGATTAAGAGTCTTGATGAGAATGGGATTATTTTTATGAATAAAAATATGTCATATTTTGACAGTACATAAAATCATATTGTAGAAAAAATCAAATTGTATTTTTATAACATTGTATCGAGGAAAAGATATATTAGTATTATAATTTAATGTTTTGATAACAGTAAGTTTTAGGGTTCGTGTATATGGATATTAATGACAGCCTTTCCACGTGATCAACAGAGAAATCAAATAAGTGATAATTGTCGGTATCCACGTCCGATAACTTCCTATGGACTTTAGCTGGATCGTTTGTGTGTGTGCTATATTCTAGTGCGTTATATGATGTGCTATTACAGTTGAACATTGACATTTTTTTAACAGACCTCCGCAAATGTACCATCGAAGATGCAAATATACGAAAATCTCATTCATTTCTCGACTATATTTCTTATTGTATGTTTAGTAAGTTAAAACAAAACCTTTCATTCCGAACCTCCCCTTAAATGGACGTTCAAACATTACTAGAATTTTCTTTTATTCCCAAATTATAAAGTAAATTGTCGTAGAGACGCTGATATCGACAAAGCAAGGTTTGACACAGAAAAAATATTATTTAGCTGTTGATCATAATTTCGAATGGAAAAAAAGATGAAACGATAGTTGTTTAGCGGATTTTCAAATACGTTGACAATAAGTTTGAGATACATTGATTTTTATGTAAATTCCATTGAATGGAGAAGTATAGAGAAAAATATACCCGATATTTACTGACTAGCGTAATATGTTACCAATATTTATAACTTACTTTCCGAAAATTAACGTTCGGAACGGAACTTCCACCAATATAACGAGATTACATGCATGTAGTCACCATAGAAAGTATCATTCGGAACATCTTTTGTAGTTGAGGAGTTTTACAACTTATCATTTTCAAAGGATTTTATACATAATCTAGCTCACGCACAATTCCCTCAATAGAGTAGCACTCTCTTCAACATGTTTCCAATCAGAAAAACAAATCGGCAAAGTATGTTTTCTGGTACAAGAAACGACTAGGCTACGTCATGGAATTTCTCGAGGTGTTCTGAATGGATTCATAGCAACAGGATGTGTCCATTCGGAATGATATGTATATAGAAAGTGCATGGTTACGACACGACAATAAAGTCCGAGAAAATGGCCAAGCTACGATATCAAATGGCTGTGTATGTAAATACTCCAATGTAAACATCTGGATTCATTTATATATATCAATGTCTTTGTACATACATAAACTTTGATTTTTCTTTGTTACTACACCAACTAAATAACAAATAAACAGTAAACATTGTAGATATACTATAGGTTTTTAACATCAATAGCCGCCCTTGCGGGCATGGAATCAAAACGTTCAGGGGTTTCTCAGAACACCTCGACGGCATTGACCGAGGTATTCCGAACATTTTCCTTCGGTTTCTCAAGTCGATGTACCTGATTTTCACAGTAAGGCATTTAGTAAATGGCCCTTTTTATCATAGAAAACAAAATCAAATTACATACAAAACATTTGCTACAAACAGAAATAAATCTATCTGTCGAACATGTTCCGGGAATATACGAAAACCAAAGTTCCCGACACATACCGGAAAAACACGACGGTAAACAGTTATTACTGGCCAACTTCATTGAAAGGCATTGAATTTAACCGGTCATTTCTTTATTTGTTAGAGATATTCTTTTCATTTTTTTTACTTGTACTCAATATTATATTAGGAACGATGTTAATTATTATATATCAAGAATGGTTTTACCAAAAACATGTACAAATTGTGCATTTATATGTATCATTAAATCATAACCAGATAGGAAGGATTAATGAAATACAAAATTGAATAAACTTATGAACAGTGACTGTCAAAAACTGTTAGCAGGTTAAGGAGTCATACATTGGCAAAGGAATGATTTCAATAGCTAGTGTATCTACCAATATCACAATATCACCACAGCTGTTCAAATTAAACACCATTACAAGATAGAATGACTTTAAAAATAAATAAAAGTTATAAAACAAAAATATCAAATACTCTGGCAGGTTAATATAATAGTATCTGACAAAAAGTACCTACATGTATATGCTTTTTTTATATTAACGTTTTAAATATTTGATTTAAAATTCATTCCAAAATCTGAACAAATTTTCAGTATAGAATATCTTTTGTGAAATGAAGTTTTATATTTTTTAACAATTTGCATTTGTATATCGAGTACATTTAATACCGTACAATAATCAATTGAATTAATAGTGTTTAATATAGTGTTTATATAGCAATACTCTATTTGATATATAGTTTTTTATAACAATATTTAGTTGTATAAACACGAATATAGTATTTTCACAATTATTAATTGCATCCTGAAGAATTAGCTCCCGAACACATTTTCCAAACAAAGAAATCTATTAATAAATTCCTGATACTGTCCAATCGATGTCAATAAAAATATACTTAAGTTTAAGAGATACTGACAGTTTCATTTTTCCGGAGCTTATTTAATCCGGAACCTGCGTCCGGCCTAAGAGATTCCACTGTATCGTTATAACAATATTGTGTGTAACGAATATCAATATCTCTTCTATAGTATCTTCTACAAATTATTAACAAGAGCGAACTTTCGTTTTTTTGAAAAATTTGTAGATTTTCTAACGTTCTTAAATATCTTTCATAACAATGAGCAATTTGAAGAAAAAAGGAAAACAAGGTCATCTCCTGAGTTTACTCAAGTGAAACCAATTACAAGACGTGTATATAAATCTTGAATATTATTACTTTTTGTTTGTAATTTCATAAATCTACCATAGTTAACAGTATATTTGAGGAACAAATATAACAACATCACATAGATAGAATACAGGAACAAATGCAAATAACTTCTTCCCCNGAGATTATCTCCCTTCCTTTGTATGAATTAACCTTGATTTTAGTGTTTTTCTTCAATATTTTTTAAATGGTTTTTACTATCCATTCAGTAAATTTAATATCTATATCAGGGAAATAAAGTGGTAACTGCAAAGAGGAAATATTGTGTTGGTTATGTTTTCCATAGGTCACAAAATTAATTAACGAGGTTTTAATTAAATCACAGAGAAATGTCAAAAATATACACACAATTAGAATAGCCAGTCACTTTTACCTTTAACATATTAAGATATTGAAACAGTGCAAATATATTGCCATGGCAAATCTTTTCAATAGTACACGCTTAACAAGTTTTTAATATCTTATTACAACAACTTGTTATCAAAATTGAAAATAAACCCATTTTGAAATTAATTTAGTTAGGCAGATCAAATATTGATATTATATATAATTTTAAAAAACCAATAATAATATAGAATATTTTGTTAAATAATTATTAAAAATCAAAAGAAAACACATAATAAGGCAACATCTAAACGAACCAGACTTTTCAGAACTAAACCAAGATTTGCATTGGTAATATTTGATTGAGGACGGAAAAGCCACGCCAACATTTCCCGCCAAAAACAAGAGTGGGAATAGACAACAGGCTATATATAGCAACGCAAATCTATAGACACGATTTTAAATGTATATAAATAGGATGAAATTGATTTCCGAAGCAGACACAACCATGTTCTTAGTATTCATCAGAGACCGATATATCACACACTCCAGAGAGCGTCACTAACAGGGAATTATAAAATCAACTAATCGATACCGAAAATCAATTAAATCTCGCGAATTCTTATATTCGCCGTACTATTCAGTAAATATTACTGGGGAGGGTTTTAATTCGGAATGCTTAATGAGCCTCTCGTCAATCATAAGTGAATCACATTCACACGATAAATAATGTGGGTTAAAATTCGTGGAAATGAATACCCCGCAAAAACCAAGTAATGTACAGTAAATAGTAGGTCCTTAGATATAAAAACGTAACCGCTCTCAACCATGTACTGTATATATAGCAGGGAGTCTGTAATATATTGTACAATGGATCTCTTTGGTAAAAATATTGCTAATTTATGTACAGGTGTGATTTGTTTTAAAAAGACATAAAACGGATTTAATATTTTTGTTTACACGAACAGTTAAACAACACGCATTCAACTCTCCCTCATCCCAAAATCCTCTTTCACATAAATCTCAATCTCTTTAGTGATTGGGTTGGCAAGATGGCCAGTAAATACTTTAAAGTCTCGCTACCCGCGAGATTTTGGAAACCGGATTTGACGTTCTGATGCGCGTGCGCTGTTTAAAGACGAGATCGTCTCTGAAGACACAAGAAGCGTCCATCTTTATGGCTAGCTATACAATATTATGATTTGATGACATCTCTGCACTAGTAAGGTACATGTATACGTAGCTAGTTAAAACGTCCTTTGGACACAGGAACACACAAGGGAAATTGGTTGGTCATCGACGTAGACATCTGGTTGTCTGGACGTTGATTGGAAAAATCTGGACATTGAAGTCACACGCTTTCGACTCTCGGAAATACTTCTGGGACATTCATCTCACTCTACTCCAAATTAGTGTTTGACGGGTATTGTCTGTATCTGTAAACTTTAACCTTTTAGTTACACGTGGCTTGTAGAGTTGACTGTTGTGAGAAGTAACCATATCACATCAGATTTCAGACAGACAAGATTGATTTACCCTTTTTTACCTCTATTGAACGATTGCTTAAATGATTGCTGACTTTTCAAAAACCGATGATATTGACCAATCCAGCTATTGCTCAACTTTGTGTGTAATCGTATAATTAAAATTTCGGTCCAATTATGAAAGTTGTCGTATATTGGACCTTCCCTAGATTGCTGATTAAGTTTGGACTGATCAATGCAATACCGGATTGTTGCGTTGTCCTTGAACTATTGACCTTTGACCTATGCTAATCTTGCGTTCATTAGTTGGTGATTGCTTCACCTATGACCTTTCTTAGGCCGGACCGGATTTTTCTGACTGAGGTTTTGATTCTGCTTTCGGTTCTTCCGGTGTGGGTGTTTGGTTGTCAGCACCGTTTTCCAGCTTGACCATCTCTGTTGAAAAGATAGACAACGCCCAGTATTAGAAGTGTGCGACGCTTGTCATTAAGTGTAAAAAGAAAACGACATCTTTTCTCTCATTAAAATACAATTGGTAATTCTTTTTTAAATATAGCCTTGTATAAGATCATGGTGAACATGTTCTAATATACTTCAATAGTACACCATGAAGCAAAGAACAGATGAAGATATGTAACAACATCAGTGATTGATTAAATACATACCCAATCTAGTTAACGACATACCAGTCGATTGCATTTAAAACTATCCGGAGAAGTATAGCCATGATGCCTTCTTCAAACTACATCCAATGCTGACTGTTAGAGGCGACTTTTACTTTTAAATTTTCTTACCTTTTTTGTGATTCCTATTTTCATCGTTTTATTAAAATTTTATGTCACTTTTGATTATTTTTCAATGGATTGGTCCAGTGTGTCATTTTATATTGATGGACCTTCTCAATAACAACCAATCAATAATTCTATCATAGTTTACTTTATATTTATTTTTCGACATATCAACAGCAGGTTGACTTACAGCAAGTCAGAACGACTCGTTTACGACTTACCGTAATTCTCGGGCCATATATCGAGGAGGTACCTCAGAACCTCTATGTGTTTTTTGAAGTCCAGAGTTTCCGCGGAGGACGCTGGGGATGGGCAGAGAAGGACTGGGCCAAAACAATTCGCCAAGCTCTCTAACGCCATCTTGTTCTTTTCCGACTTTGATGCAACCTTTTTCAGATGGTTTAGCACAGCAGCCATGGTTTCCTGTGGAAATAAGGGGATATTATTTCTGATTACTTTGTTGTCATGAGGTAAAATAGAAGTTATACGTCAACAAAGTACGCATCTACAGATAAAGTAATAGAAAGTTTATAACATATGTAGTCTTGCCACTTTGTTGCTTTGCTTTAACGATGCATGTACCCCTGCCACAAATTAATTGAAAACATATTTAATGACAACAACAACTGCAAAAAAAACCTCGTATAATCTCCTTGCGGAACTTAAATGAATAAATATAAACACAAAAATAAACAAACAAAAAACAACGAAAAACACTGTTCTGAGATTAAAAATTACAACATAAAGAGACTGTAATGAGAATCAGTGACTTCAACAAATGGTAGTCTCTTGGTTGATTCTTGCTACAGTTATAGCCAAAAGGTCAGTCGAGGTCATTGTAAGTATGAAAACCTACAGTGGAGTTCAGTAGATAGTGTGTCTGCTATGGGACAGGGACCCTATACAATTCCTGTATTACACGTCATATGTCCGTTCTTGAAATGTAAATGAGTTAGTAATGCGTTGACCTGATACATAATGCTCATTTAACAAATAATTCCGATATAATCTCGGAACAAAATATTTTAGTGTAGTCGTAGACTAATGGTATGACGTCGATAACGGTGTAATTCTTCTACACATTTCTATTCATATAATTACAGTTATCTCCCTTTATCATCCACCATATTTAAAATCAAAGCAACCTCTCACGGCTTTAACGTGACATTCAAAGTGACAAATGCCTATAAATTAACAACATATGATTACTTTATATGAATTGAACGCCTTCACAACAAATATTAAATTAATGTCATCGGACGATATTTATAAGAATTCTGGTGAGACTTAAAGCCGAATGCAGTTTTACAATGTGTAGGCTGGATTTTTTTACCGTGTCATGATTTAAGCAAGTTCTATGAAAGTTGGTACAAATACAAAATACATACTTAAGCATTAGAACGGGTTCATGAATACGGGGCCTGCTTGTCACCCCAACGGGGAGATAACCTCGTGCAGAACAGCGCAGGGAGTGCGTAATGATTTAACATTACATATACCTGATTGGCTTTTGGAAGGCACTCCAGTATACTAAGCATGAGTTTGGCGCTTCCATCCGGGTCGCTAGGCAACCGTACACTCAGGGCGTCGAGCAACATTTGGTACAGCGCATTGGTGAAGAGAGGTTCCGGAAGTTCTCGCAGGTAGTCCTTCATCACACCTACAGCAGAAAGAAATCATCCATTACACCTATAACAAAACGCAGTCATCAATCACACCATCCGGATCCTTAACTCTGGACCTGTTATTCCGGATCAATTAATCTGGACTTCTAAATGCCTCTATATTGATGTTATACAGATGGTATTGCATAGATCTTCATGCTCCTTTTTCTTCTAATTTATTTCGGAAAGGAAGCTGAAATGGGATTCCAAACAAATATAGATATATTTTAGTGTGTACCCTACGGATCGTAATTTAGCGGTACCCGTCATACCGGATATCCGATGGTTCTCTGGAATATAGAATCTAGGTACAACTGAGTTGTATACAGACATCAACCAAGAAAGCCAGACCGTAAATATCAAAGAAAGTCACTGCGACAGTATTGTAATGAAAATTACATGTACTTTTACAGTTGTAAGACGGGAATGTCTGTGACAGTGATCAGAAGAATGTTACTGCGACAGCGATAAAAGCAAAGTTTCCGTGACAATGAAAGGAAAAACGTTACCGTGACAATAAAAGGAAAAAAGTTACCGCGATAGAAGTCAGAGCAAAAATACCCGTGACGAGAGAGCTTATCGCGACAGAAGTATGAGGAAAATTACCACGAAAATAGAACAAGGAAAGTTTATTTGGCAAAAGTTAAAGCAAAAGAATCGAAACAATCTAATAAGAGCAAACTTAGAGAGACAACAGGAAAAGAAGGTTGCCACGACAAAAAAAAATGAGCAGAGTTACCAAGAAAGCGGTAAAATTAGAGTTTCCATGACAATTTATAAAGAGCAAAGTTTCACAATGATAGCATGAGCAACGTTACCACGACAACAGAAAAGGAAAAGTTACCACGACAACAGAAAAGGAAAAGTTACCACTGACGAGAAAAGATACCACAAAGCAACTAAAGATAAGTTACCAAAACAATTTCTTTGAAGCAAAGGTATCATGAAAATAGAAAGAGCAAAGCTACCACCGAAGAGAAAAGTTACCACAAAGCAGTAAAACGAAAGTAAGTTACCACAAAACAAAAATGGAAAGAGCGAAGTTGCCACCGCAAGGCAAAGTTACTACGACAGCAGTAAAAGAAAAGTTACCATAACAGTAATGAGAGCAAAACAACCGCGACAACAGTTAGAGAAAAGTTACTACGGCGATTGTAAGAGTAAGGAGCCTCGCGTGACTTGTGGAAATATACCGGGAACTGCCTCCTCGGTATGGACCAGGGAGGAAAATCGTCCCACAAGTCTAGTCAAATATACATTACTTCCAAGCCAGTCAACGATGTCATGATTTAATGATCCTCAAAACTATCGGCAAAGATTCCATTTATATTTGTTCTAGTACTTAGAACGGCGATAGTGTTTACCAAAATACCGACCGGCACTATATACATAAAAGCATATTTAGCTTGATCACAATGTAAAAAGCATTCCTATTGCAATTTTCTTACAGGAAATATGCCCAAAGTGATGCATGTGCTTGTATACTTTTAGCGTGAACAAATAAAACGAGGAATATACTGTAATCGGATGTATCAGACTACGTGAAGGTATTATGTTATGTTTACGATATCCACCGGTATAATGACTAATGGTTGGATGCCCATCAGAAAAGCCAATACTCCGCAACCTTCAAATCGTGTTCATTTCTAAACCCTGCAAGCTCAGCAGTTTTATCGAACGAAGGCATGTGCCAGTACAATTGTTCCCTCGGGGGAAACACAACTTTTAAATATTGTCGATTATATTCCGTGTGTTATATCAATGTATCACAGATTAAAACGCAGTTTCCCGTAAAATTATTTTATTTTTCAGTAGTTACAATTGAGGACTTGAAAGTAAGCTGGTTTTGATCAGGGTCATAATAATAGTGGTCCATGGTGGCAACGTACGCATGCACTACATTTTTAATAGCATTAGCAACGCACGCGTGTTAAACCATCTCAGTCTTGACCGCTGCAGCGATGTTTATGAAAAACATGAATGAGAATGAATTATTAAACTTGTTTTTTTTTAATTTTGGGTTTAGAAAGTCTTTTCCCACACTATTACCTTTGTATAAGTGATGTTGTATATGTGTGAAAGTGTGTGCGTGAGTGTGTGTGTTACATATGTGGATGTGTACGCGTGCGCACATAATCAAATGTTAATGACAAGTGCATGTTGGCACCTCCGGACTATTTTGCACGAAGCCTTTGTATTGTATTGATTGTGCCAACCCTTTCGTTTTATCACAAAGTCTGGCAGTAATACTGGCTAAGGTAACCAACTCAGTACTGGCTTCACAATGTACAGTAATAAATATCTCCATATCATATTATATCCATTCCCCCTACGAAAAGACATTAGAGATATCATTAAATATATTTATTTTTCTATAAAATTGATTGATTCAAAACCGCGAATGCAGGTTGATTTTTCAAACAAATTCTGGATGGAAAAGAAAGCACTGCAGGTAATAAATTTTAGTTAACTTGGTGTTAAGCTCGCTAGCCCTAACCAGACCTGCTCTGCCACCAGCGCCGGGGCCTCGGCGTGCTAGTGCCGTGTATCTCCCATCGCTCCGGAGCCGTGTTATGCAACAACTGGAGCTGGCGATGACTCATTGTCATCGACGTCTGGAGCTCGGCCGACAGTCACCTGTCCCGGGTATTGTCTGTCACCAGTATCTGATATTGTTTCTGATCAGCACGTAATATTGCAAATGGTTGTCCTTAGTTTGGTCTACCCAAGTCCGTGGTATTGTCTATCAAAGTCTCTAGTATTGTCAGACACAGTACCTGCTATTTTCTGTCAGTCTCTAGTATTATCTACCACAGTACCTGGTATTTCTGCGCATCGAATTCGCGCCGGGTAACAGTTCGCTCTGACCGGGAAAACAGTTTTGACTGTTTCACCCCTACAGCCGAAATTGGACAAAAGGCCAGAAACAGTCAAAAATGACTAATTATAATTTATATAGACTATTGGGTAATAATACCTGGTATTGTCTGTCATAGTATCTGGTATTATCTGTCACAGTACCTGGTATTGTCTGTTATAGTATCTGGTATTGTCTGTCACAATTTATGGTATTGTCTGTCACAGTCTCTGGTGTTGTGTATCACAGTCCCTAGTATTGTCTGTCACAGTCCCTGATATTGTGTATCACAGTCTCTGGTATTCTCTGTCACAGCCTCTGGTATTGTCCGTCACAGTCTCTGGTACTGTCTTTCACAGTATCTGGTATTGTCTGTCACAGCCTCTGGTATTGTGTATCACAGTCCCTGGTTTTGTCTGTCACAGTCTCTGGTATTGTCTGTCACAGTCTCTGGTATTGTGTGTCACAGTCTCTGGTATTATCTGTCACAGTCTCTGGTATTATCTGTCGCAGTCTCTAGTATTATCTGTCACAGACTCTGGAATTGTCTATCACAGCCTCTAGTTTTGTCTGTCACAATTTATGGTTTTGTCTTTCACAATCTCTGGTGTTGTGTGTCACAGTCCTTAGTATTGTCTGTCACAGTCTCTGGTATTGTCTGTCACAGCCTCTGGTATTGTGTATCACAGTCCCTGGTTTTGTCTGTCACAGTCTCTGGTATTGTGTGTCACAGTCTCTGGTATTGTCTGTCACAGTCCCTGGTTTTGTCTGTCACAGTCTCTGGTATTGTGTGTCACAGTCTCTGGTATTGTCTGTCACAGTCTCTGGTATTGTGTGTCACAGTCTCTGGTATTATCTGTCACAGTCTCTGGTATTATCTGTCACAGTCTCTGGAATTGTCTGTCACAGTCTCTGTTATTGTCTGTCATAGTATCTGGTAATATCTGTCACAGTCTCTGGTATTGTCTGTCACAGCCTCTGGTATTGCGTGTCACAGTCTCTCGTACTGTGTATCTCAGTCTCTGGTTTTGTGTATCACTGTCTCTTGTATTGTGTATCACAGCCTCTGGTATTATCTGTCACAGTCTCTGGTATTGTCTGTCACAGCCTCTGTTATTGTGTATCACAGTCTCTTGTATTGTGTATCACAGCCTCTGGTATTATCTGTCACAGTCTCTGGTATTATCTGTCACAGTCTCTGGTATTGTCTGTCACAGCCTCTGGTATTGTCTGTCACAGTCTCTGGTATTGTCTGTCACAGCCTCTGTTATTGTGTATCACAGTCTCTTGTATTGTGTATCACAGCCTCTGGTATTATGTATCATAGTCTCTTGTTTTGTGTATCACAGTTACTGGTATTGTGTATCACAGTCTCTGGTATTGTGTATCACAGTGTCTGATATTGTGTATCACAGCCCCTGGTATTGTCTGTCACAGTCTATCGTATTGTCTGTCACAGTCTCTGGTGTTGTGTATCACATCTTCTGGTTTTGTCTGTCACAATTTATGGTATTGTCTGTCACAGTCTCTGGTGTTGTGTATCACAGTCCTTAGTATTGTCTGTCACAGTCTCTGGTATTGTGTATCACAGTCTCTGGTGTTGTGTGTCACAGTCCTTAGTATTGTCTGTCACAGTCTATCGTATTGTCTGTCACAGTCTCTAGTATTGTCTGTCACAGTCTCTAGTATTGTCTGTCACAGTCTCTGGTATTGTCTGTCACAGTCTCTGGTATTGTCTGTCACAGTCTCTGTTATCCTCTGTCAAAGTCTCCGGTATTGTCTTTCACAGTCTCTGGTATTGTGTATCACAGTCTCTGGTATTCTCTGTCACAGCCTCTGGTATTGTCTGTCACAGTCTCTGGTATTGTCTGTCACAGTCTCTGGTTTTTCTCTGTCAAAGTCTCTGGTATTGTCTTTCCAGTCTCTGGTATTGTGTATCACAGTCTCTGGAATTGTGTATCACAGTCTCTGGTATTGTCTATCACAGTCTCTGGTATCCTCTGTCAAAGTATCCGGTATTGTCTTTCCAGTCTCTGGTGTTGTGTGTCACAGTCCTTAGTATTGTCTGTCACAGTCTCTGGTATTGTCTGTCACAGTCTCTGGTATTCTCTGTCACAGTCTCTGGTATCCTCTGACAGTCTGTGGTATTGTGTATCACAGTCTCTGGTATTGTCTGTCACAGCCTCTGGTATTGTGTATCACAGTCTGTGGTATCCTCCGTCACAGTCTCTGGTATCCTCTGTCAGTCTCTGGTATTGTCTGTCACAGTCTCTGGTATTGTGTATCACAGTCTCTGGGATTGTCTGTCACAGCCTCTGGTATTGTGTATCACAGTCTCTGGTATTGTCTGTCACAGCCTCTGGTATTGTGTATCAAAGTCTCTGGTATTGTCTGTCTCAGCCTCTGGTATTGTCAGACACAGTACATGGTATTGTGTGTCACAGTCTCTGGTTTTGTCTGTCACAGCCTCTGGTATTGTGTATCAAAGTATCTGGTATTGTCTGTCTCAGCCTCTGGTATTGTGTATCACAGTCTCTGGTATTGTCTGTCACTCCCTCTTGTATCGTCTGTCACAGTCTCTGGTATTGTGTATCACTTCCTCTGGTATTGTGTATGACAGTCTCTGGTTTTGTGTATCACAGTCTCTGGTATTGTCTGTCACAGCCTCTGGTATTGTCTATCACAGTCTCTGGTATTGTGTTTCACAGTTTCTGGTTTTGTCTGTCAGTTGCATGAAGTTTCCTTTTTATGATATTGTCTCGGCGAGTACAAGTAACCCACATGACGTCAGTTTGTACAGAGCCGCTTTCTATACAGACAGGACATTTTACGTAAGCGATATATTCCCGCATTATCACATCAAGTGCTTACTCTAAGTTCCTCTCCGGTGTATCACCCCAAAACGCTCGTAAACAACTTTAATTTAATTGTCAGTGGACTTTCCTTACAGTTGTCCATTTTTAGGCTGAGAACGCAGATTGGTGTTTCGAATTGTGTTACGTAAGCTACAAAACAAACAGTTAATATCCCCTTATATGCAAACGCTCGTTCCGTACAACTAATAACATGAATTCCTTATTGACTTGTACCGTTAGAATGGCATAAACACACACAAGTGTTCTCGAAACCCAGATATATCAATATCTCCAAAGTTCTTGTAGTACAATTAAAACAATAATGACGTTATTTGTATACGCGTTTCAGGCTGGAAACTGTGGTTTTACATGACGAAAGAGTATATTGAAGTACAGGTCGCATGCGCTCATAAATACTCCAGACAAAAAACACTCGTCCTTTCTCATTAATTTCCGTTTTGCAGCATGAGCAAGAAATTTGAAATCGTTAAATATCTCAATCGTTAAAGACCAAAAAAGTCTAAAGCAACGAGATATTTAACAGTTCAAGTGTTGTTTTTGTTTTTATTACATCATATGAACTGCGCATAGGTAAAGGAACATTTTCCACTGACGAAATATAGAATTTTTTGCAATGTTTAATGTAATCTTTATAACCAGCCAGACCTCAAAATGTCAGTGACTTCTGCTGAATGAGATCAGATATCTGTACACAAGTTAACCAAGTGGGGAGGATTTACACATAATCGTTATCAGTCTTAGCGTTTATGGTATCAAGGAGACATTAGACCGCCATCCAACCACGTGGGAACAATTCGTCTTCAATTACACGCTTTTATTCTCCGCTGGATATCCAGAGCCAATCGAACACTTGGGTAACATTAAATCAATTTCCATCAGGCGCTCTGAAGATTTCAATGTAAATTGACTGGTCAGCAAAAATTTAAAAGATGCAAATTTTTCGACGGGCAAGAGAGAACATACTATTGATTTGTAAATAGAAAAAAATCCAAACAAAAGTCTGTCTAACCTCAAAGTAGAAACAAACGCACTCTAAGATCGACTTGATAACCCCAAATCTTGAGGCTTGCAACAAAGAAAGCTACTTTATTTTTATGTCTAGGTATTGATGAAGCTACCACGGTCAGGTAAGGGAGATAACTCCATGTAAATCGGGTCAGGGTGCCAATCAGTGTTCCGTTCCAGGTAATCGATCGGTAATAACGATCAACTCAAAATTGTATAGTGATTGTATCGCGCATGGCTGTCAATGTTGGGGAAACTTTTCTTTTGAAAAGAACCGCGTTATCACACTAGATCTCATCACAACTCTCGTCGGTAAAGTAACGTCATGCACGTTTTAGTCACGCGTTGTCACGCAATTACTGAAGTTGCAAACTTTGTTAAGTCACAGTTAAAAAACATGATTTATGTTTGTGAAAAAAAGCATTTAATGACAAATCAAGATATATAGTGGTTTATTTTGAAATGTAAAGATTAGATCCATCTATCATATTGGCATTGTTCTATTTTAAAACACTGTTTTACATGGCGTATATATTTATTTTTAACTCAATTAAATTACCAAATGTTGCGTGTTATATTTGTCAATGAAATTCAAAAGGTTTAAGTTGTCAGTGCGTATGGAATTTTGCCTGATTTCACATCGTCTAGCCAGCATTCATCAGTACGCAACAGCAGAAAGTCGTTTATATATATACCGAAATAATTAGATATTTAAAAATGCTGTATTCAGATAATTTATTTCCTAAGGACTATATTTTTTCATTACTTTCTTTAAAGGGTCTGGTCGGGGGGGAAATACAAAATATATGGGTCTAAATGCGTTCTCTGGCCTTCCAAAAGTTATACCACGGCAATATGATGGTCGAGTTCTGCTTGCAATGTCCGGTTTTGACCACTGAAATCTCGGGGAAGCCCCGCGTAAATTAAGCGCATATCTTTTTATATATGTCACGTGGTTGTTTCGAAAGTGAGACAGTGAAGATAACAACAATAGCGCGCCGTCATGTGCCATGTCGGACTCAACTAGCGGACAAGACAGTAATACTATACGTAAATAATTGTTTTAAAAGGTCATGTATGATGCAAGTGTAGTATTCCTACCTATGTGTTTTTGTTATATATAACGGTATTGATACCTCGTGCCTGTCATGACTTTTGCATGCATCTTTTTCTTTCGCCGCGATGTTTACATTTGGCCTTGTTGATGATGCGCGTTCGGTAAAATTACATCACTGATCTGGGTCAATTGAGAGTTTGAGACTGTCAGGTGACGATTTAGGATTTCTTTAATATTATTAAATTTTTTACTCTTATGGAGTGAATTTCAGCAAAATTTGAATCGGTGTATTTCATAAGAAGTTATTTTAAACATGTGTATGCCGTTTTAGCAAATATGACATGTTTTCCCCGACCAGCTCCTTTAAGTAGGCAGGTAGTTTAGACTTACACAAGCCCCTTGTACATGTATTAATAAAACTTGTTAATTGAAATACAAGCATCTGGAATTGGTCTGGTCGATTTCATGGGGCGTTTCCCAATTAATTAAGTTTGTCTCAAGATAAACAAAATGTATCACCCCATGAGTTCGACAAAAAAAGTATTCATTTCTGGAGTAAAAAAAAAAAAAAATCAGTTCAATTAGAATGATAAAAATGGCAGTATGCAAAAATCACGAAACGTTATCAGTACTGGATGTACAGCTATCATTTAAATGCATGTGTATGCTTTTAGCCTTAAGTATGATTTCTTATGGTGCGTACAAAAGTCCTTTCTTCAAATTCCACAGTTGCTTTCGAAATTTTGCTAATCCTTGTCTCATTAATATCTCCCTCTTAATACATGTATTCCACGTGTGACATATCTGTCATATTGCTACATTGTCTCTGTCATTCGTATCGTCACTATTGTCACTGTACTTCATTTGTACAGGTCAATGTTGAGAAACGATTAAGATATTCTGGCCGATAATTCTAAAGGGTGCATTCACCATTTTTTCTTGCATTTTTTCCGGAGTTTCTTGTAAAATAACAAAATTAAAAGTGAATAAAAGCGTTGATTAAGCTTACCTGTAATGACGTGGACATCTGACACGTTTTCTGGGGATAGACTGACCGCCATGACGTTCATTTCGAAGGCTTCCCTAAGCTGAGCCTTGCGCCGGGCTGATCCGCACAGTCGGTGTATGCCTACCACTTCCAGGCCACGCCGTTCGATCTCGTCCACACATTTCTGTATCAGAATCGGAACATTCCTCAACGCGATTTCCCGTTTAATTACTGTTTCCAGGTCAATACCGAACACACCATTTTTCCGGGGAGAAGTAAGTCTTTGAAAGCACACAGCTGGATCACGGTATAGAAAAGTGACATATAAAAGACCTTTGGGTTCCATTTTCAACGCGACGCTTTTTTTCCCACTTCCGGTAATGTAACTAGGGAGCATCACGGTACCATGGAAACAGAGCCGATGTTTATAATTTGGATCCCAATTGTATATAAGAAATGACACATCTTTAGCGTCCTCGAGTTCAATATCAAATGCTTCGTCCCAATCAAAATTTACAGCACCTGTTCTTATCATGGTTCTGGCCTTGTTCATGGAGTCCACGGAGACAACACAGTAGAGATCTCTAAGGGACATCTTAGAAGATTTTAGACCTTGTCCCGATAAAACGTGAATTCCAAGAATCCCATTTAGACCGGAAGTTCGAGATAACTCTATCCGTCTTCGCATATCTGCCCTGTAGAATTCGAATTCACTATATGCTATTTGTAGAGGTTTTTTTACCAATTGTAAATCTTTAAACCTAGAGGAGGGCCGAGATATAGTCTTGCCATCTCTGTCTATCGTTTTGGCTCTACTTTCAACCGCGCTTGAGGTAGATAAAGAAGCAGGTATTCCACCCCGAGATACCGGATGGTAACCGGGCATTAGTCTTTGGTCATGCGCATGGGAGGTCTCTGTTGTCTCAGCCTCGCTTTGATATGTCCTATACTGATGGAGTGCGTCTGCGCTATGTTTGCGCACAAGTTTTGTATGAGCAGGAGTCTGCGTAGATGCTGCCTTACGAGCGAGAGTAGGAGATATTGTTTTTGGTCCCTGGGGTACTGGCGGTTGACGAGGAGTACATACATAACTATAGTCATCAGAATCACTCGTTGGTACTTTTGGGACTGCTATCTTCGGCGTTTGTACACCTGAAATGAAATAATATATCATTAACATATATGCGTTTAGTTTGCTAAGTATTTTAGCGTCTTCGCAACATGTGAAGGCGGCAGACACTGTTAGTGAAACCAAACAGTAAAACATCGATATAATATCCCTTGTTTCAATTGCCACCTCGTTTGCCACCAACTATTTCGATGTCCCTTATTCTTTCATACAGTTCCTTAAATTCATCACCAAATCCTCTTATACTGACAAAGGTTTCTGGACAAATAGTAGCAATATTCACCGGTAGTAGGACCAACGCATGACGTCATGTGACGGGAGTCAACTGATAGCGGACCTGACATCTGACGCCATATCACGACGTTGCACACTACTTGTAAAGCCAAGTATAAAGTGCTCTCTTACTGAAATGTGAAGTCTCTGGATTTTGGTTTTTGCTAATGATGTCAGACCGACCTATCCACTATCATGTTCATTGAGGTGCCCACGAATATCGCTCCTATACAGAGTATAAAACAGTTTCGAGGATTACAATATATTATACATATCTGTGTTAATATCAAGGTTAAAACAAATTACGAAACATATGGTGATGAAGCGCCACGGACGATATGAACAAAATTAATATTCCACTAACTGTACCCATTAGACAGACCAGGTGTCATATTCAGCATCTTCCCTAGTCGCAACTTAAACTCTTTAAATCCATTTCTAATTATGATCTTACTATATACCGAAGCTGTGTTTTTTTCTGACGGAGTTTAACGACAGCGTTAAACATCATAAGTTCGTTTTTATTTTTTATGTTTTTTATTTCGCCAGACAAATCCCAAAAAATGCTAATGTAACAAAAACTTATATTAAGCTAAACATGCTTTGAAGATTTCACAAAGCTATGTAAGATTCACGGAAGCATGATATAGGTTTATGAAACAGGAAAGCAAGCTTCGGAATGGCACCCAAGAGACTAGACACTGTCCTCGTTGTCAATCAAGCATTCCGTAAACGAACGGTTCGAAGGACGACCCCCCAGCGGGATGCGCGGGAACAGTTTAATGTAAGTGTAGCAGACGATGAAAACACTCGTGATTGCCCTAAGAGATAAGGAATGAAACTCTAATCCTAGCTTTTTCCCATCTAAGTGATCTGATAAAGGGGGGTGTATTCGTCACCTGAACATGTAGTGGGTGCTAGAAACGAGTAAAGACGAGAATAAACGATGATTATAATTGAAAAAATGTGTCAAATGCTTGGGGATCCAAACTTGAAATCATCGACGGTGGTTAACGCATAATATACGGGACTTCATTATGTGTATTTTGAGGGGGAAAAAAGATCAGACTGAATCCTCTTACTGTTCCTTTTTTTGTCAGAAATTTGAACATTGCAAGAGCGTACATGTAGTTTTAAAGTCCCAAATAATGTGCATGTATTGATGGCAGACGTATGCATTCTACCGAGTGAAATTGCAATTTTAAAACTATAATTGGTCTCAATTTTATTTGCTGAAAAAACACACTGAATCTTTTGCTCCCTTTTGGCAGGAAATTGAACAGTTAAATATGTAAATTAGGTCCCAAATAATGCGCATGTATAATTAATGGTGTATGTATGATTTCTACCGAGTGAATCAGGAAAATTCTCGGTCTATTTTACACAATCTCGTTTCAAAATTCTACATCCGGATCCGGGAAATCGGTTTCTGAACTGATGATGAGAAATAGAGTTGGTTCTCGATCTGTTAATGCCCAATGGCAAGCATAAAGCTATAGGAGAGTGAAATATGAATATGGCGCCAAGGTGGAGGGGAGACGGTGTCTGTCCAATACTCGCTGTCCTGATACTGGTATATTTCATGAGGCAAAGCGATATTTTGTAATTTCCTTACAATGTAGTTACATCATGTATTGTAACTCTACAGTAAATGGGCGAGTGCACATTATCGATGGGGACTATTTGTCTAAGGTATCTATGTCTTCAGCATACTTCCGTGTCGATTACGTTCAGACTCCATTGATCGAAACACTACAATCACTCCATCTTTGCGATAACGCATCGTCTCTGGAAATGATCGCGCTCTAACGACGTCACTTCTAAAGTCTAAAACTACCGAGCCTGTATTTATGAAACCAAGCATGGATTTGTGCTCAAGCCTAATTTCTTGTTTCGGTTAAAAATTGATGAAAAACATGATTTTGTCAATGATTCGGAAAGCATTTGAAGATTCTTTAAGCTAAATACTGTTTTCATTGTTTACCTTTGACTTTGTGATCGTTTGACATGGTTTGAGCACAGAATCCATGCTTGAGCATGAGAATAGTTTAAAAAATACGGGCCCCGATCATATATCCCGTTCTGTAACATACGTTATTCTTACAAATGTCGTCTCAGATGAAAACGGATAAATGTTCTAAATAAGACACTATTTAAATTTGGATTATAACTGTACTTTTACATTAAGCGATGGTCAACAACGTTCATAATGCAAATGATATCTGACAAATCTACGAAACAAAATTAAAGTGGGAAAAACTCTCCAAGGAGTCCAATACATGTGTCATTCGACTCAGATCTCTTACATGATTTCCCAAGGTCCGTGTCCAAAATTTAATCTCATAAACAAAATAGCTATTTTGAAGTGTTATATGTGAAACGTTTAAAACACGTGATACGAACACGTATGTGTTATCGATTGCTATGTCCCCCGGGCCCGTATAGTTCCTCCGTCGCACTGATACCCCCTACTGAATCCATGGGATACATTGTAACTGGTGTATCACCCAAATGGAGCTCCACTATACTTGATGATTGGCCAATACAGCTAAGGAGCCATTGCGCACCTGGTGTTCTGCCTAATCTCATATAGGGCTTTCGTTCCGTGTTGTGATTAATGACAAAAAAAAACTTATGGAGTTGTGCTTATCGAAGTGACAAGGGAATCTCCTTATGGAGCCTCAGTGCACGTGATGACTGATTCATCACACTATGGAGCTCCTGTATCTTGTTTTATAATCCATGATGATCGATAAACACTCCTATTGAGCCCCTGTGTTTCGTTTAACAACCCATATGGAGCCTCAGTACGTTCTCATTATATCTGACAAACACTCAAATGGAGCCCCTTGTACACGGTGATATAAAATACTGTTCTCCATGACTGATAAACACCCCTATGGAGCCTCTTGTACTCTTGACGACTGATTACCACCGTTATGGAGCCTCTTGTACTCGTGACGACTGATTACCACCGCTATGGAGCCCCTGTACTCGTGACGACTGATTACCACCGCTATGGAGCCTCTTGTACTCTTGACGACTGATTACCACCATTATGGAGCTCGAGCCTCTTGTACTCGTGACGACTGATTACCACCGTTATGGAGCCTCTTGTGCTCGTGACGACTGATTACCACCGCTATAGAGCCCCTGTACTCGTGACGACTGATTACCGCCGCTATGGAGCCCCTGTACTCGTGATGACTAATTACCGCCGCTATGGAGCCCCTGTACTCGTGACGGCTGATTACCACCGTTATGGAGGCTCTTGTACTCGTGGCGACTGATTACCGCCGCTATGGAGCCCCTGTAGTCGTGACGACTGATTACCACCGCCATGGAGCCCCTGTACTCATGACGACTGATTACCACCGCTATGGAGCCCCTGTACTCGTGACGACTGATTACAACCGCTATAGAGCCCCTGTACTCGTGACGACTGATTACCACCGTTATGGAGCCTTTTGTACTCGTGACGACTGATTACCGCCGCTATGGAGCCTCTTGTACTCGTGACGACTAATTACCGCCGCTATGGAGCCCCTGTACTCGTGACGACTAATTACCACCGCTATGGAGCCTCTTGTACTCTTGACGACTGATTACCACCGTTATGGAGCCTCTTGTACTCGTGACGACTGATAACCACCGTTATGGAGCCTCTTGTACTCGTGACGACTGATTACCGCCGCTATGGAGCCCATGTACTCGTGACGACTGATTACCGCCGCTATGGAGCCCCTGTATTCGTGTGATTACTGATGTATACCATTGCATCCGTGCATGTAGACCCATCACTCGTAATGACGGATAACCATCCCTATGGAGCCCCTTTACTCGTGATTACTAAACTGTTGATAACTGGTAACCACCATATGGAAACCCCTGTACTCGTGTTAACTGATAAATACCCCTATGGAGCCTCAGTGCTCTTGATGACTGATAAATACCCCTATTGAGCCTCAGTGCTCGTGATGACTGGTGAATCACCCGTAATCCATTACACGACATGATGAAGTGCACGTCCTGAGGTGAGAGATTATCCGCGTCACATGGATTCAGCATCAGATACAGCGGCTGTCAGCAGCTGCATCTGTGTGCTGGAATTTAAACCTTTGACTTCCAGAGCTTAAATCCCAAACCGTGGGAGTAGCTTGTAGAAATTAGAAAAGATATTTCATTGTTATTCTGTGACACTTTCTTCGTTTTAGATATTAACATGTGTGCTAAGAATTCAATCAGTAGAACACAATGTTTTAAAAAATAGCATTGCTTTAATATATGGAATTACAAAAACAAACACGTTGAAAACAATTCATTAATTAAAATGAGTGTATTTCAATAAATCATAATAAATATAAATCACTTTTCTCAGGTCTGAAAACCCGATATAGCGTGAACTCTATGTGGGAGGTACAAGAGCAGAAGTTAGTCTTGGAAATGCTTGCAAGAGCAATTCATTGATTCCGTTTTGTTGTAAATTCCGTCACTGTGAACATATAGGCCGCTACATGTACATGTCTAAGTCGTCATGTGATCTTTGAATGTGAAAGGTGAAGAATATAAAATAGCCACAAATGTATGTAGATTAATAAGCCGAAGAGGCGAGATTATACCTGCTTCACAAGCAACGTCAATAAGTCTTATTCCAAAGTGTGCGTCCACAATGCCTCGGTTTAGTGGTTTATTTATAAGGTTATATATACATATATTTATTGGTCTCCAACGCCAGATTCAAACAGATCTCAGTAGTGTCATTTCTTTATGAGCTTGTAACAAAGACAAGACACCAAATTCGTAAATAAATCAAGAAAGGTTCCGAAAAAACGCCACAAAACACTTGTCGAAATCACGAAAGAAATGCAACAAAGATATTTATGGTTTTGTTTTCTAGTTGTTTGTTTTTATGTGTTTATAATACAGTGTTAACCAGAAATGAAGCAGGGCGCCAACAAACAATAGAGAACATAGCAAGAAAAAATATTTCTCAATAATTGCAATGGGAACATCAAATCTGCTGTGATCTCTTCACTGTCCCGAAGTAGAGGGAATAAAACAACGCCCCCTTTCTGCTTAAGGTAGCAAACAAGGTGCTTCGTATCAACATATTGGTATGTGTGCCAATTCTATTTTCCAATCAGAAAGCGTACGGAAAAAGAAAAAAAGAAAGCAATATATCAGCAATATAACAACTTCCGGTTACATAACAAGTCCAAATTTCCCGACTGTAATGCAGACTTTTAATGAAGTGTACATGTGATCTGTCATTTCCCCTGATATATGATCAGTAATCTATCTTTTTATTGATTACATATGACACATTTTCTTTTATAAAATTTTAAAACCAATTAAAACTTTGAACATGAAGTATGACTTGTCACAGAATTGATTTAATCAATTGGTGTTTTTTTCTATTTTTTATTTAAATTCTTTATTTTATCTTATTTTTATTTATTTATTAGTATTATTTTAGCTGAATTATTCGGCCAATATCAATCAGGTGTCGACAAGTACACGTGTCTTATTAACTCGACGCAACCCTGTCAATAGCAAAAAAACACAATATAGTTGCCAGCTTTCTCATTCCTTTACGACAGATGAAAACCGAGTTACTTCCAAGCTTTCCTAATCCCTTAAAATATATTCCCCATGTACAAACCATACGCTGACGGGAAACAACAATGATGGTTTTCAGAAGCAGCATGAACGATTAACACCCTGCACGTCAGCTACAGTTAGTTGGTGACGTCATTTTTCCGACTCGTGCCTCTCAAAAACAAGTGAATGCAGTGTCGTGTGCAAACAAAAACGACACCGGAAGTGGTTTAATTGCGTTGAAAGATTTGAAGCTCTCGATGAAACCTCGGAGGATTAATTTAATGTTTTTATAGTAAAAGTCTGTGGGCTATTGCTTTTTTGAGATTTTGATTACAGACCGTTTCATCTTGCAGTTAAATTTGAATGCTGGTTATTGAAGTCGTTTACAAGCAATACACGTCTTTAGCTGTTAGTATGACCGCAGCCTCGCCTTCTATATCATAATATTTACAATTGCCACTGTTTCTGAATCGATAACGTAAGTGAAGGCAAATCTGTTTATTTCTATATAACTTGAGTGTAGAACGTGATCCAGTTCACCGCGTATGAATATATGTAAATATGGGTAAACTTCTTTCCGCAAACCATGTTCATGACCGGTCAGAAAAATGAAGCTAGTGTCAGAAGCTACAGTCGCGATTGTTCGTCGATTTAGTGTCGGCACAGAAACGATGGCGATCGTTCCTAGAAATGTAGGTCAATTTTCTCGTCTCCCAAATGTTACATCAACAGTCACTCGGTCGACAAACGATTTATACACATCATACAGTGTACATGGCATCTGAACAAACCTCTGGTTTGCTTACATTCAACTTCCACCAGGCCTAGGCTAGTCACTATCTCTCGACGACATGGTAGCACTCTCTATTTCCCGCCTTTGGGCGCATCACTTTTAAAAAGTTGACGTCCGCGGTCATTAGTATTTTCTACTGAGTATTTTGCCCCAGTACCTTAATTTCATTCAAATATAATATTATATATTCCATTACCTACTAATACAATTATGAAGATATTGTATGAAGTTAAATATGAATATTTTATGTGAATAAAAATATTGAAATAGAGGAACTTTTTTCATTTGTTGTCACGGATAAAGTGGGCGGGGTTTAGCTGTCTGTCAACGGCTTTAACATGACGTCAAAATAATTTTGAACGCAGATTACAAAAGGTAAATGCTTGTATCCGCCTCTTTTAATGGTGTTATTGTTAAAAGAAACTATTGTAAATATAAAGATAAACCTTTTATTTTGTTTAGTTTATGAGATCATAAATCCAATGGAGCAGTCGGTAACTTGTTTGTAAACGCTTCCGTTTACGCAATTTACCTCGTGCTCCATTGGATTTATAATCTCATAAACAAAAACAAAACAAAAAGGTTAATCCTTTAATGGCGTACATTTAAGGGATCTGTCATCTTTCTCAAATATGGAATTAAACGCACGCTGACATAAATAACACACGGAGTTTGGCATCCGTTAGACGAAAAAAATATAGGATATATTGTATGAAATATTTCCCGAAGTTTTCGCTCTAATTCCTATCAAGCAAAAACAATAACACTATATAAGCGTACCGTAATGTAAGTTGATTACCACTTGTTTTATATTTTTTGTATATAAATAAAGTTATATTTTTCATATGACCCTGGCTTTTGCGAGGACGTGAATCTTCGATCAATAAAAAATACAATTTGCGTTAAACAACTGTATCGATAAGGATACACACCATAAAAACAAACGAACACACTTCTGTAAATACGTCTGTCACGTGAACATCCATTTGAAGATATCTTTGTGTGGAAATGATACGCTCTAACACCATTTAAATAGACGTATTTTAACAAAGTTATTGTTCCTAAGTTATTTTATTCATTAAAAAGCAAAACGTTTATCTTTTTAACTGCAGGAACACGTGGTACGAAATTTAGCACCCTATTAGTAGTACATTGGAACCGACGTCGTGTTTTTTTGAGGACAACACTTTGTACTTTCGATAACAATGTAGGATTTTAAGTGTTGATAAAGTTATACCTATAGTATCTTATTCGCCGCCAAACAATACAATCGTGGCAAATCTATCTAATAGTGTATTCTACAGAGAATCTGAGACATTCGGAAACATCTCTCATCAAAACGGTCTTTAAATGTCGGCAATATCCTGATGTCTCGGCAATATCCTGATGTCTCGGCATTATCCTGATGTCTCTTGGTAACGCTTAAACGTTAGAAGGTGTGTGCTAACAATTACAAGCGTACTTGTGCCCCTTGGAAAGACAACTTACTAAACCGTTATATTAAAGTGGAATCGCCTGATATTTGAAGTGGGCGATTTTAAACGCATACTTAGGGACGTAAAGCAATAATTTGGTAAAAGAAAAATAATGTTGACTCTTTTATTGATTTAGATAAAAATCTTTATTTTCAATCTACAACTTACGAAATGGATTTCATTGCCAAGATTTAGAAAAAAGATTATTTCACAAGAAGCAAATACGTGGTTATCTTCCGACAAATATCAAATAAAATACTGGGTCTAGCAGATTAACACTGCAGTACAGTATACGTGGCACGCTAACCCTAGCCCCAAATCTCAATTAATATTTAAAAAGAACTCCTTATTTCAATATCATTGTAATCAGGAAACACAATTGTCGATATACCTTCTCTATAATGTTCCCGTGACATTCTACCGCAGTTTCAAAATACCGGTAAACTGTTTTTTTCTTAAGATATTTTATAAAGCTGTATCGGAAGAAACAATGTCATCTTGAAGTCTAATCATGAAATAAGCTTTTCTCCACGGGGATGTGTAGACACAAACAGAAAATGTATATATTTTTTATTTATTTTTTTTTAAATGGACAAGAAGCCTACAATTTGTAAACCACAATTTAGTGTAAACCGCCATGCAGAATTTCTAGTTAATTTCGTTAGTTTATCAAATAAAGGAAAAAGCTAAAGTTTTTAATTTATATTTTTCAAGTCAATCCGTTGTGGATGATTCAATGGTTATGCTTCCTCCACTAATAGAATTCCCTAATCGTATTTGTCTGAGTAATATAAATATATCATGTACTGATGTGAAGGATACCTTACTCAATTTGAAAACTGGTGAAGCTGTAGGACCAGATCTTATTAGTCCCAAAGCGCTCAAGGAAGCTGCAACATCACTTGCTGAGCCACTATCTATATTTTTTAATAAATCCTTATCACAAGGAATATTTCCATCATCGTGGAAAGAAGCAAACGTTTTACCTATATATAAAAAGATAGCCGTAATGATGTTAAAAACTATCGACCAATTTCACTTTTATGTATAATTGGTAAAGTGTTCGAGAGGTGCGTTTATAAACATGTTCATAATTTTCTTCTTGATTTGAAAGTAAAAACAAAATATCAATCAGGTTTTACACCAGGCGATTCCTTTATTAACCAATTATTAAGTATTTCCAACGATTTTATTAAGGCATTAGATTCAGGTAAAGAAATAAGAGTAGTATTTTGTGACATCAGAAAAGCATTTGATAGGGTTTGGCACAAAGGGCTGTTGTATAAATTATCAAAAATTGGAATACCTGGATCGCTGTTAAAATGGTTCGAAAGCTACTTAACGAATAGAAAACAAAGACTTATAAGCAATAATATTCACTCTGATTGGGCAGGAGTTAAGGCTGGAGTTCAACAGGGTTCAATACTTGGACCTTTGTTGTTTTTAATCTATATTAATGACATAGTCAACGATATCAAATCTTCTATCAAATTATTTGCTGATGATACTACTCTGTACCTGATAGTTGAAAACCCCTTAGAAACAAACAACATTATGGAGTCAGATCTACAAAAATTACTGAATGGTCAAAATCTTGGTTAGTTGATTTCAATCCTAAAAAAAAGGAAAGCATGACCCTTAGTAGAAAAAGAAACAGTCAACCACATCCAATCTTACATATGTGCAATGAAGAAATATCAGAAGTACTGTTGCATAAACAGCTTGGAGTTCTTTTTTCGAATAATTGCAGTTGGGTTGAACATGTTAAACAAATAATTCAGAAAGCAACGTCTATATTAAATATTATGCGATCTCTAAAATTTAAACTCGACAGGCAAACATTACAAAATATATATTTTTCGTTTATTAGACCACTTGTAGAATATGCTGATACTGTCGCGGATAGCATTCCCAAAGAATATATTTCTTAACTAGAGAATGTTAATTTGGAAGCTGCCAGGATTGTTTCAGGTGCTATTAAACTTGTAAGCTTAGACAAACTATATACAGAAGTTGGATGGAATAAATTAATAGACCGTAGATTTAATTATAAATTGTTACAATTCCATAAAATGTTTTATCAAAATACTCCAGAGTATCTGTATAATCTCTTACCTAATTCAGTTAGTGATGTTCATAGTTATAATACCAGACTTTCTGACCCATCATGTCTGTCACTTATTCTTTGCAAAACAAATATTTATCTAAATGCATTTCTTCCTTCTGCTGTAAACAATTGGAATTCTCTTCCATTACAGATTAGAAATAACCCTTCCATTTCCCATTTAAAGGCCTTTCTGAAATCTAATAGTAAATCATGTCCACCTTCATACTACTTTCAGGGTTCACGTCTGGGTCAAATCTACCACGCAAGATTGCGTATGTCATGTAGCTCCCTAAAAGAACACTTGTTTACGAAAAACATCATACCATCCCCGAATTGTTCCTGCGGTGCCATTGAGAACTCAACACATTATTTGCTAAAATGTAATAAATATACATCACTTAGACAGCTTCATATTCTGAGTTTGCCGTATCAACTATCAACTAATCTTTTAATCTTTAGTGATGACTCTCTAACCCATCAAGAAAACACTACGATTGTTCTAGCCGTCCAAAATTATATACTCAAAACTAAAAGATTTCAAATAAACAAATAGTCCTTAACAATTTCATTTTGAGATATATATATATATATATGTATGTTGTGTTGCATTCGTTTTACTATTATGTTTTAAAATGTATTTGGATTTATATACTTATTCAGTGATTTTGCCATTGCATTTCTTTATACCATACTATGTCACTAACTCGATTATGATAGTTTGATAAAGTGATGTGTTACCTTGAAAGAGCAGGACGTACCAGGGACGAGGCGGGAAAGTGTTTTACGGACTTATATTTGACAAGTGTGATGGCTAGAATATGAACTGCAACGTTGTTTTTTTTAATAATCATGGCGGTGCTTTGTGACATACTGATTTTGTCAATAGTTGATTTAGTGGTGATTTATTCTATGTAACTTGTACATATATTTTAACCTTTTTCGAGTGTCCATTTACAGGACTGCTGACATTTTAATCTACTATTCCATAGTTATATTTTACAGAATCGTGTTCCACATACTCATTGCAATAGAGCAATATGATATTACCATCTGATGATCCTATGTATATTGATATGCTATTCATTCCTGGTTTCCACTTCATACCAATCCATTACCCCCTCCCCTATTCCCGTAATTATTCTATTGTACATATTACTTCATTCTTGTAGTTAGTGTTGAAAAGCTGTCACGACACTTGTTTTTGTTTTCTTTTCTGTTTTATAAAACATGTATTTCGATGTATTGTCAAACAAAATTTGAATAAAACAAAGTTTAAACCAAATAAAGTAAAATGAAATCAATATTGAATACAAATATCTAAACGAAGAAATGGAGCTGTCTTCAACAATTTGGTTTCGGAAACTTTCAAATAAGTAGAAAACTATTTGATCATTTTACATCTAAACTGTCAGAAGTTACCACTGTCCAGAAGACAACGGGAATTAGATGACCAGTAATCAGAAATGTAGTAAGCGGTCAGTTGACCACAATCAAAGCGATGGTTAGCTAGGTTACCGGTAACCACAAAGAAAGCGGTCAGTTGCATTGACGGTTACCCTAAATAAACTAAGTTAATCACAAAAGCGAAAGTGAGGTTACTGGAAACTATAAATAAGGTGTGTGGTTAACTGGCGGTGGCCACAAAGTAAACTGAAACTTTACCGTTATAGACAAATAAAGTATGGTGTTAGTTGACCAGTAACTACATTGTACAATTTACCGGAAAGGGAAATGGTTGGTTGACCAGTAAGCACAAATATAAGCGGTTAGTTGACCGGTAATGCATGAAGTTGGTAAAAAAAAAACTGCTATAGTTTTAGATATTTCGGCCAGTAACGAGTTTTTGTATAGCTACATATAAAAGATATGTTATAACTAGTTGGTAACTTCATAGAAATGGGATATAAATTTGAAGGACTTGTGGCCGGCAAACACATACAAATCTGGTAAATAACGGTTTTCAGTTCAAGCGCCAAGTCTGCCCTATACTGTACAATATCGAAAAAAACGTGTTTATGCTCAGATCCGGGTCTCACGTCGTTGTCATGGGAAATGTTTCAAAGACATCAATTGTATCAACGATGTGTCACCACGTCACGTTTAGCTGGTAATCGTGTTTGGCGGCTCGCGCGCTCGTGGAATCAATTAATAGCAAGGTGTCCGTTATCATTTGTATTATAGTCATCTAGTGGGAAATGCTATTTCACGAGAAAACATCCAATTTTTGCTATACAATTTTAAAACAAAGCAATTTAACAACGCTTGACTTGGGCTCTGGTAGTATAAATTTTAGTGGTGACGCGGGGATACCTTGACTTTGTTTGTTTGTAAAATAAAACACCTATAAAGTCACTGCAACGGGATACATTGTGAATATAAAACCATGTATTAGCTAGCGCACGCCATCGTAACGCAATTTACCATAAATAGCAAATGTTAGGACTTAGCTCGACTAAAACGAAAAATCCGTACGTCATTGCCACCTTGTTATCACGTCATGGAGACGAATACGTCATCGATTATGAAGCACAAAGACTTATGTTTCTATGGATTAATAGGTAAATAATATCACCTCCGCAATTTGATCCCACGGATGTGGCGACCGTATAACATGCTCGTACGATTTATACCGGGAGGACAGTAGTGTTCACATGAAATACTGTCATGAACATTAACGACTTTTTCTACATGTATGTGGTCTGTTTCTAGCCACATATACAGTCGCATTATTCTCAACACGTGTGATTTTTGATGATGTATAAAAAATCTAGCATTTTTTTAGGGATGAAAAAACGGTTTGATATGTTTTTGAAAAAGGCGAAGTTTTTGTATAGGAATCACTATTGAGTACTGTGGCCGATGTGCCACTTCGTTGTCGTCTGTTCGCCCCGAAATAACTGAAGAACGAGAATCAAAACTTGTGAATTCTCGTATTTCCGCCCCGAAAATAATTAACACAATGTTATATCACGAATGTAACAAAAGCACGCACTTCACTTTCAAATATAAGAAGATCATTACTGGTACTTTCCAAACAACTGTTATAAAGACTTACCAACCGTTTCAGCGTTTCTACGAAATATCTAAAATGACACAATTCTTATTTAATTACAATACAATAATTTTGTTTACATTCGCCATCTTTGCTTTTGATATCTGAAAGCATATGAAATGGTGAATTTCGTGGTCGCAAAATAAGCATTCCATGAAGATTAAGATAATTAGTATTGTATATTGTATTCAAACTATACCAACGTGTGCTCTACCTGCCATACAGTGTATAATTCTGTAATGAGATACCACACGTCAATTTCAGCTGTCAGTCAATGGCGGCAATATGCATCATTATCATTACGATTCAGACACTCTGCTAGACTAGCACAAGTCCCAGTGGACCGCATATCCACCAATGCTCAATGACGTATTACTAATGTATCGTGTTGTATTTGTGTTTCCCTGTACAACATCCACCCTTGTACCATTAAACAATGTCCTACCTGGATATTTAATTACACTGGTCACACTAAATGGAAAATCGAACTCGTAATACCAGTGTTCGTGACCAAATTTACGGAACCGATTGCTATCTGCCATCCATATGATAAATGATATGCAATGATGTCAACAAGCTTAATGAAGCAAGTATATGACGATGTAGTCCATAGTAAGCTTGAACAGGTAGGGACCGTTCAGGTCGATAGTGAGAGGATTATCATCTCATTAGCGCTACGATTATTTCTAATCTAGCATGTGTCTCTCCGAATTATCTCATGGTATTTGACAAATCGTGACTTAGCTATGACACAATTCACTGGTGAATAAAGCAAGAGGCTCAGAGCACCTGTATTTCTCAACCGGATCTTTAAGCAAACATGTCAAGATGCTCTGTTTTAACATATTTTGGGTTCTGCTTCTCAGCACCAAGGGGGGCAAAACCGTTCCTTTAAAAAACATTTTATTTCGCGGTCCAACTGATGTGATAAACGTTTTAGAAGAAGTTTAGCTTTGAAAGAGACTTAAACGCGGAAATAGCGCCCTTTGGGCCTAGTCCCTAAGGAGCAACACTCTCAAATTACGCAACAATCGAATTCGGTGTCAATAGGAACAAAGATGCTGAACAGCAAAAAATGAGGTTTGCACATATATTAATAAGATGAGGATCTGATATGACCCTGTTCTTACCGTCGGGTCATGATCAGGTCCCGTTGCTAATAATAGTGGCATGATTGTGTTCGCCTCTTCATGTCAAGCGAGCATATATAAAGATATAAAGTAGAGATCTCAACAATTTTCAAGTAATGATCCCAAGGACTAAGTTCCCCGGGTCAGGCATTGCTCCCCAGGGCAATCATAATAGCATGAATACTCATCTTTTCATGCAGCAAACTATATATATGGTTATAGGGTGGAGATCTGGAACGTTTCCATATTATGACCAGGGACTGAGTCTCCAGGAGTATGACTGGTAGTGCCCAGACTACAATTAAACATTGCTAAAACGTAACCTTGATAATCCGAAAAGTGCCTTTTTGGACGAAAGTATTGAAGGGCTTGATCAACTTGATAAATACCCACTCCATTATTCCGGATTAATCTTGTGAAAACTAAAATTCGGATTACCGAGGTTTCGCTTTATACCAACAATTCACATGGCAGCTTCTAAAGATAAACGTCATCAGATCCGAACAAACAAAAACAAAATGAAACAACACCTTACGGCAAAATTTTATACAAAAGCAAATCCAATACGCCGTGATCGAAGTAGACGGCACAAATATTAAAAAAGTCCTTCTGGCAAGATAAACCTGATTCAAGATTCAAAGTTCGGTTAAAATGATGATATTTCCATCACATCGGTGCAAACCAATCGAAGACAATCTCATAGACCCCTCTCCCACCGGACGTCTGTGTAATCTCGTGTTTACGCTCAATTCGATTTATAATACAAATATGAAAACTCAGAGGGAGCAACTACAAGCAACAGAAAAAAACTTTGATGAAACTATATTTGCACCCGACAAGTTTGATTTGAAGTATGATGATTCAGGCAAGATGAAAAAAAAAACGTATATTAAACTAATAAATCCCGTCTCCAGACAATTGTATGCATTGTTATAGATTAAAGAAACTGACAGTTCATACGCAGTTAGAGTCATACGGTAAAACAAAGAGACGAACTCCCGATAACACCATCTACATTTGCGTCATTTGTGTAGTCTTGGACCGGTGATTTAAACACCGGAGATCTTTTTCTTTCTCCTGAATAATTGTATAAGTGACTTTGTATTTCTTAGAATGTTCATTTAATGAATCATGGCTTTAATGAACGACAATTGTGTGGAGTGGTGAACCGTACGTGTGCTGGACATAACATACCTTCGTGTACAGTAGCTATGTATGAATTGCTGTTCATACTTCCAACGATTCCATTACATAGCCTGCAATTTGAAACGAATATCAAGCAGTCTATGATGACATTTCATTCCGTAGGCAAATAGGAAGCCGATCGCTGTTAGCCAAAGGAAAATGACTTTCAAAGAACGATGATATTTCTCGATGTGTACCATAAGTTAATTTAATCAAGTGATGAATTACCAGTTGAATTTCATCTAATAATAACACAAGCTACTTTTTATTGAGTGATGAACACGAATCACATTTTTCATGTAGTGATAAACACGAGTTAAATTTAATCGAGTTGTGTTAATGCAATGTACATTGATAAAAAAAATAAAAAAAATAGTAATAGGAAAATATTCATCAAAAACAGAAACTCCTCTCACTTTGTTTTTAGTGTAGAATTTATTATTTTACTGTCAAGATAATTCCATCTTCCATTTCTAGAAATTAAAGAGTAAGAACTGTAGAATTGGAATAGCAAACAAATATCTTTTTAAAGTATTTTTAAGTGTTTTCATTGGACGAATCAGTAATGAAGAAAATACTACATTTTAACGTGCGTCTTGCCAATAACGTTATTAACCGTAATTTTACACAAGTGACATGGAACCTAACATCAGAATGGCAATACCACTATACACTGCACAAGTATGGATTCTATACTCAAACCACCTTCTAATGACAAGCTTAAAGCATGTGCTACAGTCAGAAAATCGAGCGTATGTCTCCGAATTATTTTGAATCATTGAAAAAAAACACTTTTTATGTTAATTAGTATCGTAACAAGAAATATTTCTTGAGTAAAGAATCTGAGTTTGAGCACAATGATGGTTTATAAATACAGGCCCTCATCATCTCTCTATTAGGGGGGGGGGGGGGGGGGGTGATCGACAACAACCAAGTAGTCGTTGGTAGTTTTAGTTGGTAATATGCTAGCAACGAAATGTCGATGTATTTCAATAGAAGTGATTATGGAACAGTTTATGATCCTAACTATTTCTCAAGCACGGTCTTATGAAAAGACTTGTCCCTGGACAGGACAGATTGATCATTTATTTAACTGCTTGAAAACCAACAAGTAAAATACGGTACGGGATAAAATCAATAATCTATACAAGTGTGCACTACATGAATGGGACGGCCTGTAAATAATGCAGAGGGTGGCAGATCGATGGTCGCATGTGCTCGCGCATTGACTAATCAAATATCGGCATACATCATTTGTTTCATTTGATGAATGAATGAATGAATGAATCATCACCAATGTATTTTATATATTAGTGTGTCTTGACGACAATACGGACACTCACTGGCCCGTATACAGATGAAATATGTATTTATTATACCGTGTGCAAACATTAGGTAGCTATGTCTATAGTGACTACGAACATTTATCCCTCATACAGATGTGTGTAACGCCTAACACTAACGGCTTAGTCTACAGACTTGATTAACTCTACCTACGAACGACAGCTTAGTTATTTTTCACTTTTTCGACTTAGTTATCTCTTATTGTATTCCCTGATATTTCTTATTTTAGATAGGTATTGATTAAGTCAGACACACTGCAAATAATTCCGTCTAAAGCATTGAAAAAAGAAAGTTTTGCCAATACCTTTTTGGGGTAATAATCACCATATTACGGTTGCACAAAAGATGATAATTACATTTATAGCTGGAGACGTTATACAGAGCTAGATACTTACAGGTATATGGTAGTACAAAACCAGCTTACACTTAAGAAGTAATCAGTGGTTTCCGAAGGTAAGAACACATATTTCATCCAACGCCTAACTGCACCTTTATTTCAAAAAAGCTCACACTTCGAATAGTGTTGCAATGCATTTAGAAATATACATATATTTCCTGACCAATCAAGATTGAAAATTTTGCAATTTCAGAGATTTTGTTTAAAACACATGCACCTCGTCTAATGAACGTACATTGCACAAGACAATACCAAAGAAATAACCCAGATAACACTAAAATAAAACAGGACAGGACCTCGCGTAATCTATTGTAAAAACTAACGCGAGCAAACGATACACCAAACACAAAAAGGGGAAACCTCGACATTTATATAGACGAACGTGGCCAAACGATACACCAAACACAAAAAGGGGAAACCTCAACATTAATATAGACTAACGTGGCTAAACGATACACCAAACACAAAAAGGGAAAACCTTAACATTAATATTGACTAACGTGGCTAAACGATATCCCAAACACAAAAAGGGAAAACCTCAACATTTATATAGACTATCGTGGCCAAACGATACACCAAACACAAAAAGGGAAAACCTTAACTTTGATATTGACTAACGTAGCTAAACGATACACCAAACACAAAAAGGGAAAACCTTAACTTTAATATTGACTAACGTGACCAAACGATATCCCAAACACAAAAAGGGGAAACCTTAACTTTGATATTGACTAACGTAGCTAAACGATACACCAAACACAAAAAGGGAAATCACAACATTAATATTGACTAACGTGGCCAAACGATACACCAAACACAAAAAGGGAAAACCTTAACTTTAATATTGACTAACGTGACCAAACGATATCCCAAACACAAAAAGGGGAAACCTCAACATGTATATAGACTAACGAGACCTAACGATATCCCAAACACAAAAAGGGAAAAGTAATTTTTACACAGAATTACGTTATTCAACGATCCCGCAAACACAAAGAGACAACTTCATTTGTCACACAGACAGATTCAAAACAGAGCGTGCTACTAACCACTTTATTAATAACATGTACCAGTGCAAACAGTGTATTACAAAATCCATAATATCTTTAATTTAATTGGTAGATAAACTGCAGAGCTACAGAAGGATTGAAATCATGAACACTGATTTACATTAATGTTATTTCCCGTCGCTATGTTTATCATTTATGGTGATTTTTATTTTGATATTGGTTGTAATACTTGGTATCACACATGGTAGTCGCCCATGAAGAAATTAAATGTACCTGTCAAACGGGGACTTATGTTTTTTGGCCGATCCCACATTATAATTAGGTAAAGTCGAAAATCATTGTATGTACAACTTTTGGTGGTTTTTCCGTTAAGTTACTGCCAAAAGTCATTGTATGCAATTTTGAACTTTGACCAGATTATGTGTGTCTTGTACAGTATTAACAAATACATGCCATTCTGTAAATCGCTTACTTTTCGTTGACAATTATTTTCTCTGCTGAAAAGAGACAATGAGTCAAGAAGTCAACAAAGACAATGAGTCAAGAAAGACAATGGGATGTATAAAGTAATAGGATAGATAAACAAATGGACCCAGATCTCTAGTATAACCATGGACGCAGTACGCATTATCGGTTCCCTGAAATGTTCCTCTAGGTAACGGGTACCAATAAGTTAAACTACCATTACCCATTGTCACTACTGTAATATATTTGTTAACGTCCTTTTCAAACGGAGTATTCGATAACAATCACATGTTGCGATACATTTTACAGAATTAAAATTGTTCGAAATTTGAAAAATGAAAGCGCAACAACGGCGTTGGTTCGGACTCTGAACCTTTAAACCGTAAAACCTTGCCTTGACTATTGTTGCCATCTTGGAATTATAAAAACACAGCATTAAAACGAGCTACAACGGCCTATAAACAACTTAAAGTTACTCTGAGCCAGAAAACTATCGCCAGTATAACTGATGCGGTGGTACCTTTTACCTTAAGCAACTGGAAATTAACAAAATCCGATCCTGTAGGGATCTCCACATAAGTCGTATGGTACAATTATACAGTTATACAATTATACAGCTCTCCCCTCAACCCACTCTAACTCCCCAATCAAAAACCTGAAAAGCATTATGTACTCCATCGTATTTCTTTTCGGAAATTTAAGAAATATCTACTACAGATTTTGTGTTTAACGTAAGGCGCGAATCGGTCTAGTTTTTCTCTATTCTTTGTCTATCTCGCTAGATACAAAACCGATACTATTGATTCCACCCCGTAGACAGCATCGTGACTTGGGAACAAATCATTCGGGACACCTCACAATCAATAGATGAGATCCGAATACGGACTTAGTCCAGTCCTACTATCAAGATGGGATCTCAAACACCTTACTTTGACAAGTGTACTATTGAATGTAAGATAGCACATTTTTCTAATCAATCAACTGAACACGAGGTCTACCCCCACCATATACGTAATGGTGAGTAAATTAACCACTAGCCGCCTTTGAAGTGACTACCCTACACACAAGCTTTCTCAAACCGTCTGAATACAGCATTAATCGATTCTTGCCAGTCGTTGATGTGAAGAGAATTTTGAGGTTATCGGATACAAAATACATGTTAAAATCATAAGGGCCCATTTAATTTTAAAAAGAAATGAACTCATCAACATTAATGATGCAGGCATCAATGGCAACAAAGCAACCGTACATCCACACAGTAACATTCACAACAAACGATGACGCAGTCATTAAAACCAGACGAGCTCTCCTGAACCACATTTTCGTAACATTTGGCCATGTATAGCATTGAACACCCGATAACCCTGCATGACCTTTCATACACGAACTAATTGATTCCGCTTGACATTTTGCACCGTTTGACCTAAGTTAACGACTGAGATCACACAAAGACGTAAACTTTCCATTCAGCAATCACTTGCCATCATCAAAGTGAGTTGTTCTTGAAAATAATCGTCATCAGACAAAATTGTTACATTCGAAAACAAGAATTCCAGAGAAGTGGATAAAACGCCTGCTTCCTGCAGCCATATTGAATTTTTGATCACACTCAAAATGCATTCAAATTAAGTTTGATTGGGTTATCGGAACCATATGTTTGCGTAGAAAGCTTTATAAATATCAAAGTAATTCATTCAAGAGTTATTGCACGCAAACCATGCGACTTTTCACGAAATCTATGATTGGCGCTGGCGGCCATGTTGTCTTTCAAATTTGATTCAAAATAAAACTTGAGCAAATTATTGATGCTGCACTATAGGTTTGACTTGAAAGTTTCATGTAAATCAAAATATTCCTTCAAGAGCTACACAAGGATACCATTTGTACGGAGATGGTATATTTGCTTTGCAAACGACACATGAGTTTCACATTTGGACAAATAAGTCACATTCGAACAAAATAAAACAAATAAAATACGAAAAGATCGTCATATTCAGACACAATTGCCATTTCTCGATTGAATAAATACAAGAACAAAAAGGTCAAATAACAAAACGCATATTAACAGAAGAGTGTAGAAAGAAATTTATTAAAATACACTGAAATTTATAATCGTGACGTCACGAATGAATAATTGACGTCACGAATTTAAACGAAAACATCACGAGTTGTAAATTTTGACAAATAGGCCTAGGCATATTTCTGGGAACGTTGTCAAATTGTTAAAATTTTGCTTAAGTTGCTTTCATTTTTAAAAGGTAGAATTAATTCTCCAGAAAGAAAACATATATTTCTGAGAAATGTCTTTTATAAAAATTATCTACGTACATGCATTGTATGTGATTTCTTCGGCATAAAATTGTCAGCGATGCCTTCAGTAAACTTGTCATCCTTCAGGGGGCTTGACGAGAAATAATGAAATTTTAATTACCACTTTTACGACAGAAGCACACACACGAGGAAGTAGAAGTTCTGAAATAGGCTCGTTTGACACCGCGGGCTCCCATTTATATTTACAATTTTTGTAACTTTGACGCGAGGTACAGATCACGAGTTACGTTTAATGAGACAGAACTGTACATGATATTGATTAAAATACCACAGCGACTTAACAAGGAACAGGTGTTGTCTATTGCATCCAAACAACTTTCCAATAAATCATTTAATAAAACCATAAGTAATTTAAACAACGTCAGAATTGGTAATCATATGGAACATTAAAATTGCTGTTTTCTTTAGAAAATTGCTCTCTCTGCGCACGAAGCCAACATTTCAATTAATTCTCAGAAAGCCTGTTTCGATATCATATTAATTTGATATAGCTTCGAGTCATTTGCCAGAGAATCGTTTTCACGTCGTGTGGAACCCTAGCACACGTGGTATGTATATAATCAATTTGGCGAGGTTCGGCACCGTCAGACTGGTGACTCATTGTGGAGTTTCGCACAGGGACAATTCCAGCTAAACGGTGATATATATATATAATACAATATATGTACAACAAGACAGACAGACATTATCCCAAACCCAGTGTTACATAATAATGGAAGGCTCCTATTGATTACAAAGCAGTTGAAACCAGTAGGGTGACAGCATAGCATACTGGGAATTGGAAACGTGAGATGTATTTAGAAGGAACCAGATATTGCACCGGAAGTGAGAGTAAGGGCTCAAGATGATTGAATGCAATAGACAAGAATTGACGTCATAGTATTGAAAAATCGACCAGAGCCCCATCATACGGAAATAATCAATGTAAATTTCGACATGAAAAGTGTGTTTTAACGTGTCTTAGGAAGATAAATAACAAGCTAAAATAGCACCGCAGACTCGTTGTCACAACGACCATTCCCTGACGAACAAAACTGAGGACGAGTAACTTTCAACGAAAGAAAAAGTCTAAATTAAGGATAAATTAAAGGTTTATACACACCAGCTGTCGTCCCAGGAACGCCACTAGTTATACTCAAAATTGGAGGAAGTTGACAACGAAAACGTTTGGCACGAATACGGTGAAAGCAAACTAGCTACAATGCTGACAAATTAATTGTAGTTGTTGAATCGAAACTAGTTCTTAAAAATCCACATGAGTGCTCTCTGCACTTCTGTGATGTCGCGTCATCGAGGCACTAATGGAATAAAGGAAAAGTTACATTTACGAGGTATAATTGACTCAAATGAGGGCTATAGCCTTGTTGCCGCCATTATCAGCAGGTTCTGTACCTGTCGTGTCCTCAGCACTACAGGATGAGGGTTCAATCCCAGGCGAGCGGGACTGACATTTACACTAACCTTTAACTAGAATTATCGACATAATTGGACCCAAACACGATAGCGGCCTGGCTAAAACCAGACATTTAAATAGCTTCTTTTAAAACACAGCATCTTTATATTCGGTAATTACTTTCAGTTCACGCAAATATTTACCAAAAAATGCAATTCCGGAACCAAGGTCACCCCAACCAGTAAATTTGTCTGTAGACATTGAATATATTAAACAACGGCTAGGTAATTACCGAGGACATTTTAACACTTTGTTAGTCATTAAGACTACAGTAATACTAATTAAAACTCGATAATGTAATGAAATCAAAATGTTTCCTGCAGGTTGAAATTTCCCCCCTTTGACGCTCTTGCCCTTCGCAATACTTCATCATTCAATACCCTTGAATAGCCATTCTTTTCATGCTAGTTTAGGGTCTCAATAAGTTTTGTTGAAGTATACCCTATCCAATCTTTAATTTTATCAATAATGTACGTTACAATCTCGATCAAGATCAATAAATGGATAAAAGCCTCTTAGGACCCACATGTATGTAAAATCAACAGTGCTTATATGACCTCTAATGTTAAGAGGACAACACCCTAGTAAACAAATCTGTTATATGTACGCTTCCTTAGAGTGACATTTCTCAAATATCACAGAAATCTACTTCCTTATATTGCAGTACAATATTAAAGTAACACGTTAAAACGCACAACATACAAACCAAATTCACATCATTGATTGTTTGCCTATACTTTTGGTCTTGGTAATTTCAACCATGATACTTACATCATTTTGATTGAAATAAAGTAATATCACTGTAATACGAAAAAGTTCGCGTGTAGAAATGTTCCAGTTGCAATTGTTTTAAAGCTAGTGATCGTTGTGTAGAAATTTTTTCGCGTTGTCGTTGGCAATGGTTTTGAAATCTTTTTAGTATAATCTAAATAATTTGCACTAAAATTTACTAAACGCCAAAATTTCCACACCGCGAAACTTTCCATTTCCACAGTCATTGTACATTTGGTCAAACAAGTGTTCTCAGTAACACAACATAGACAGGTATTAAATTCTGATATATTGTAATACCAAAAGATAAGCAGAGGCTAGGCGACTGACAACCACGACAAGCACAGGCTAGGAGACTGACTACCACGACAAGCCCAGGCTAGGAGACTGACTACCACGACAAGAACAGGCTAGGAGACTGACTAACACGACAAGCACAGGCTAGGAGACTAACTACCCCGACAAACACAGGCAAGTAGACTGCCTACCACGACAAGAACAGGCTAGGTGACTGACTACCACGACAAGAGCGGGCTAGGAGACTGACTACCTCGACAAGAACAGGCTAGGAGACTGCCACCCACGACAAGCACAGGCTAGGGGACTGACTACCACGACAAGAGCGGGCTAGGAGACTGACTACCTCGACAAGAACAGGCTAGGAGACTGACTCCCAAGACAAGCACAGGCTAGGAGACTGACTACCACGACAAGCAGAGGCTAGGAGACTGACTACCACGGCAAGCAGAAAGCTATACTAGTTTTACAATATAGCCAATGTTCTTTGTGTTTTAAAGGCAGTACCTAGAGCATAAGAACACCGGAACTGAACTTTGAACATTGTTTAACAATCATAAGATTTAGACGAACGTAGAAGTTAAACAGTTATCAATGTTTTACACTAATAACTTCATTCTAACCGAAAGGGATCAACCCTCCGAGCTGCTCGTTCAGGGGGAAGACTTGTGGTGGATTCCGGCAAGGATCGATACGATATTCTAGCATATAACCCACATTTCCAAAACAAACGCCCTTTTTTTCTCGCATAAAAACGTTTGTCTCTGCCTAAAATGGCTGTTATGTGCTGGATTTGGGAGCATACAGACAACAAACCTATAGATTATCAACGACGTTATGGCGACCGGTCAAAAACTGTGGAATGTAGGTTATAGCACGCCTGGCACATTTTAAGTACCAAGTCAAATAATCAAATAACAGATACAGAAAATGAAAAATAGCATTAATGTGATTTTCACAATTAAAATTAAGTAATTTCCATTTACTTTCGAATTTTCCTTTTTTCCCCCATCTGTCTATTTCAGTTAATACGATATCCAAAATATTCCTTTTTTCTCCCTGTACCTTATTCAACGCAACATTTACAATTTCTTTCTTTTCTTCCCGTACTTCAAACAACACATTATCTACATTCTACCCTATCTAAACACACCTTCACAAATTTCTCTTTTCTCCTTACCTCAGTTAATATAATATACAAATCTCATTCTATACTTCATGTGTCTCAATCAACATCAAATTCATGATTTTTTTTCTGTACGTCAGTAAATATATATTGTATCCAAAATGTATCCCTGTGTACCTCTTTCTGTTCCTCAGACAATAAGCGGATGCCACTCAGTCGCCTAGCGGCTTTAGGGATGTTCGCCCTTGTAGCGGCCATCAGGATGCTCGGGCCGATGTGATCGATGGCTCTGGGCCGCCGTCGCCAATACAACTCCCGACCTCCCAAACTAATAGAATTAGGTCTATCAGATAAATTAGTGTATCTCCGAGGAATGGCATTAAACCAAGACTTAATCTACACTAATTGGTACTTTGCATACTATAAGGTCACCGTCGTTGTGATATTCAGGTCGCGTGTTGGTAAATGTCACACTTTACCGTCGTTGTTTGCATATTATGCAGCTCTTTTTTGTATAAAACCAACCATAAAACGCTTTATGGAAAAAAATGCCTGATTTGTATAGTCAGCACAAAATCAGTATTGATGTCTCTGCAACTGGGAATTGTGTGGGGTCCTTTGATTAATAACTACGACAACGTTTTGCAATAAGTCAAAATATTTTGATTTGTACTGCACTGATGTCCTGTAGACCAATACACTACTTAATCAATGTTTCTTACCGGAGATGTTCCAATCTACGCTACAAAAAAATTACAATAGTCCTAAAGTCTACAGTTACTAAGAAACATGTTAACAGTTTCTTAGATAGTTTGCGACCTACATACTTTCCTGAATTTGACGGTTACCACATGTGGTAACAGGAGACATATTGACGGGTGCCACATGTGGTACATAAATTGTTCACTGTTCTGGAGGTTTAACTTCCGGTTTTAAGTAGTCTTTGGCTGAGTTTTAGTTTGTTTAACGTCCTATCAACAGGCAAGGTCATTTAAGAACTGCCTCTCTGTGTGTAATGCATACGTGCATGTGTGTACGTGTGCTGATGGCAGGGATTTTTGGTGTGTTTGCCTCCTTGTGATAGCGCGAATCTGATGCCGAGTTTATAGTGCTACCTCTCTGAAACACCAGGTCGAAGGCACCAATAACAGCATCCCACCTGGTCCCATCCTTATTACAAAGGGTAAAACAGTTGATGCCATTACCCGAAATACTGAACGATAAGCAGGGAACAACCGCTTTCACTTCGGCATGTTTCGGCCCGAAGACACAACCATTTATGTAGGGTTCATACCGTGTGTTATTATGGTATGGTGTCTCTCCAGGTCCTGTTATCCTTTTGTGTCAAATCTGATCTTAAATAATTACCTTACGTTACCGTACATCAAATCAATAGTACTCCCCAGTAAACATCTGCTATTTACAGATGGCGTCTTACAATTATTACAAAAAGAATAGCACTTCCATTTTGTTCACGGATTACATTAAGTGCTGGGTATAGTGCTACCAAGAGTAAAACCCCAGTCCATTTTCTTGACATTTAACCGATAATTTGTAATGTGTCTGTAAAAGTAGGGCTTTATTCAGGTATGGCATATACTGGCTGTAAAACCTGTATGCATCTTTTCGTAGATGTATGTCTCTAACACTAGCCATGCCCATATAACGTTTAACCCTATAACGTACGAACGCCAGCTCCAATCTGATTACAAGTGTACCAACAGCTCGGCCTGTCTGACGCTCGTAAGCTACAGTGCTGGTGCGCAAGATTTAGTGTGTGAAAGTGGAAGTTGAATAATTTATAGAGTAAACGTGAGTATATATGTTCTGTAAATCGCTTTGCCTGTTCAATGCCAATGGCGACTACTATCCGAAGGTGTTTGAAATTATTGATCAGAATTAATCCTCGGTACTATGAAAACAATATCGCTTTTTGCTGTCTCCTTGAACACTCAGTTACATGCTTTATCTGGTAATGCATGTGTAGTATAATTGGTCATAAACTGTGTTTCTGGGTCAGATCTTCGTATAATTGGTCATAAACTGTGTTTCTGGGTCAGATCCTGGTATAATTGGTCATAAACTGTGTTTCTTGGTCAGATCTTGGTATAATTGGTCATAAACTGTGTTTCTGGGTGAGATCTTGGTATAATTGGTCATAAACTGTGTTTCTTGGTCAGATCTTGGTATAATTGGTCATAAACTGGGTTTCTGGGTCAGGTCTTGGTATAATTGGTTATAAACTGTGTTTCTGGGTCAGATCTTGGTATAATTAATCATAAACCGGTTTCTGGGTCAGATCTTGGTATAATTGGTTATAAACTGTGTTTCTGGGTCAGATCTTGGTATAATTTGTCATAAACTGTGTTTCTGGATCAGATCTTGGTATAATTTGACATAAACTGTGTTTCTGGGTCAGATCTTGGTATAATTGGTCATAAACTGTGTTTCTGGGTCACATCTTGGAATAATTGGTCATAAACTGTGTTTCTGGGTCAGATCTTGGTATAATTGGTCATAAACTGTGTTTCTGGGTCAGATCCTAGTATAATTAGTCATAAACTGTGTTTCTGGGTCAGATCTTGGTATAATTGGTCATAAACTGCGTTTCTGGGTCAGATCTTTGTATAATTGGTAATAAACTGTGTTTCTGGGTCAGATCTTGGTATAATTGGTTTCGAGGATGTTCTATTTTTGTTATAGTGACATTAACAATTAAGGCTGGCATTTATTGTTTATAGGCTTTTTATCTTCACATCATTGTTAATAAAATCACGTTTGTAAATTTTATAATAATCCATGGTATCGTTTCAGTTCTAACAGATACCATTCATTTTGTTTTGTAATAAAATAACGCATTTATCAAAAACAACTGACAAAAGGATTGGGCAGCAGTTCTATCATTTCTTATTAGCATTATCAATATCAACACACTGTGTAAAGCTCCTGAATTATGCAGGACAAACTTTCACTGTTTTGTTCCTTGATTTTATTTTTTTTCCCCGGTGTCTTAATTCCGCGTAATACCATCAATAGTCAATAGTCCTGACCAGCTCTCTATCAAAAGGGAAAGGAATTCATGAGGGTAGTATTTCGCGACTTCGTCAGGCTGCAAATTTAGCAATGCAACACTGACAAGCTTTATACAGTATTTATGCTATACAACAACATAAGATGTGCTACTCAGTCACCGTGTTTATCTGACGAAACCTCCCCGGACCTTTTTTTAGCATGGATAATTACAGATGACACATATAAATCATCATCGGCGTGTTTCGTGAATTGATTTCTCATTTGTTGAAAATGATTATCAATTATTACTGATCTCTTACATGTAAACACCACAGTTTGCACAAGTAATATCGTAAATCTCTGTTGTTTGTCGTTCCTTTTACCACTAAATGAACCGTCATTGAGCCCCCATAAAACACTTCATGAAGAGTTATCGCCCTTGGCTTAACATGTCTGCCTGTTAAATCAATAAGTATAGCCTCTAAGTAAGGACATATTTGACACAGTGACATGTAACAACAGACCTGCGCTATCACAGAACAATTATATCTGAGTGACGGATCATCCTTTTGTCCAGCTTTGAACTGGCTGCTTCACAGGGATTTGAAAGGCGTCGTTAGATAAATCTATAGAATACACATGATGATGGAGAGGCAAGATTCAACACAAGCACCAATCATAAGATCGCGTTTCTATAGTGAGCTGGTATTCCTAGTAAGCCATTCCACATATTTACTTATCCGGATCAAATAGCATATTATTGTCTCCTATACAGCTGGATTGTTTGAGAAGCCGGTATCGTTCTGACCTTACCAGAGCGCGAAGCCCAAGACGTCAACACTGAGTGGCATTACATGTGTACAGTGAAAAGCCAATTTTCTCATTTTCTCAATTTGACAAAACATATTTGGATATACAGTGTACACAATGAGAAGATATAACATTAAAACTTGAGCCAAGATGATTTGTTTTCGTAAGACCTCATCCTCCTTCATTATGAGTAGGTATGTGAGGCCATAAAAACCAAAACACTCAACAGGAAAACTCCTATTACTTTAAATATTGGGATTATCATATCATATTTCTTAGTTTCCCTTTGATGTGCACCAAGTATCTGATACCCCATTGATTTGAAGTATTTCTCTTGTCTATGTAAACAATATATTATCAACGATACAAAAAACAACCTTCCTTTCAAAAGTTTAACTAATCTTATCTCAACATGTTTATCCTTCATATTTCAACAATGTAAACACTGATAACAACACAAATTTAACAAACGTATCTCAATTAAAAAAGCTATCACAGCCCAACACTGTAAACAACCGTTATAGTCTAACGATGAAAGCATGGCCCAGCAAGTTAACAATCTCATCACAACACAGTTAACAACCGTTATAGTCTAACAATGAAATCATGACCCATCAAGTTAACCATCTCATCACAACACAGTAAACAACCGTTATAGTCTAACAATGAAAGCATGGCCCATCAAGTTAACCATCTCATCACAACACAGTAAACAACCGTTATAGTCTAACAATGAAAGCATGGCCCATCAAGTTAACCATCTCATCACAACACAGTAAACAACCGTTATAGTCTAACAATGAAAGCATGGCCCATCAAGTTAACCATCTCATCACAACACAGTAAACAACCGTTATAGTCTAACAATGAAATCATGGCCCATCAAGTTAACCATCTCATCACAACACGGTAAACAACCGTTATAGTCTAACAATGAAAGCATGGCCCATCAAGTTAACCATCTCCTCACAACACAGTAAACAACCGTTATAGCATAACAATGAAATCATGGCCCATCAAGTTAACCATCTCCTCACAACACAGGAAACAATCGTTATAGTCTAACAATGAAATCATGGCCAATCAAGTTAACCATCTCCTCACAACACAGGAAGCAATCCTAGGTGGACATAGTATACAATCTCACCAAACAGACAATCTAAACAAACATAACTACCACATAATAAGCTATATTATCACAACAAACAAACATAATTACCACATAATAAGCTATATTATCACAACAAAGTAAACAACTATAGCCTAATTATATAAACTATCGTGTCTGCATAAACTTAATGAATATTTCAAATTGTTTATACATATATATATACATTGCAAGTATAATTAAATACATACGTTATCTTACACATGTGTCAAAAACGTTACCGTTTGAAAAACATTTCGATCTGAAAACATGTGCTTTTTTAATCTGGGCCCGGCGGTTCGAAAGCTTATTTGGTTAACGAGGCGTTAAATATTCAAATTGATCTTTTGAGAATAGTTTCAAATGGTATAAATATCTCTCCAGTTCTTGCTTCAATATAATGATTTGGAATCCCCAAACATTCAATACAATCTATCAATTTAAATTGTTTTGAAAAACTCTGTAGAAGAACTTTGTTGAGATACATACTAATGGAATGTAATATATATTGAAAAGTATTGGGATGTATATTACAGTTTATCGCGATATAGTGTTATTGTTTAGATGCAATGGGTCGGGTTTTCAAAAAGAGCAACTAGAAGCAACCGTTCGAACCAGACAATTAAAGATGAGAGGATGTTAAGACGTGTCTAGAGGTCAGTTGGAGCGACTCCCCGTTGGTCTGTGGTGAGGATTTTTACATTACCAAAGTAAGACACAGGCGCCTCAGTCATTAATAGTAAACACTGTTGTCAAAGAGTTTCTTATCAAACGAGCATTTCCACAAAAAGAACATCTTTAATACTTTATTTATAAGCACACACAAAATTCGTGCTTTGCCGATTATTTATTTTTTTGTTCAATGTTATGAAAATATCGTATATCCCGATTCAGTTATTTGGCAAATGGAACCAAATTATTTGGGAACAAGATTTTTGAATCTGGAGACACAGGAACAAAGCACTACGACGTAAGGAGTAAAGCAAACTGGTCTTAAAACCAATCCACAGTCATTGTTGCGATACACCTTTATATTGTAATCATGCTATATAATCGTTCTATATTGGGCACAGTCAATATTGATTGAACACAGTGGTATGTTACAATACCAAACCATTAAATAATGAAAAAAAGTTAACATTAGTAATGTTTAACTACTGTATAACAGATCGGAATGACTACTACCACTATAGTGATGACATTTCAGTCCCAGCGATGTATAAACATGAAAATGTTAGTTTGTTATGCATGCTTGCTTGTCTCGGTAATCAAAATTTGAATGAAATGTATGTTACATATATTACTGACGGGTTTTGTTAATGGCGGTTTTAAACAGGAGTAGGAGTAGTTGTGTGTGTTGATTATAGTGTTGGACTGTATGTCGGATTTGTGAATGTTAGTCGGATGTGCGGGACTGTTTGTCAGAGTGTGTGGATCTGTAAGTCGACTGTGGGGTATTGTTAGATGTCGGATGTCCGAGACTGAGTCGGACCGTGTTTATCTGTGTCGACGAAGGTGTGTTGGATTCTTATCGTCCTTGGGAATCTTTCCTTGATTACGTTTTTGCATGTTTACACCTATCGGTTGTTTATTGTGACTTCAAAATATAACACCCAAACACGTGTCTGACTCCATCAGGCGAACAACCTTTATTTGTCTTTAATGTTTTCACCAAGCCCACAGCATTTTATCAATTTTAGCAGACAGTCTTCAAGCTAGATCTAATGGAGTTTCAATTGATTTTCCCTAAATCTTTTTCGAATAATAATTATATTACCATTTTACTTTGGGGGTTGGTATAGTCATAACATACAGTAATCTTCCTACCGAAATGTACATATTTATATTATTGACGGTGTTTGAAAATATCAAAGATTATTTTATTCGTTGTGGGCATATTCCTTCAAACTCGCATCACTAGATTTTAGTTAACGTCAATATTCTATATTAACGTCTGTACACAGCAGAATCGAAAACTTTTCTAATTGAAGTGACTTTTCAAGAATGAAGTAAAATTTTAAAAAATCTCGTATAATATGTAAATTGATTCGTGATGTCGAAATGTAATTGAAAATTACGGTACGGTTCCACATAAAGTCGATAACATCGCTATACACCTTTATCCAGGCTGTGTTTCTTTCAATTCTAATTTTAAACGAGTTCACGTCAAGCTTATTCTATCCATAGCTGTCAGGAGCAGACATCTTATAGATTTCTGCCTTGTCAGAATGTGTGACTGCCATCAAAGACATCACTACATGGGACATCGCTATAGAAGAGGGAAAAGGACAAACAGAGACGGATGAGATAAAGAAACAAACAGAATCAACGGAGAGAAAGAAACAGAGACTGATGGGAGAATGGGACGAACAGAGACAGAAGAGAGAAAAAAGGAAAACAGAGAATGATGAGATAAAGAAACAAACAGAGACGTAGGAGAGAAAGAGACAAACAGAGACAGAAAAAATACCACAGGAAAATCAGAGACAAAGGAGAGAGAAAGAGACAAACAGAGACGGAAGAGAATGGAAAAGACAAACAGAAACGGAGGGAAGAAACAAACAAACAGAAACAGAAGAGAAAAAGAGAAAAACAGAGATATGAAAGAGAGAAAAGGACAAACAGAGACAGGGAGCACAAGCAAAAACAAAGACAGCATGTGATTCGCACTCGTTAGGGAGCCATACTTCTGTAACATTTTCTGAAGTAAAACCATTTGTTTATACATTTCCTCGACATAGTCATTCAAATGTCAAAGGACCTTAAGTCTCTGACAATTTATTCAATCTTTTAAGTACCCTAAATATCTGACATATTATCTCTTTCCTTTTCTCGACTTTACTTCAAATTTAGAACGTCTTTGACCTTACTTTAAATTCTTATGTATTGTATAAACATTTCAAAGATTATACACTTATGACAACATGTACAGATTTATCTAACAAGTATCATTGGTTATTACAGGGAAATGTTGCTAGATCCTCGAACAATTTATAGCAGCTCCAAAACGTACAAAAGATTCTAAGATATGCCTTCGTCAAAGACAAAAAGACTTCTTTCCTCGACAAGTCATGGTGTGTTGTAAGACACTAAATCTTGTTAATGCATGAGCATCCATACTCAAAGGATACTTTGGTTTGTTGATATTCCTTGACTTATTTCTGGACTTTGTACAATTGTATAAAGGAAGTGTTGCATCTCACCAGAAGACACAAATGACGCCGATCTGTTCTTATCTAAAGTGAACCAACAAAAATTAACAAAACTTCCTGACGTCAGTGTAAACGATATGAACATGTATAAAGAATAGAAAACTATAGCCGAATGAAATCATAAAAGAGGATTGAGTGAACTGAACTTAAAACATCTTTTTGATGCGTTTATTGAACTCACAGGCTAGATTTATCAAAGAGAGGCCGACAATGGAGGTATTGGAGCGATGACATTTAATGTAATTTATAATTATACTTTGAAGTGATAAACACGATTAATGACACCCCAGTGAATCTCTTTGATTTCAGATTTACTCACGTCTTCATAAATTCCGATCTAAAATCATTAGGAAATACATCAACTTTAACACAGACTTCCGGTAAAATCAGTCCACCCGACTTCCGTTTGTGTCATTCATATTGACTTCCGGTGATTTATTTGTTCAATTTAACTGCACGTGAACGAACCCTTTTTCCAATTGTATTATGTTCATACTATTAAAACTTATGTTCTGAGTATAATTTCTTACCTTGTTCCATTCTATTAGTTAACATATGATGGTACAAACTACAAGGTAATTTTATTTATTCATCTTTTTTTTTCATTTATTCTATTATTACTTTATTTCGTAAGGTAAACAGATGCCTTTGACAAGGTAATTTCAAACTTTGTATACAAGGAGTTTGAGCACAAGCTCTTCGATAAGGACAAAAACATTTTGTTTTCAATTTTGGGGATGTTTTTTTGTCAATAGCATGCACTTCATGCAAGTATGTAGTAGGTGTGGAATACGTTAAGAGTGTTATACTAAGGAAAACATAATAAAAAAAGCAAAGCATTCTATTATGAAACATATGTTTTAGTACCAGTTAATGTCTCGAAATATCACCAGGATATGACGACGGAAACTTATTCCATAAAACGACTAGTAAAACTGTAACAGACAAATGTGGCATGAAATAAATCCAGATTAATATACATTTAGCGAAAATAATTCATGGTAAATAGTAAAACAACGGATTTATATCAAATCACTATACATCTCTGATAAAATGTTTGTTTCCATACCGCAGTAACCAAGAAAACCAATTACCTTTCCAGTCGTGTAAAATTTACTATTGAAGGAAACTATTCACTTTCTGATTGCCTGGCATATTTAAAATGATGTATTAATTCATTCACCATAATAAAAAAAAAAACGATGCCTTAATGCATGTAAAACAAGCCAAAATTGAACTAAATGGCTATACAAAAATTAAATATTGGCGAACAAAATTCTAATGAACACACATATGTCGAAAGTCATTCTATCTATTCGAAATAATATTAAGAAAATTGGTCGATACTCGCAACGAATGAAGAACAAAATATCTGGAAAATGGGGAAAATATATTCATCTATAAAGACATCTTGTTTTGAATCCCCTCCATTAATTCTATTGTATTCAACATACTCTTATGATACTGAATGTCTATCGGTTATAATAATTGTATATATTGATACAAGTAGAAACAGATTAATAGTCCAGCTTTCAAACACATCGATTCGGTCTTTTATTATATCATATTATACACAGTGCATTTACATCAGTGCGTTTATTGGAAAGTTAAGTGGCGAAATGTGTTGTGAATATATTCTTTCAGGACACGTGTTTGTTTGAATACGTCATCCATTGATTAAAACAATAAAACAAAGATGAGTCAAAATCGATTTGTTTGATTTGTTGAACTGCTCTCACGCCCAAATGAAATTGTAACAATTCTTTATCAAATAAAGCCTTATTAGCATACAGCATAATGAGGAAAAAATGGACTCCCGTTAACAACACACAAAATAGGATATATATAACGATAGCACCATCAAAAGGATTCAAAAATGAAATACAAAATATAAGTGCTGGATAAGGAAATGTTTAGCCTAGCAATATAAGTCACGTTATATGAAACACGTTTTTACAATGGCAGCATTATAATGATGAAGTTAAACCAGCCTGACTGAGGGGATGACCTCAACACGCGTTTGGCGAGTATCCACAACCACACATCACACGCCATGGACTTCGATCTTTCATTTCAATATGATTCATAAAGAGCTGTTCACAGCTTTCGTCCAGACTTGTCTCTGCAGCAGTGACAGACACCTGATACCGCAGTGGTAGTCAGTATCACTGAAATTGACAGGGTGGATGATTTAGGGGAGGGGTCACAGGCTGAACTGCTCCCTTCTGAGGGAAAAGTGCAAATCTTGTCATTTGTGGCAGACTTTATCTCTTAATGTAATTGAACGAATCCTAGTTATTGCATAGGAATTCCGTTGTCGATACTCAGCAATCAAGACACTTCCAGTAAGAATCAGAGAGTTGTAGCGTTTATCTTCTTATATGTAACGGTATGTCAAATAACCCACTCCCATCACAAAGCTGGAGTACACTATGGTGTAGCGTTGTTATATAAAACTAAAACAACAGAATCTATACATATTTAATGACCTCACAGGTTCAAATACACCATAAAGATCAACTGCTACTCCTTTAGGACATAGATTCAGGCAATAGCATATACGACTTTGGAACAGCCCTTGCATCCTCACTTTTCCAAATGGATTTTCCTGAGGCTAAGTGAAATGTAAGAGCTTACACATAATCAAGTTTTGGTTTAATGGAATTCGTTTCAGAAAAAAAACGCCTACGCTCAATGAACAATTTCGAAGTATGCAAGAAATGTGTTTATTTATTTATTTTTAAGAATATCTATTCATAAAGTTGAGAAAAAAAATAAGCACAATCATGCGACTAGCAATTTATTTTAAGGTATAAAAAAAGAATATGTCGATGTAAGAATAACGGTTTCGTAAGAAAGCGTATTGATTTTATGTTCCATTTTTAGCTCTAGCTTTTGGGTTAATGGCATAAGAAGTATGGAAGCGACCTTTCTTGATCTCAACATGTCTTTATATAGCAGTTTTAGCGCGTCTTCAAACATAACGTGTAATTGTTGTAATTAATTTAATGTTAAGACACAAGGAATTTCTCATAAGCTCAAAAAAAAGTGGATTTTCGTCTACGATAAACCTCTTTAAAACAAACACCCCATCGTACCTAAATAAAACAGATATGGCATAAAGAATAACATGCACAAAAAGGTGATTTTTTCGTCTACAATTGAACTCTTAAAAAAACTCTACCATACCCAACTAAAAAAGATGTTGCGTAAAGAACAACATGCCTAACTGTTTTACACTTGGAAGGATTTCTATGTCACTTCTAATCAAAAACTCTTGGAAGATTTAACGTTCGTCACTGTATAACCAAACTTTAGTGCTTTCTCTAAATCGGTAAAAGGGGAAATCATGGAAATGAATCTGAAGGGTAAATGTTCTAAAACAAAAGGTCAGATTCACATTTAAACCAAACCATGTCAGTAAAGAAGAACCTGACTGCAATGTTCAAGGTCATTTATAGACTGTTTCGGTCGATATGGACAAGACGCAATAGGCCGTTAATTAAATCTACGCCATTTATAACCCTCACGGGCCCACACCGCGTTCGATTACGTCAACCCCGGAACCAGTATATCACCACGGTAATGTCCCAACGTTCTACCACGCCGTGATTCGTATCACACAAAACCTCGGATACATTTCTAATCACACAAACTATAAGACCACTATTGTGTTGTTACTCCATATAATGATTCAGTAATGCGTCCAAAAAAGACTGAACAATTTCCCAACCAGACATAGCAAAGATTTACTTCTTATAAAATACTGTGTGCCATGATTGAATCGCTATTGTTTTCATATCAAGGATGGTTTGGGGTTGGTTTATCTTTCGATTACGAACTTGATCTGCAATGTGAGGACTCGACGATGGTGCATTACAATATTCCTACCGTCGTTTGCAATCTCATACAGCTTTGGGGGAGATGAAATGGTCTGCTGTATCTCATATATAGTCTAGCCGAACAGGAACCGAATGACATAATCTGCATTTTGTGACATTTTGATAAAATTGGAGGTTTATAAAGAAAAACGTTTCGCTAGAAAAGTTTATCAGTAGTCATTTGTACAAGTCACTTCATCGTTTCTAGACTGTACTTCTTTTGAATCAATGCAGTAAACTCTATATAAATATAGCATCAAGGAGCGATAGTATCATATTTACCAGGATGACAAACCATGCACTGACCTCAAAAACTGGCTATAATTGTATGATATTACAGTGGAAACTACATCAGTTCTCATTTTATCATATTCCGGTGTATCTCAGACATATTATTACGAATATCTGTTTTCTTTTTATCCTGTTAAATGATCTGATATAACACTTCCGAGGTTAATGTTTTCCCAGTGAGATAACAGTGTGTTCTAGCGTCTAGACACAGCTGATATTTCACAGACGCGACCAAACACTATATACCAACATCTATCACCAGCCTAAGGTTTCAGCACACAGCAATGGTGTCATCTGGATTTTGAATGTTCCACAATGACCATACACAGCAAAATGAACCTAAAACTTACAAAGTCAGCCATTTATAATCCAACAAAATGATACTACAGACGCCATTCAGTACTCTTTTTATGACATTCTATTTATAAATAGTTACCGAGTTGGTACATCACTTATATATTTGGTGACAAGTACATTTTGAATTTTATAACAATTTAGGTTATGTTGTAACAATTCCATAAAAGTCAGGCTTTCTTTTTACATCAAAATGATTAAACACGCGTACCCTTTTAGAACACCTGGTCTTATTCTCCTTTAACTCTTTCAAGGGTCTCCATGTAAATCTTTCCTTGGTTCATATTTTGCATCACTTACATCTTCGCCATTCAAAGACAATGCAGGCCAATATAATTAGATTCATATGAGAGTTATCAGCTTTATATTCCTCTGCATGTTTTTGGAAATAACCGGTCTACAGAAGTCATCAGGAGAGATGAAACAAATATTGAAAAAAAACATATCCTGTTAGCATCACCTCATCAGTAGATGTCATGAACTCTACTGGACAAAAATGACAACACTCTCTATATATATCAGAAACAATCCTAAACCTTGTTGCATTCGAAATTCGAGTAGTGATTGATTTTTTTTTTCATTTATTTCAGAAACAATTTTAATCATTATAGCATTGAAAATTCGAGTAGTGATTGAACTTTTCATTTATAAACGAAACAATTCTAAACATTAAAGTGTTATAAATGAGGGTTTCAGAACAATGTAAATCCACACAACTCTCCTTTATCGTATTTCTGCTTCGTGCATCCCGATATTGGTATCCCGCAGTATCTGACATATCACAGAATGTAGGGTATGAATCATTGTGGGTTTTATATCACACACACCACACCATGTTCCCTAGGCTCTACTTGATTACTTACTCACAATACATCCTCCACAGCGATAGATCATTAGTGATCGTATGTCACGTAAGGTGATTCATAGCTACAATAATGCAATATATCGAATATACACTTAAATATCGTTAAAACAAGACCTGATCAACCCGATATTTCTGTATCTGGGTTTAACGTCGTTGGTACAGCCGGAGTCATAGGTGAGGTCTGGTGCCTGGGGAGACACTGCCGACAGGGAACAGTTAGTAGGAGAGTAAATCAGATATAGATCCCAAGGGTTGCAATGGGGAGCAGCAGATCAATGTCGGTCACTCTATTGTCCCCTAAAGCAGAAGATACAGGGGAACAAACCCAGTTCCATGGGGACCAACATTAAACGCCTATACGATACAAATGCAGTTGGATACACCATTGTCTAAAAAAAATATATTCCTCCACTGTCCACTAGATAAAGACAGAAACCCTAATTCTGGGATTCAGTCGCTATATCCCAAAACTGACCATAAGCACGATTTACTGCCATATGCTGTCTGAATTCAGAAAAAAATGTTGTGGACAGCACAATGGTATCGCTGTTGTTGAGGGCATCATGCTATCGCTGTTGTTGAGGGCATCATGCTACCACTGTTGTTGAGGGCATCATGCTATCGCTGTTGTTGAGGGCAGCATGCTACCACTGTTGTAGTGAGCAACATACTTTTGCTTTTGTTAAGGACATAATGGTTTTGCTATTGTTGGAGGATGAAGTTGTGTCTAAACCGAACTAGAGGACACTATTTCCAGCCATCAACAAGCAAGTAACACTGTGTCCCCAACATCACGTGTTTCTATAAGCACACATATCACATCGGCAAAAACATTCACATCATGCTTCAGTGTTGCAGCTTTCTACGACATACGGGGATAGAGTATAGTTAGAGCTTTCGAATTAATGTTAACAGCACTAAAGATTATGTTTTGGTATCGAAAATAATCCTGTTAATACGACTAGTATTGAGTAGAGGTATATCTGTAACCAGTTGGAAACCGTCACGTTCTATTTATTACATTTTGTTACCCAAATTAAACACGTTTACAAAAACAAAGAGCTAGGACAGAAAGTGGATAGAGGGTTTTTGAGGTGAAAAATTGAATTTGAATGTTCAAAGACCTTTAATTGCATCAGGAAATTATTTTCTTGAAAGAACTTCGTGATAATGAGTATATAAGGTAGAGGAATTAATAAAAATCAATATGTACTCTTGGTTTTGGTCTGCGCTATAGATATTAGGAAAAAGTAATTTGTACAGTTGTCTTGTTTGAGAGAGGGTGTGTAACCACTTAACTCTTGGTTGAGTTGGACCTTGCCTTTAACTCAGCTGCTAAGAAAGGTTAGTACGGTCTTCAGTTTTTGCTCTGTAGTGGAACAGAAACAACGTTTTCGTTGTTTGAAATATATCATCTACTCACTGTGATCATTTCCATTTTCAGTTATAATATACCTGCTAGCATTGCTCAAATATTGATATTCCCAATGCAAAAATATTGTTTAAGTACATGAAGTCGAATGGTATCCATCTTTTATTAGATTGGAAACAAGCCACTGGAATTATGGGTATTTGTGTCTTGTTTCGTGTTTGGAAAATGAAACTATTCTGAATTCAAACAATGGAGAGGGCTGTTGTGAATCCTGCTGTCATTAATATATAAATATACATGTGACACTATCCCCAATCATCACTTCCAGCTCGATTTGCATTAATAACTAGAACGCATGAAAATTCGCTTCATATGTACTCTCATACAAATTGTATGTATATTATTAAAACATACTGTTTTCGCCTCTATTTAACCTTAATTTTGTTGGTAGATTAAATAGGACTTTTTTGCTTCATTCCTGTAAATGAAATATACAAAACCATTTGTGGACATACAAAACAAATATATATAAAGACAAGTTAGACTCACTTCCACACAATGTTAGTAGCATTTGATATAAAGTGTTAAAGACGTAAACAGTAGTATGTGTTATATTGGTACAGACGTGTTAGTTGTATGTGTTATAGTGGTACAGACTTGGTAGTTGTATGTGTTATAGTGGTACAGACTTGTTGGTTGTATGTGTTATAGTGGTTCAGACGTGTTAGTTGTATGTGTTATAGTGGTACAGACTTCTTAGTTGTATGTGTTATAGTGGTACAGACTTGTTAGTTGTATGTGCTAGAGTGGTACAGACTTGTTAGTTGTATGTGTTATATGGTGGTACAGACTTGGTAGTTGTATGTGTTATAGTGGTACAGACCTGTTAGTTGTATGTGTTATAGTGGTACAGACTTCTTAGTTGTATGTGTTATAGTGGTACAGACTTGTTCGTTGTATGTGTTATAGTGGTACAGACTTGTTAGTTGTATGTGGTATAGTGGTACAGACGTGTTAGTTGTATGTGTTATAGTGGTTCAGACTTGTTAGTTGTATGTGTTATAGTGGTACAGATTTGTTAGTTGTATGTGTTATAGTGGTACAGACGTGTTAGTTGTATGTGTTATCGTGGTTCAGACTTGTTAGTTGTATGTGTTATAGTGGTACAGCCTTGTTAGTGTTATGGTTATAGTGGTACAGACTTGTTAGTTGTATGTGTTATAGTGGTACAAACTTGTTAGATGTATGTGTTATATGATGGTACACATAAGTGTTATTACTATAAGTATTTATTATAAAATGGTTAAGACACGTGTTTGTAGTATTTTGAATATAAAGTTATCCTGAAAGGTGTAATAAATGTTATATCTAAGTTCAAAAATAATAAAACGTGTTATACACATGTTATAAAGTCGTACAGACAAGTGTTAGTCGTGTGTTGTTTTGCAATACAGAAACGCGTAATTAAACAAAATTATATAGAGCATTATTAGCTTGTTATATTGTGATACAGACACGTGTTATTGGCTTGTAATAATGTGGTACATATATGTGTTAGTGGTGTGTTATATTGTGGTAAAGACACGTGTTATTAGCTTGTTATATTGTGGTACAGACACGTGTTATTGGTGCTATTGGTTTGTAATAATGTGAAACATGTATGTGTAAGTGGTGTGTTATATTGTGGTAAAGTACGTGTTATTGGTGTTATTGGCTTGTAAAAATGTGGAACATATATGTGTTAGTGGTGGGTTATATTGTGGTAAAGACACGTGTTATTAGCTTGTAATAATGTGGTACATATATGTGTTAGTGGTGTGTTATATTGTGGTAAAGACATGTGTTATTAGATTGTTATAATGTGGTACAAATATGTGTAAGTGGTGTGTTATATAGTGGCGCCGGCATGTATGTGTTATACGATGATGCAGACAGTATTGTGTTACATAGTGGTACCTTAGTTATGTGTTATATCGAGGTACAAACATGTGTTAGTAGCTTGTTATATTATGGTGAAGACAAGTGTTGTGTAAAAAAGCTGTACAAACACGTATTGGAAGAGTGTTAAATAGTGGCACATACACGTATTAGAAAGTATCATATTGTGTTATAAACATGTAGTAGTGCGTGTTAAAATGTGGTTACAGACACATTTTATTATGTTTGAAGTATGCTATTAAGGCGTAGAGAAATATTCTATTTGTGTGCCATATCGTGGTAAAGACACATGTTTGTAAAATGTTATATAGTGGTACAGGTGCATGAGTAGCATGTGTTATATAGTGGTAAAGTCACGAAGAAGAAGTGTGTGTTAAAGAGTGGTACAGACTCATTTTAGCAGTGTTTCATTTAGTAATAAAAAGACGTATTGGCAGTATGATATATTGTGGTAAAAGCACGTGTTAGAAGTGTGGTTTATTGTGGTACAGACATGTGTTAGTGTTGAGTTAATTTAAGGCACAGACACATGTAAGTGTTATGTTATATTGTGGTACAGAAAAGTGTTAGAAGTGTGTTATATTGTGGTATATACACACGTTAGTAGTGAGTATTATATTGTGGTACAATCACGTGGACTGGTGTTATATTGTGGTGCAGACACTTGTGTGTTATATTGTGGTGCAGACACATGTTAGTTGTGTGTTAATTCATGGTACAGACATGTGTTAGTGGTGTGTTATATTGTGGTATATACACACGTTAGTAGTGAGTATCATATTGTGGTACATACACGTGTTAGTGTTGAGTTATATTGTGGTGCAGTCACGTGTGACTGGTGTTATATTGTGGTGCAGACACACGTTATTTGTGTGTTAATTCATGGTACAGACACGTGTTAGTGTTTAGTTATATTGTGGTAAAGACAGGTGTTAGTGGTGTGTTAATTTATGGTACAGACACGTGTTAGTGGTGTGTTAATTAATTGTACAGACACGTGTTAGTGGTGTGTTAATTTATGGTACAGACACGTGTTAGTGGTATGTAATATAGTGGTAAAGACACATGTGGCTAATGTGTAATATTTATTGAAGTTCCAGTTAAAAGATGTTACTAGCACCTGTGTGTGTACTGAGGACTTGCAGCTTGCTTTGTAGTTCTTGCTATTTGCTATGTTTGAGTTTGGTTAACGAAGTAGCATTGGTTTAAATGTGCAAATGAAGAGACATGTGGTATATACCGGTACGAGACGTATTATTGGTATATGAGAGTACATTGAGTTGTGTGTATCGGTACCCCATGCGGTATTGTTATTGGGTCCAGATAGGCACCACTACTATCGATATCTGTGTGTACACGGACAGTTATATGTGTGTTTTTGCGTGTACATTGAGTTTAAAGTACGTATACCTGTATAAAACGCGGTATTGGTATGTGTACATTGAGGGCAAGATATATACCATTATCAGACGTGATACCGATCTGTGTGTGAACACGGACAGCAAGATGTGTGTATATTTAGCGAGACGAATTATTTTGGTATATGCGTGTACATTGAGTTGTGTGTACCAGTACCACACGCAATATTGATATGTGTACATTTAGGCTCAGATATGTACCAGTACCTGACGTGGTATCGATATATTGACAGTTCGGTGTGTGTGTACCGGTACCAGACGTATCATTGGTATATGTGTATACATGGATAGACAGATATGTGGGAAGTATGAATCATCGGTGTAAAGTGTGTGGTGAGCCCTGGAGCCTCGTTACTCCGATCGATAATCGTCATTACCTGTTCGTTCCCGTGTAGAGAGCTGGCGCTGGAGTTTACACTGTTCCTGCTGTAACTCGTGTGACAGCGTGTTAAACTTCCGTAAGAGTTCCTCTAACTCCGTACTACTACTAGACGGCAGTTGAGGTATAGAATAGATAGGGTCGTCATCACTCATACCACCCGCGTATGTCTCGTAATCGGAGGAAAACCCACGAGAATCTACCTGACTTCGAGTAGACGGAGGTGCATAAATAACTTCCGAATCGGAATTGTAACACTCCGGAGAACGACTCCGGGGCAAGCGGCCATATTTGGCTTTTGAGTGTAACATTTCCCTGAATCCTCCTTGGAATTTCTTCGCCTGGTCATAACCTCGGTGTGATATGTAATCCTGAAGAGGCTGACCCCCAGAGTAGCTCTCCGACTGGGCCACCCTCTCTACCGCCTCGAACGTCATGTTACTTCTCACTGTTAGATTTGGCTGTTGTGCACCAATGGGAATTGCTTTTGAGGGTGATTTGGGGTTTAATTTTCTTGGCATTCCTCCACCATCAGAATACATGTACTTTAAGTAATCCCTGTCAGTGGCACTCCCGTATTGACTAGGGGACAAAGCAGGGCTGAAATAACTCCCAGCGGCTTCGTATGCCCCATCGGACATGTACCCTCTGTGCCCAACGTAGTGACTCTTACCACCAGAGTCGACACTCCTTGGTAATGACCCCTCACTCGAATGTTCACTGTCTCCATCCTCGTTTAGAAGTTTGGCCTCTGCCCTATGTGGACTGATAAATATACTTGCATATTGTGAAGTTGACCTATCGAATCTTGATGTACGCTTCTGTCCTAAGTAATCGGTAGTGTAAGCACCTGAAGAAAATGGCTCAAATATATCCGGACATTTCTCAGTCTCTTCCAGAGCAGTAGCGGAAGATGACCGGCCTTTTTTAAGAACTACCACAGGTGGTTGTTCCTCCTGTTCAGTGATAGCTAACGATGGACATGATGCATTTTTCTTATTGCAACTTTTCTTGGTTCGTATTTTGAGTATTAATTTCTTTGGTATGGACATAAGTATGACTACATCATCAAGGGACATATGACCTACCTCCACTTTGTTCACGGTAAGAATTTCGTCTCCTATATGAAGCAGACCGTTGCTTTCGGCAACAGTACCCATCTGTATCCTTGATATAAACACACCATCTTGCCTATCAATACCGTCCCCCTCACGAATATAAAATCCCAAGGTCTGGCCTGGCCGTTTCTTTATCTCCACGGTTTGGACAAGGTACGAGTTATCCATAGCTATGCTTTTTATTCCCATATCGGGAACACATCCATTGGAGGTAGAGTTACGAGATCTCGACCCATTACTTGGTGAGTCCCTGTCTATGCTCCCTCCACCATCACATCCGTACGCGCCGGCAGTCTGTGGACTCTGAGGCCGCTGTCGGTGTCGTCTGCTGCCCCTGCTTACAGCGCCACCTGTTAGGCTGACAGCTCGCGCTTTCGTTTGATATAATTTCTCTTCTGTGGAGCGTTTCGTCTGTTTGAGTCTGCCAGTCCCTTGTGCCATTGGATCCTCGTCTTCCTGCAAATAGCAGAGATATTGAATAGCATTCTGGTTTCTCTATAATACAATAGTGTGTAAAGGATTGGGTTAACAACGTATTTTCGATCGATAACCGGAAGAATAAGCCAGAGGGTCGCAATATCTGCTTTTACCTGGCAAAAGAGTTCCATTCAAGAGGGGATTATGCTGAATCCTGCATTGTCTACTAGCGGTCTGACGAGGTGAACAGATCTCTCTCTGACAAGTCGGGGATAACACTGGTGTCGGGGCATGTACGTTAGCATTTAATATTGATGATGAATAGTGGCGAAAGATCGATGAGGACGTGGAGAAAAATACCAAACTGAAATTGATTCTCGGCTAAGTAAACTCCCAGTATAATATACAATACAACGTCGAGCGTATCATAGGGAAATTTGGTGAACGTCTTCACGGGAGACATTTTACATTATGTAATAACTGTGTGTTGAATGATGTAACATAGAACCACAACTATTTGGGGAGTAGGGGAAAGGGTCGCTTCTGTCCCATTTCGTGCATTGGTGATTTTGTTTTCTTTGGGGGTTTTTTTTGTTTTGTTTTTTTTCCTCTCTTTCAATATTTCTTCTTTTTTTCTTTCTGAATTTATTATATATTTCCATCATTATTATTCTTTAATTTAAATGACTGATGTTCAGATAAACAGAGTGGACTTTATACTTAAACTGAATCTTGGCTAAGTAAACTCATGCTGGTATTACTATCTACTTCTGTCACACATACTATTTCGCGGTTCTTTAAATATTTAGTTTATCTTATACATAAACGCTGCAAAGGTAGGGAGATCAGATAAAATTATATGATGTATTATATATTTATATCGATATGTGATAAAGGGGTGCGTCAAAGGTAGCAGCATCAGATAGGAATATGAATTCTTGATATATATTTATATATCGTATGGAACATAGTTTGTCAATTAGATCAGATAAAAAGTACAAAACCCTTTTAGTCCTTTTTTATAATACAGTGATATAACACAGTAATATTATATTCGGAAGCCCTTAATGATGGAGAAAGCGTTATGGAACCCAACCAGAGGGACTTACATAGCATGCTCCTCTTATACAGGTGATTAGTTTGGAAACGTCTATCTAATTACGAAGTATACGGGCTATCTTTATTATGACATATATTTTCAATGTACCCCAAACAATGGACATAAATAACCATTTATGTGTAATGGCAATCTGGTTTAGAGTTGAAAACAAATTAACTCAATTGTCCTGCTTTAATTTTCGAAACACTGTGTGTACGATTACACATATTGTATTGCTATATATATAAATAGGAGTGGCATAAGGTAGAACTAAACTCAATGCCGTCCTTTACCTTATTTATCCACATCATTAAGTACATAAGAACGGCTACTCAGGTTTAAGGAATGATATCGTACAGTACAAAGTGAGAGAAACAAGAAAGGAAGAGATCGATCTAAGAGAAACGATTGATCCCATTAAAAAGTGTTGAATAAATGTAAATATAAAGATGCTGGCCTTCCCCTGGAGCTCTTCATTTCCCCACAGAATCAAACAAAACGTTATCGGATGGTATACCCTTAATTTATTTATGAGAGTATTTCTAATTTAGTTATACCTGCAAGTAAAGAAAAATGTTTTGTACTTTCTAGAGGGAGTCCACAAATACACACATGAAATTCTATAAGATTACATATATAAAGATCAACAGTAAACATGCTACATCTCTAAGACTTGTCAAGAGAATGTTTTATTTACGAGATTCAATGTGTACTAAAGATTTATAAAAGGGCGGAGTCTTTTACGTTATTAATAAGCACATTCTAAAGTCTAAATATAATAGGGAAAGGGACCTGTTAAGGTAAGTCTATGCTGAGTGAACCTCATGTTAGAAAAGCTAAGTATATTTAGCGGAACTGTATTGTTACCTGGCTCAGATTTTAACTAGACTTTAACGCGAGAAGGATCAAGTACCTTTTCATATATATATTTTTTTATTATTACTGATTTCTAAACGTACATTTAGATAAGTCACTTTCTGTATTGTTAAATGTTATATCAATATCGAACTAAGAAGTGTTTTTTTAAGGTCATTGTTATTCTTTTTTGAAGATTTGGCATGAAGCACTTACTACAGGCGGATCCTGTTATTATACAATTTTCATGGCTGACAATGGCATTATCTCAGATAACAATACCTTTACGTTATCCTCGTTGGTTAAAGAATAATCACGTTGAGGTCTGTGGTTTACTCGACGTTACTTATTTAGTAATTCTCTTTCTGACGTCACATTAATTTTAACGTCACAATGCTTTCTGCTAATGCAGTATTGTTCACCTGACAACTTTCATACTTTCCATTTTGTTTAGTGATTAAAACCATAATTTCGTATCTGATATACATGTAACAGTTGGGGAATTTAATTTTGGTGAATATGCGATTATATAACCTTAAAAGTTATGTCAATATAGCTCTCTCAAAACCATACATATAACCAAATGTTCACCTCATAAAACGTCCATAATTGATTAATATCACACCGGAGGGATCTTGATATAAATCAAGATATCGGTGGCGATACTGGACACCATGAACTGAAAATGTAACAAAATATTACAATGTTCATAACATACGACTACTCATGAAATAAAATAGCAAGGGCTGATCATGATGTTAAATAACACGGGACTGGTCGTGATATTAGATAACACGGGACTGATCATGATAGTATATATATAACACGGGCCTGATTGTGATATTAGATAACACGGGACTTGTCGTGATATTATATAACACGGGACTGATCGTGATATTAGATAACACGGGACTGATCGTGATGTTATATAACACGGGACTGATCGTGATATTTTATAACACGGGACTGATCGTGATATTATATAACACGGGACTGATCGTGATATTATATAACACGGGACTGATCGTGATATTATATAACACGGGACTGATCGTGATATTATATAACACGGGACTGATCGTGATATTATATAACACGGGACTGATCGTGATATTATATAACACGGGACTGATCGTGATATTATATAACACGGGACTGATCGTGATATTATATAACACGGGACTGATCGTGATATTATATAACACGGGACTGATCGTGATATTATATAACACGGGACTGATCGTGATATTATATAACACGGGACTGATCGTGATATTATATAACACGGGACTGATCGTGATATTATATAACACGGGACTGATCGTGATATTATATAACACGGGACTGATCGTGATATTATATAACACGGGACTGATCGTGATATTATATAACACGGGACTGATCGTGATATTATATAACACGGGACTGATCGTGATATTATATAACACGGGACTGATCGTGATATTATATAACACGGGACTGATCGTGATATTATATAACACGGGACTGATCGTGATATTATATAACACGGGACTGATCGTGATATTATATAACACGGGACTGATCGTGATATTATATAACACGGGACTGATCGTGATATTATATAACACGGGACTGATCGTGATATTATATAACACGGGACTGATCGTGATATTATATAACACGGGACTGATCGTGATATTATATAACACGGGACTGATCGTGATATTATATAACACGGGACTGATCGTGATATTATATAACACGGGACTGATCGTGATATTATATAACACGGGACTGATCGTGATATTATATAACACGGGACTGATCGTGATATTATATAACACGGGACTGATCGTGATATTATATAACACGGGACTGATCGTGATATTATATAACACGGGACTGATCGTGATATTATATAACACGGGACTGATCGTGATATTATATAACACGGGACTGATCGTGATATTATATAACACGGGACTGATCGTGATATTATATAACACGGGACTGATCGTGATATTATATAACACGGGACTGATCGTGATATTATATAACACGGGACTGATCGTGATATTATATAACACGGGACTGATCGTGATATTATATAACACGGGACTGATCGTGATATTATATAACACGGGACTGATCGTGATATTATATAACACGGGACTGATCGTGATATTATATAACACGGGACTGATCGTGATATTATATAACACGGGACTGATCGTGATATTATATAACACGGGACTGATCGTGATATTATATAACACGGGACTGATCGTGATATTATATAACACGGGACTGATCGTGATATTATATAACACGGGACTGATCGTGATATTATATAACACGGGACTGATCGTGATATTATATAACACGGGACTGATCGTGATATTATATAACACGGGACTGATCGTGATATTATATAACACGGGACTGATCGTGATATTATATAACACGGGACTGATCGTGATATTATATAACACGGGACTGATCGTGATATTATATAACACGGGACTGATCGTGATATTATATAACACGGGACTGATCGTGATATTATATAACACGGGACTGATCGTGATATTATATAACACGGGACTGATCGTGATATTATATAACACGGGACTGATCGTGATATTATATAACACGGGACTGATCGTGATATTATATAACACGGGACTGATCGTGATATTATATAACACGGGACTGATCGTGATATTATATAACACGGGACTGATTGTGATATTATATAACACGTGACTGATCATGATATAACACGGTACTGATCGTGATATTATATAACCCAAGGGACTGATCGTGATATAACACGTGACTGGTCGTGATATTATATAACCCAAGGGACTGATCGTGATATAACACGTGACTGGTCGTGATATTATATAACACGGGACTGATCGTGATATTATATAACACGGGACTGATCGTGATATTATATAACACGGGACTGATCGTGATATTATATAACACGGGACTGATTGTGATATTATATAACACAAGGGACTGATCGTGATATTACATAACACGTGACTGATCGTGATATTACATAACACGTGACTGATCGTGATATTATATAACACGGGACTGATTGTGATATTATATAACACGGGACTGATCATGATATAACACGAGACTGATATTGGACACTGTGAGCTGTAAATACACCAATGTGCCCCACCACAGCGCTGTGAAAATTCAAGCAGAAAAATTGAATTATTTTCCAGCTAAGAAAATCAATTGTTTGGACTGTAGTCACACTTATATTCATTTCTCATATAGATTTAGGAAACCTCCCAGCAGGGCCTAACCAACAGTTCTTGATGAAAATCACATTTTTTCTTCCTTACAAAATCGATTGCTGTTCCAACGTGCGCACGTTTTCTGATATACTTCGTCATCGAATATTGTGATTCGACCAACAGGACGAGCAGACGACATCGTCCATCATGCTGTCATCGAAATACATTAAAATGGGCGATGTCAGCCTCGGCGCCATTACTATAACCCTCTCATGGTCTTTAAAACCAGACACTTTTGCTTACCAACTTTATGTTTTCGAGTTCTGTTCAAACATACACATTTGAAATAAATACGTATTGTCCGTATGATTGAAGGGAACTGTTCTTGCAAAAACATTTTGGTGTATTTTATTATTTTAAGTATATCTAGAAACGAAGCCACCATCCTTTTGCAAAAGAAACAGCATTATTTTTTTTCTGTAGAAAATTGACTTTTCAAACGAACTTAAAAAAAGGTTTGGCGCACATGACAGCATAGATATATTTTTGTATCTTTATGAAATATAATGTAACCAATTGTATTGTAAGGCGTTTATAATTTTCATAGATAAAACTGATTTTCATTAGTCTTATATGCTGCTGTCGAGTAGGCCTCTGATCCGTCGGAGACATACAATAGAGTTTCAGACACGTGATTGGGCAACAACCGCACATTGAATGCAAGGTATGAAATATGTTTATTAATGATATGCACAGCCTGACATTCGATCTATACGATAATACCGCACCGTCTCGAAAAGCAAACACCGTGATTGGAATCATCAACATGTAAACATTAATATGTATCAATATGGTAATTACAGCTAGCTGATCGCTTTTATTGATATCCAATAACGGCTGGAATTACTATGGCTTTTCTCTAAAGTGTTTATTAATATGCAAATAAGCATTAGCCGGGCATTGGGTACAAGTAACGGAAATCTATGCAAACCCTCGTATTAATCACTTCCGGTCTCTCTACACGAGTACAACCTAATGGAATCGGATGGAGGAACAGAGACACGACAAGGAAGTACAGGTGAGGGACGCAGAGTGGGGGAGAATGAGGGGGGGGGGGGGGGGGAGGGGAAGAAGGAGGGGATGGGAAGGAGGAAGGGGAGGAGTTTTTATTACATAACTCAAATTCTGGACACCAGAATTTTCGGCATTTTAATCAAATATAAGAAGCAAATAATATAACAGTAATACTATACAGATTTCGTTAGGTCAACATTCATTACATTCCCAATTTCACAACACTTACTTTTATAGTTTAATTAAGTAAAAAGATTGTAGAGTACATTCAGGCTAAGTCTTTTCAGTTGCTCTGTTTTTTAAACTAAAAAGTTATTACCACACACTAACACTAAACATAGCGACCATGTCCCCCAGCTTAATGCTACATTAATGAAAATTCAGTCCAACTTTTAAATTGTCCTGAACAAAATGATGTACGAGTATAATATGTTGTATGTCCAGACCTGTGTTTATCTTCCCACTGATCTGCCGTCTACATCTTCCGCGTTTATGACAATTGGTAGACTGTAGGGAATATCGCCATTCCCTTTGTGAGCCAATAACAACCTTCATTTAGGGAAAGTAGTCGGGAGGGAGTGTAGACACACCGTAGATACACTCCAATTGGAAAGGAGACCTCAAGATAAATGTACGGACAGTTTCAGAAGCTATGATGTGCTAGCTAGGAATTACTGGAAATCATTCGCTCTAAATATAGCTTGGTACCAAAGTAAGGCGATCGATACGACGCTACGGAATGGTTTTAATTTTCCGCCAGCTTCACAGAATGTTGTGTTCCGGGAAAGCTTCATTTCCAGTATAACACAGGCATTCACCTGAAAGGAGGACGGCTGTAATTCGTTTTATGCATTAACGCAGTGTGTCTAAATTGTATAGCCTCAAAAATGGCAGAGGTAAAAAAAAAAATAAGAAAAATATCAAAGAATATTTCAAATTCTCATAATGCACTATAAAAGGCGTGGTGAGCGTGTTTCAAGTGAACCAGGGGTACAAAGTAAACAATTATTTAAAATCAATCTGAATTGGGGGCAAATTGGATTTGATTTATGCAGTTTTGGCTTTGTTGCTTAATTGCAAAGACGGAAACGTTAGAAGTCATTGTTGGAAGGAATCCTTCACGAGCTCACGCACGTATCCTCCCTCTTTACTCCCACTAAGGCCCTACCCCTTCATCCTCTCTCCCGAATCCTCTCGTACTAAAGCATTACCCTTAATTTATCACTATATCTATCCCTATCAGGCCCTACCCCTTCATCCTCTCTCCCTTATCCTCTCGTACTAAAGCAATACCCTTAATATATCACTAGATCTCTCCCTATCAGGCCTTACCCCCTTCACCTTCTCTCACTCGTCCTGTCCTACTAAAGCATTACCCTTAATATATCACTATATCTATCCCTATCAGGCCCTACCCCTTCATCCTCTCTCCCTTATCCTCTCCTACTAAAGCATTACCCTTAATATATCACTAGATCTCTCCCTATCAGGCCTTACCCCTTCACCTTCTCTCACTCATCCTGTCCTACTAAAGCATTACCCTTAATATATCACTATATCTATCCCTATCATGCCCTACCCCTTCATCCTCTCTCCCTTATCCTGTCCTACTAAACCATTACCCTTAATATATCACTATATCTTTCCCTATCAGGCCCTATCCCTTCATCCTCTCTCCCTTATCCTCTCCTACTAAAGCATTACCCTTAATATATCACTATATCTATCCCTATCAGGCCCTACCCCTTCATCCTCTCTCTCCTATCCTCTCCTACTAAAGCATTACCCTTAATAAATCACTATATCTATCCCTATCAGGCCCTACCCCTCATCCTCTCTCCCTTATCCTCTTCTACTAAAGCATTACCTTTAATATATCACTAGATCTCTCCCTATCAGGCCTTACCCCTTCATCCTCTCTCCCTTATCCTCTCCTACTAAAGCATTACCCTTAATATATCACTGGATCTCTCCCTATCAGGCCTTACCCCTTCATTTTCTCTCACTCATCCTGTCCTACTAAAGCATTACCCTTAATATATCACTATATCTATCCCTATCAGGCCCTACCCCTTCATCCTCTCTCCCTTATCCTCTCCTACTCAAGCATTACCCTTAATGTATCACTAGATCTCTCCCTAACAGGCCTTACCCCTTCCATTTCCTTCCCTCCTCTCCCTCCTCCTCCTCCTCCTCTCCTGCCATGAAAATATACCTTCATCTCTCTCCTGAATCCTATCGCCCCGAGTGACCTTCTCTTTACCTTCACTACCTCCCTCTCAATCCAATGGCCTACCTACCCCTCCACTTCTCTTCATCACCCTCCCCCTTCCTCCAAGACCCTGTCCCTGTCTTTCTCTCCATCCTCCCCACCAATGCCCCAACCGTCCACTTCTATTTCTCATTCTTTCCCACCAAGGTCATATCAATCCCCTTTTCTCTTTCATCCTATACCCGCCAACGCTCTAACTGTCCCCTGGTATTTCTCAATATTTCCCACCAAGATCCCGCTCCTTCATTTCGTTCCTTCATAATCTCACCCTCTCCTACCAACATCTTACCCTTCCACTTCTCTCGCACACCTTTTCCTACAAAGGTCCTTCCTCTTCATTTCTCTCCCGTAGACAAATTATCAAATGGCATTTAGAAATATGCTAAACGAATATAGGCACTGTTCATGAATATACTCCACGATGCTTCTATTTAAGAAGAGAATAAAGATTAGACACAAATTTAAGTTGCATTCTTGCAGATATTCGGCGATACTTCACTTTCAAAACAAGTTAAGCATCATGGTTATTTTTCCAGTATCAAAGAATTTCATAACTTTTCAAAAAATACCGAATAGGCCCAGCATATTACTAGAAACTTTCATTACATTTGTGTTTCTCATTAACAATAGAAAAAGTAAACACAATGTTACTGTTGACAATAAAAGCCTCTATAAAGGAAACCGTGGATCTGAAAGTAGACATGTCCTTTACCTCTCTATAGGTACAAACTATGAGTATCAAAATTGTATATTGCGCTTTTTACGAATTTAAGACGTTTCGGTTACCAGCAGTTTCGATACCTAGGAGAGGATGCTTCGGTACTTTTTTTGTAAAGACATGATATGCTACGAATCTTAAAATACAAACAAGTAACATACAGGACAAAAACAAAGAACAAAGTAGAAACCTTAGTCCAAGTGCCGAAATTCTTATAAAATATCGAAACGACTTTTGGGAAGTAACGCCTGTTGTCGAAACAACTGAACCCCTTAAAACAATGTACAGAAAGGTATGGAACTCGACAGTAGCGAAGCAAGATGGATTATCAGCTTCCAACTGCCGTAGACATCACAAGATGTGTGAATTCGGACGAAGTATAGCTCTAATTAAAGCTGAAGGATGGACCTTTTAAACTCCATCTTTTATCGAATAGATATGTTCAATCTGGAACTATAATCTGTCAATTCTTCCCAATTACCTCCTTCAGAAACCGACACTCTGTCACAAAAAAAAAGAAACAACATGGTTAGCGTACAGCCCATCGGGAGAGTGTATTACCTATATATCTAGCGTCACGGTGTAAAGTTACGCATGAGTGACAAACAGGTATATAGTGTCGTTATGGACGTCATGCATTGGTGGAAGTACCACGATGTAACGTCATGCATGAATGATATACAGATATATAGTTGCGTGATGTAAAACCGCAAACAGGGATAAAACCCGCGTGCTGGCCGTAACTGATATGTAGTATAAGTAAACGTTTCATGTAGCAATGTCAAGACAAATGATAAAAACGTTGACTAAGTCACATTTTCTTCACATTTATTTTTGTCTGGTGATGGTTAAGCTAAAGCCAATTGTTTCCACAAGAGTAAAATCAAGCTGAACTCATTCTCCTTACATATTTTTTCCGGTCTGTGATGGACTAAATTGTCCTGCAGAACAGCAGTGTATAGCAACGCTTTGTATACCCATTAACCACCAATCAAACTGTCGTAATGTCGCCAAGATCAATAATAGTAACCCTTGTTATAATGAAGAAACACTGGTATCTCTTACTTGAACACAAAAACCTTGAATCTAAAAAGGTTTAATTCTCTCAGTCAAGTGCTCGGTGCAAGTGAAACAATCAATAAGTGCAATTATTTTGTTGTTTATTTTCTCGGCTAATTACATCCCGACATCAGCATGGGAACATTAGTACCCGGATGTTCAAATTCTGGCAAGCTTAACAATGGCTAACGAAACATTTTCATAAATGTTAAAGTCGGAAATGTTGAATACAAAACGACACTAAAATAGAACATAACTTTTAAAATATCATCTCATGATGTAAAATACGACTTACGTCATGCAAATACTTCATAGAAATGTATTTATATATAGTTTTAATGTACTCGATTATAGGATTTTACTTCTTCGCGAAGATGACTAATCTTTGTGTTGTAGAGTTTTGCTTGACGATTTTCCTGATCTCCCTCCTGTTTCAATACAAAAAGTACGCCCATGGTCAGATGTAGTAAGGATTGGAAAGTGAAGGAGAGATAGGGGAGAAGACAGAAAATACTTTGGGGGTACCAGGGAGGGGGGTGATCAGGAGACATATCTAGAACGGTGAATGGCTTATAGGTCTAGTAAGGGTTTCCTCCCCTGATCTTAAAGTCAATAATTGGCGATAGCGATATACAACGAATATCTAATCAAGCGCGAGACGATCAGAGATTTAAGATTTGCTTTGCCCATGTCTCAATAAAATCGCCGGTTTCGGATTATCTTTTATTTGCTGTTCATGATATCTCTTGTAAAGTCTAGAAAATGAAGTTGGCAACGCCTCTAACCACCCTGATTCTTTGTGTATCTCTACGTCAGGGACCTGAGAATTTGTTAAAGCTATATTTGGACCTAAACTAAGGTGTTCATGGTAATTTTACATGGTTTAAGGGTTTAGATAGACTTTCGGTAAAAATGACACACCAATGATTATGTATTCGAGTATAATATCATTGGTGTGTCATTTTTACCGAAAGTCGATCTAAACCCTTAAAACATGTAAAATTACTCTGAACACCTTAGTTTAGGTCCAAATATAGCAATAACAAATTCTCAGGTCCCTGTTTAGACTACCCCTAATTCCACACTTGCATCACCAGATTCGTAAACGTTGACAGTGTGAGCTTTAATTTACGTGTTTCAATCTCCTCATCTACCGCATTCCATGTAACCACTTACAGAGCGTTCTGTCGTCTTCTAGAGGTTTTTTGGCGGACTAATTAAGTGAAACTGTGTTTCTTTCGGCTTCGTTCCTCGCCTGTTACCCTGAGGTAATATTTCAAAAACCGGAATCAATATCGCCAATGCACTTTTGCCGACTGACCACGCCAGTCATCCGGCCTCCTCATCTGACCGTTGGTGACAGTGCGAGCCGTTTATAACCTTCGGAACCAATATACGGAAATTAATCGCTCTCCCCAGGTCAGTATATAGGTCACTCCAGCGTCCGAGGCCAGCCCTTAATGTCACTGTGACAAATGGGATATTACTTTATATAGGACAGACCTCAATACCGTGGGCGTGGTTATCATTGTAGGTTAAAGCTTACAGACCGTTCAATTCTGTATGACAGATATTAATTATATAGATCAGGGGTCAATCTTTACATAGAGGCTAGATTTAAAGGTCATATAATGTCTAATAGATCAAATGTGATACAATTTTGTTTCCCCTGTCAATTCTATTATCCTCATCATTAGTCGGCATAAGGCCTTGCAGGTTCGAGAAAGTAGATCTGCTGTATCCGTCTAAACGTTATCGTAAGCAGAGACTAGTCCCGTGCCTTGCAGCAACCGGATTGGGGGCATAGAAGTAACCATTTCTATATCTGGTGCCACCATTTGAAACACATGGGATCTTCTACTTTTCTTTTCTCTCTCACTTCTTACCCCCTATATCCTCTTTCTTTTGACAATGTTTCCTTAGGCACCTGTGTTAATAATGTCACAAAGACGTAAAACCTATATGACAAAACCATACAGTGATCATAGCTACAAAGCATTTAGTATACTAAAGCACCACTTACACAATGGGATGAACAGCAGCCTTAGGCAACAACACAATAGTGCCGCCAATATAAACAACCGATGTTTCGTGGGCATTATATAACTTCAAAACTCAAAAGATGTCTGCGTATGGTGACCAGTTTGTGACGGTAAGGGGAGATTCCTTTTACGCACCAACAGGTCAAAGAGTATTGCAAGGTGCTGGCACTACCACTTCATATAACCCGTGCACTTACCCGTTAGCATCCAAGATTTTATAATGGAGTATTAATAACACTTAGAGAAACGCACAGCTACCACATTTCCAACTTTGACAGTTTTAAAATCACAAGAGCGTCTCTTATTGAAACTCGTGAAACCGTTACAGTAGAGTGTAGAGGTCATTATCCCACTCCTAGCAAAACACTAGAATGCCATTGAAGTGCTTCTTATATAGAGTAACCTCCCTTGATTTCATTTTGAGATATTACTGTAATATGACTGGGGCAGGGAACTAACGCTGATTATGGAGTTCTGACCGTACTGTGAACGGATGTCCAGGGCTCGAATGCAATTATGGCATCATTTCATCTTTACTCTCAGAATACTGGTGTTGCATGACATAGGTTTCTTTAAAGAAATAATTTATTAAAGCTTTTTTAATGCCAATAAAAATAAATCAGTTCGAAGTTACAGTTTTTGTTATTGGTACGGGGATTCTTAAGATTTTAGCACACTTTATTATGTTGTTAGATATGTCTTACTTACAGTGATACGAGTACATTCATTCTCCACGCGCCAGTCCCCTTTAAAATGTTTCATGAATTAATCATTCGTACAATATATCTGAGGGGTTTGTTGGTGTGGAGCTGTTGGGAAAGAAGATACACTTATATCTTTAAAGTCATTGATGTGTGTTACCGTTTTGCAGTCTGTACTCCCCCC
>NW_018408899.1:748245-957100 GCF_002113885.1 Mizuhopecten yessoensis
CCCCCCCGACTTACAGACATCAATGTCTTTGGGATATAGCGGGTTGAGACAGACGATTGACTTGCTAAGTTTATCTATTGGGTTGGAGACGGGAGTAAATGGTTTTGTTGTGTTAGAGAGGGTCTTACTTAACTAGGTTGTGTTAGAGAGGGTCTAACTTAACTAGATTGTGTGTGTAGGTGTGAACAGCAACGATAACATAATGCATTCGTCAAGGTGAAGGTCTAGAGCCGACACCAAATATACAATAGCTCGTGAAAACATGCTTTTGTTGAATTGTTTCTTTTTAAACAACGGGTCAGGTTTCTCTGTTCTCCATTGGAGTCAGATTGGCCGTTGGTATCTCTATTCGCCGTTGGAATCACATTGAGTGACAGTTTCTCTGTTCCTTGTTGGAGACACATTGAGTGACAGTTTCTCTGTTCCCTGTTGGAGACACATTGAGTGACAGTGGCTATGTTCCCTGTTGGAGACACATAGAGTGACAGTTTCTCTATTCCCTGTTGGAGTCACATTGAGTGACAGTGGCTATGTTCTCCGTTGAAGTCACATTGGGAGACAGTGGCTATGTTCTCCGTTGGAGTCAGATTGAGCTTCAGTATCTCTGTTCCCTGTTGGAGTCACATTGAGGGACAGTGTCTATGTTCTCCGTTGGAGACACATTGAGTGACAGTTTTTCTGTTCCCTGTTGGAGACACATTGAGTGACAGTGGCTATGTTCCCTGTTGGAATCACATTGAGGGACAGTATCTTTGTTCTCCGTTGGAATCGCAATAGCTTCAGTATCTCTGTTCCCTGTTGGAGTCACATTGAGTGACAGTGGCTATGTTCCCTGTTGGAGACACATAGAGTGACAGTTTCTCTATTCCCTGTTGGAGTCACATTGAGGGACAGTGTCTATGTTCTCCGTTGGAGACACATTGAGTGACAGTGTCTATGTTCTCCGTTGGAGTCACATTGAGTGACAATATCTCTGTTCTCCGTTCGAGTCACATTGAGTGACAATATCTCTGTTCTCCGTTGGAGTCACATTGAGTGACAGTGGCTATGTTCTCCGTTGGGATCGCAATAGCTTCAGTATCTCTGTTCCCTGTTGGAGTCACATTGAGGGACAGTGGCTATGTTCTCCGTTGGAGTAACAATAACTTAAGTATCTCTATTTCCTGGTGGAGTCACATTGAGTGACAGTGTCTATGTTCTCCGTTGGAATCAGATTGAGCTCCAGTTTCTCCGTTTCCCTTTGGAGTCGAGTACATCTCATGTGTTCCGTTTGCTTTGGATGTAAGATTGAGCTCCATTAAACTGTTCCCCGTTGGATTGATATCGAACTCAAGTATGGCTGTTCCACTTTGGTCAGATTGACTTTCTTTGTCTCTGTACCCTGTAGGTAACATAACACGCACGTGTCCTTGTTCCCTGTGAGGGTCAGAATGAGTTACTGTGTCCTTGTTCCCCGTGAGGGTCAGAATGAGTTACTGTGCCCTTGTTCCCTGTGAGGGTCAGAATGAGTTACTGTGTCCTTGTTCCCCGTGAGGGTCAGAATGAGTTACTGTGTCCTTGTTCCCCGTAGGTCAGATTCCACACATATATATCTCAGTCCCCGTTGGTTCAGATTGATCTTCTTTGTTGCTGTTCCTTGTGATTCAGATTATGCCCTCCCTAGTCTCATGTACCATGTGTCCTGGGGAACATCAGAAGTTTCTGTGTATGTTGCTATGCTTGTTAGCTTTTCCTGTGCCCCTGTTTCCTGAAATAGGGGTTAGCTTAAGCTTCAGCACTGTGTTATATAGCATGTGTCTCACCCCTGTGTATTCCGCGTTCCGCGTTCCAAATATCATTTCCAACGGTAAGATTTAACCCCGGGTATATATTTGTGTAACTGTACCCCGGGCCATAATGGGCTTCCATATACATTTTTTACTGTAACACTTGTTAACCGCCGATATCGCATCTCCAGAACTAGTATCGATAGCTTTTGTTTCAGTAGCTGACAAGGTCATACAAGGTCAACCTACTTTGGATCGAACAGAAGCGAGCAATCACCGGCTTTTAGGAAAAGGTGCTAAGAGCTCGGTGTTCACTAACCCCAATAAACCACAATTTGTGGTCTCGGAACACCATATCGGGATTCGATAGGCCCAAGGCCGCGTGCTACGAGAAGCAGCCATTCTCGGTACCACAGTGTACTTCATAAATGGACGTGACATTCACGGCCTTGTCAAAGTTTAAAATGAAGAATACAACACTATCAGTATCTAACTTTAAATTCTCCAGGAAAATAATATCAAAATATTTTAGTACAAATGTTTAGATAAAGCTATATGTATTGCCCATTTTAAAAGATTTAGACATTAATATTGTCTACAATAAAGGTATAGATAAATGAGGTAGTTCAATATGTAATGATATAAAACAATTTCTTTATCCGACCAATTTAAATCCTTGTCTTAGGTCATGGCTGTGAACATGTAAGAGGTATGTTATTTTACTAATAAACGTCCTTAAATGGCCTTAGCTGTTAATAGGACGTTAAACAATATAAAACCAAACCAAATATTCGTATGAAGTTCGGATAAACGAAACGTTAGTCACAGAACAACGAGAGTTTTCTGTTTTATTCTTAACAAATTCGTCCAAACTCTTTGCTCCTGACCTAAAACATTTTTCAAATGAATAATTTACTTTTTGCCAGCAGAGCTAACCTTAAAAAGGAAACTTACGGTTGTTGCAAGTCCGAGTATCCCCTAACCTCAGCGTGCCAGACCATCACCATTGAGAGACGGTTGTTCACATGAACCTTTGTATCCTCGACGATTCTGTCTCTGGTTTTCGCATCGTTAACAACAGATAAAATACTAAGTAAAACAGCTACTTCAATTCCAAAGCCACCATTCAGCTGTTAGAGGTCTCTTCCAAGTGTGTTGGTACGAAAGTTTCAACGCGAAAGTATTTATCTATCGTCATCAAGGAGATTTCCGCAGCAGCACTCGTTCACTTCTGAGGCATACTTGGGTATTACGCCAGGTAAAGTATAGCAGACGGCGCGCTTCCGGTAAAGCCAGGTAAAGTATAAAAGACGGCGCGCTTCCGGTAAAGCGAGGTAAAGTATAGTAGACAGATTTAATTACATATGCTCACGGATGTGTAATCAATGTATAAATCTCATGTTTATCCAGTTTAAATCACGCGTCTAAATGTGAAACTCTTTAGAACGGATATGTACTCTCAGTAAAGTACAGGTAGGCCTAGCATACATCCTTAACTCAAACTGGGAAATGTAATGTCACACCTTGAAAACATTTTTTTCGTGTCTCTTTGTTGAATTTTTCTTTCCGAATTTTGGAGTCTAAAAAAAAGTCGGGGGTTTTAAGCATTGAAGGAAAAAGCATTGCATATAAGCATTAACAATTTATCTGGTATGAGTGCACCAAAATTCCAAATGGTCTTAGCAACATCAAACTGTTAGAATTATATTTCCGTGTATTTTCGGACCTTTCTTATTAACAGATATATCTCACGAGAGCGAATGAAAAGGATGCTTTTGGTAGCTAGAAACGTACCACCGGTCACCATTACATTTTAATGATATACATTCGTATACCTCAGCTGTATAACAGAGTATCTGGAGGCTTTTTCTCTTCGTGCGCTCGATTTTCTTCGGTCATGTTATCTATCTTTTTGGTCCACTCAGAAAAATCAGAAAGAGACATTACACCCGAGTTCTGAGTGAATTGTTCTATTACGGCATAATAAAATATGTATTGCTGTTGTTGTAAGGGAACATGACTTTTTGTTTCCCCTCGATTAAACATGTTTCCCTACGATGAAGGCAATACTATATATATATACAATATGGCTGGCTGGCAGAACAATTTTCCTGCTTTACTGATGAAACAAACATACCTATGTGCTTAATTTAGATAACGGCAAAAACCTTGCAACACATAAATATGAATAAGCCGAAAACACGACTCAACGTGAAACTTGTTCTGGTGTAAAGCAAAAACGTTGTTCAGTTAGCATTCCTTTGAAAAAAAAGTGTAAAAAACAAGTGTTACATAGTTATGGCAAAAATGTTCGTGTCATCATCTAAAACGCTTCCTCCGAAAATTAATGCATCGTCCAGAATATTTGTAGATCCAAACCCACCAATACGACCTCACACCCATCCTTTGTGTTAATAGGTCTCCGGGCTAGACAAAGGTGGCACAACGCATCCGTCCCCGACCAAATCTGTCACAATTTGGAGAGAGAAAGTGGAGAATGTGGGTAAGATTGAGTGGAGCTAGGGAAACAAAAGGGAGGGAGAGGAATGGAAAAGATAGAGAGTCGAGGGGAAAATATCAGAGAGTAACGTCAAGGGATGGGAAAGGCGAGACATGTAGGAGTTGGGTGTGGTTGGCGTCTATAATGAAGACAGAAAGTATCAATAACGTATGGTAGTGAGAGAAAAACGGAAGTAATGCTTGAATTGAAAAAAAACAATAGATAGGAGAGAGATATTAAAACAATGCTTGAGAATTTAATTCAGAAACATGCAATGTGTAACTCGATAACTTCACGACATATGCCTGTACTTAACTACATTGCTATGTAGACTGTACAAACGCTTTCTCATTAACTTCATAGGTTCTGTCCCTTTGCTACACTGTGGCATATTTAAGGAAGGCGTTGGAAGCACTGACATTTTCTGTTTCTAGATATTAGATATTACAGGATTTCGAATTTCAAAGGTTTACATTACGAGTACCTGATAATATATCAAGCTTCATCTTGTATAATATTCCCCGACTAACATTGAAATATCAGAATCCATGCCGAGAAATTATCCTAGAAATGCTGACATCACGCTTTAATGTGTGACGTGGGATAAGTGCTATCAAGCTTTAATCGTCGATTTATCAATGTATGCACTTGTAAAACACGAGCTATAATGTCATGTGTTGACTCTTTACATTGACTCAATATATTGACTCTGTAAGCCGACACTCTGTGGCGGCAGGCGGCCATCAATATTTAATTGGTGACAACTCGTTGTATCTTAGGGCACTACGGAATGACATTTTCTGTTTGTATTAACAATAAGTTATTTACACAATTGATCGAGTTGGAGAGTAATTGTTGAATAGTAAGGTAAAGAATGTTCGATCCTTACCACGGGGAAAGGTGTTGTGTGGGATACGATACTCCGTTCTGGCCGCTTCCACTACGATGGAAAAGTGTCCCAGAGCGTGGCTAATCGGGACCAATCGTGGCCCAAACGATGGAGGATATTTTAAACGTGCACAAAATAAGCGTAGCCGGGTCGTGGCCAACAAAGTAGGGCAAAGTCTTACATATTATATCGTACAAGCAGCGTGATAGAATCGCGGTGAGATCTCTGTGGTCGTAATAAAAATGCAGCACCATCGGCAACTATTTCGAGCCATTTTAATTACGCTTTTACCATGCTTTAATCACATTACCCTGAAAATACTGTATGATAAACTTCGCTCCCTCTACGCTAAACACGATCCTACGAAGACCTAGAAGCGTACTAGAAGCGTAATATGACCAGCACCAGCGTAGCGACATCGTCCTACAGTCTTCTAGGTCTGTGTAACAACGTAGTATGGCCCTGATCGTCGCAGCGGCAACGTAGTAGAAACGACCGCTCGTAGTGACAGCGAGTCAGCAGCGCTTTTGACGTAGAAGCATCGCAGTACAGTCGTGATATAGTCTTTAATTTCCCAAATTGCTGGGTTTTGACGGCTATAATGCCCCGATTTGATTACTTTTTTTTCACATCGTGGATGATCGGCGTGGTCTTCGTAAGGTCACAGAGATGTGTGAACGGGCCGGGTATAAAGACACCATGGGCTGGGATGGGAGAGTGAAATGTTCGTTAAGGTATGAGGAGGTAGTGAACACATCTTAACGCTGGACAAGGGGAAGCTAATATAATCTTTACCACGGGGACGACGTAGTCATTGGTATGGTAGGGGAAGTTATGATTATAGATTATCACACAGTATTTGCCGGGTTTGTCGTGAGAACAATTTTCTCGTCGCAAGCACGTGGATAAAATCGAGAGGCCACCGCAGGTGGACTCGAGATTTTATCTACGTGCAACCGATGAGAAAATTGTTCGAACGTCAAACCCTGAAAATACTGTATGATAAACTATTTATCATCTATATACTACCACCTTATATATTTCTTCATTTGAAAAAGTCAACTAAACACTATGTTTTCCAAATGACTTCTAAGCTCAATGGTCAACGATATCGCCTGTGACAAACGTAAACAAATAGAAGTTTTGTGCGGAGGAATACAATGAACCTTAAAACTATGTAAAAAAATATTTTTAAAACAGTCCTATCGTCATTGTTTTTTCCATATGCTAATATCCACCTGAAATGGTGTTGTTATTTTCACAATATTTTTCCGTAACTCTGTATTGATATGTTTATGACGGACTATTTTCTTACGCGGATCACTTTTGTGTGGACATTATTTCCGGTTTCGACCGTCATCTGGCGCGAGCAGGATGTTTTGTTTTGAGAAAATACGTTCCCAAGTGATGGGGAATGGGAAAATCCGATGAAAATCCGTTCTCAATTTGTTCTTAAGTCTTTATCATTCTGACAACCAATGATAATGGATTTGTCATGCTACCGGTAGGTGGTATAAAGTAGTATATAGATGATAATTAGTGATCCTTACCACAGGGAAAGGGTCATAAGAGGTACACTGTAAGTTAAGGTAAGGAATGGGTAATGAACAAATCTTCATCGCGTGGTGAGAGATACGGTAATGTAAAGAAGATATCCTTACTATTGGGAAAGAGCTGTGTTAATGGAAAAACAACAATACGACAGAGTGGAGTAATGGAACACAAAACCCTTTGCTGGGAGGATTAGTGAGATGTCCATTCAGGTAAAAAAAAGTATTGAACACAACTAGGGTAACGAAGTTGTCGTGAACACGACCTGAACACAGGAAGGAGACGACATGTAGGGTATGTTAATGATCACGTCAAATCACCGTTCCTCTCGGGGAATGCCATGTATTACATCCATACCGACAGCTTTCTTACTTATAGTATAGCTCCACCTTGCACAAACAGCTATGAGAAAAAATAGACTATCTTAAATGAGTGCCATTTCAAATGATTTATAAAACGTACGAGATTCATGAAACGTTTCTAGATTTTTTTTTAAAACGAAAAATTCGGGATAAGTTTCATAAATCCCCTATGCCGTGGTGAAGCGAACTCAAGACCCTTTTATCACATTGCCAAAGCCGGGGCAACTGATGTGAGAAGGGGATTAAAAGTGGGATCCAATGGTGACAGCATAGTTCGCAGTATGTATAAAGTTTAGGTCTCGAAGCTACAGGGGAAATAAAAGTAAATATGTCTTTAAAAAATACACGTGGGATTTCAATGTAAGTGAAAAGCTAAAGACGTCTACACCATGTGATATATAAAAAAAAACATACGACACCGCAATTGATTTGTCTGAGAACGTTTCCAACCTCCAATCGCCCACTTCACCCGTCTAGGGGTTCTCAGTTTCAAGCCAAGCGAGAATGTAACATTTTACATAACGAGAAAAAACATCTTCAATCATTTATATATTTTTTTCTTTTCTGAAATTGGATATAACGTGTCTATACTAAACTTGGGGGTTGGCGTTGTAAATCCTTCCAGATATGGAACATTAGATGTTTTTAATATCTATAAATTGTGAAAACTGTTAAAAATCTCTAACAGTGTATACGATTTGCTAATGAATGACGTTATATTACCAGTGGCGGGATACTTTATATGTCTTTCAAGACGTGATGACATGAAATATGTAGTCAAGTACGCTCATCCGGATATTTTTACAGCAGCGAAAATATCATTTGATTAAAGCAGAAGGAAACGTGAAATGTAGATGTTGAAAAAAGAAATTTGGCCGGTTTAAAGTTATTTCAAGTCCTTTCTTAATAATATTACATGATTAATCGATCTTTACACATGAACAAATATATATATATGAAGGTCATCATTTACTTTCAATAAATTTGTAATATTTCATAAAGATGAACATTATATGTGAATATAAAATGTGATATATACTATATGGTGTAAACGTGTTTACAAATCTTCTACATGAAATAACGATATGATTTTGACATAATTTGTGTGTACATAATATATGAAGACAATAGCTTGTGGGCGAATACCAAGTCAAGGGAGTTAACTGTAGTTAAAAAACTGTACCATCTAGACAATATGCATAGCGAAGTAGTTTAGAATGTATTGTATTTTGAACAGTAAAATACTAGTGGTTTTGATCGATAAACTGTAACGGGATTTAACGGCAGCGCCTGGAAAGATCAGTCGTTCCCCGGCAAATAGATCTCAAGTGCCGAATGGAGGACAGGGGTTCTGTCAGTTAATAGAGAGGTTATCTGAATACAGCCACTCTTAAAACAGGTATTGTTTGGGGGGTTTTAATAGGTATAAAAGTGTATTACACTGAAACAAATGTATAAGTGTAAACTCTAATTTTAGATTTCTGCACTCAAAACAAATGTATGCAGACATCCCAATTCGATTACTAAGTGAACAATACATGTTTGTACATATCCAAATTAAGTCCGTGTTTTTATCATCTTTATTTCTCTTGTGTCTTATCATCATATAGAAGACACAATAGGGATTTGAACAGATTTTTTTTTCATTTTCGCACTCGCTTACAGCACATTCAGGGTACGATCAAGCATAGTATGATATTATATCACCCTCTACACCATCAATATCACCATCTACACAATCAATATCACCATCTACACAATCAATATCACCATCTACACCATCAATATCACCCTCTACACCAACAATATCACCATCTACACCATCAATATCACCCTCTACACAATCAATATCACCCTCTACAAAATCAGTATCACCATCTACACAATCAATATAACCCTCTACACAATCAATAACACCCTCTACACAATCAATATCACCCTCTACACCAACAATATCACCCTCTACACCATCAATAACACCCTCTACACAATCAATATCACCCTCTACACAATCAATATCACCCTCTACACAATTAATATCACACTCTACACAATCAATATCACACTCTACACCAACAATGTCACCATCTACACCATCAATAACACCCTCTACACAATCAATATCACCCTCTACACAATCAATATCACCCTCTACACAATCAATATAACCCTCTACACCATCAATAATACCATCTACACAATCAATATCACCATCTACACCATCAATATCACCCTCTACACAATCAATATCACCCTCTACACAATCAGTATCACCCTCTACACAATCAATATCACCCTCTGCACAATCAATATCACCCTCTACACAATCAATATCACCCTTTACACAATCAGTATCACCCTCTACACAATCAATATCACCCTCTACACAATCAGTATCACCATCTACACAATCAATATCACCCTCTACACAATCAATATCACCCTCTACGCAATCAATATCACCCTCTACACAACCACTATCATCATCAAGCCATCAACAATCAAATACTATCAGGAGTTCAATCAGTGTTATCATTAGCACAATCAAAATAACTATCATCACCTTGAATATCCTCATCAGCACAGTCAACATCATCATTAGCGCAATGGGCATTATCATCAGCACAGCTAAACAGCATCATCGTGAATTTAATCCGTACTATCAACATCAATATTTAGCACAAATTACGTCATCATCAGCACAGTCGACATCATCATTAGCCCAATTATTTCTAACCCACTTCCAAAGGCTCTCTCGTCTGTTTTCCTGCATACGATATCAATTCATTATTATCAATTACTTTTGTTTAAGTCGTCTGATATACAGATCGAAGTATATATAAGAATAAGGAGAAAAAAAAGATAAAAGGAAAATGCGTAAGATTAACGACATACGTTGAAAGAATAATCCCCAGCCACACCTTTTTACGGTCCTTGTTTGTTTTATAAAATTATAGTTAATAGGAGGAAGATAAGAGAAATTCTGCAGGGAAAATAAAGCATATTATACATGTAGGTTGAATAGACAGTGAAAAAAGTGAAGTAAAAAGAAAAGAAAAAAAAAGATGATAGGAAAAGGATGGCGGTTCGTAACAGAAAACAGTTTACTTAATCAACATGTCGGTAGCAAAATAATAGTTATATATTTACGTTCTTTCAACTCAATATACTACACATTTTCTCTACTATCTTGTATTATTGTTATAACTCAATCATTCGATCTAGATAGCTAGTTGAGGATTTGTAGAAGATCTAAAGAAGGGTTTTTTTCAGAATTCCTGGCCGGTTCATCTAATTTTATTATCTTTCCCATTTTTAAGGTCATTTATTGATAGTGGTTAATAAATTTTGAATTTGATTGCAATGTTAAATGTCCTCTTGTTTCGATAATACCTATATGGTATAACTTGTCCACTATTCCGGTCCTGTAACGATATAAGACTCGCAGTCCCACCCTAACACTAACAATTCCTCAATTGATCTCTCATTCACCCTCTCAGTCCTACTCTAACAACTACCGGCCCTCCACCGATCTCTCACTCACCCTCGCAGTTCCACCCTAACACCTACCATCCCTCCACCGGTCTCTCACTCACCCTCGCAATCCCACCCTAAGACTTACCATCCCTCCACCGATCTCTCACTCCCCCTCGCAATCCCACCCTAACACTTACCATCCCTCCACCGATCTCTCACTCACCCTCGCAATCCCACCCTAACAACTACAATCCCTCCAACGATCTCTCACTCACCCTCGCAGTCCCACCCTAACACCTACCATCCCTCCACCGATCTCTTACTCACCCTCGTAGTACCACCCTAACACCTACCCTCCCTCCGCCGTTCTCTCACTCACCCTCGCAGTTCCACCCTAACACCTACCATCCCGCCACCGATCTCTCACTCACCATGTCAGTCCTACCCTAACAACTACCAGCCCTCCACCGATCTCTCACTCCCCATCTCAGTCCTACCCTAACCACTACCATCCCTCCACCGATCTCTTACTCACCCTCGTAGTCCCACTGTAACACCTACCATCCCTTCACCGATCTCTCACTCACCCTATTAGCCCTACCCTAACACTCACCATCTCAGTCCTACCCTAACAACTACCATCCCTCCACCGATCTCTCACTCACCATCTCAGTCCTACCCTAACAACTACCATCCCTCCACCGATCTCTCATTCACCCTCGCAGTCCCACTCTAACACCTACCATCCCTCCACCGATCTCTCACTCCCCCTCGCAGTCCCACCTTAACAACTACCATCCCTCCCCCGATCTCTCACTCACCCTCTCAGTCCTACTCTAACAACTCCCGACCCTTCACCGATCTCTCACTCACCATCTCAGCCCTACCCTAACACCTACCATCCCTCCACCGATCTCTCACTCACCCTCTCAGTCCTACTCTAACAACTACCGACCCTTCACCGATCTCTCACTCACCATCTCAGCCCTACCCTAACACCAACCATCCCTCCACCGATCTCTCACTCACCCTCGTAGTCCCACTCTAACGCCTACCATTCCTCCACTGATCTCTCACTCACCCTCGCAGTCCCACCCTAAGGGGGGCCATCCCTCCACCGATCTCTTACTCACCCTCTCAGGCCTACGCTAACAACTACCATCCCTCCCCCGCTCTCTCACTCACCCTCTCAGACCTACTCTAACAACTACCCTCCCTCCCCCGCTCTCTCACTCACCGTCGTAGTCCCACTCTAACACTTACCATCCCTCCCCCGATCTCTCGCTCACCCTCGTAGTCCCACTGTAACACCTACCATCCCTTCACCGATCTCTCACTCACCATCTCAGCCCTACCCTAACAATTACCATCACTCCACCGATCTCTCACTCACCCTCTCAGTCCTACTCTAACAACTACCCTCCCTCCCCCGATCTCTCACTCACCCTCGCAGTCCCACCCTAACACCTACCATCCCCCCACCGATCTCTCACTCACCCTCTCAGCCCTACCCTAACACCAACCATCCCTCCACCGATCTCTTACTCACCCTCTCAGTCCTACTCTAACAACTACCATCCCTCCACCGATCTCTCACTCACCCTCTCAGCCCTTCCCTAACACCAACCATCCCTCCACCGATCTCTTACTCACCCTCGCAGTCCCACCCTAACACTTACCATCCCTCCACCGATCTCTCACTCACCCTCGTAGTCCCACCCTAACAACTACAATCCCTCCCCCGATCTCTCACTCACCCTCGTAGTCCCACTCTAACACCTACCATTCCTCCACCGATCTCTCACTCACCCTCGCAGTCCCACCCTAACAACTACAATCCCTCCCCCGATCTCTCATTCACCCTCGTAGTCCCACTCTAACACCTACCATCCCTCCACTGATCTCTCACTCACCATCTCAGTCCTACCCTAACACCTACCGTCCCTCCACCGATCTCTCACTCACCCTCGCAGTTCCACCCTAACACCTACCATCCCTCCCCCGATCTCTCACTCACCCTCGTAGTCCCACTCTAACACCTACCATTCCTCCACCGATCTCTCACTCACCCTATTAGCCCTACCCTAACACCTACCATCCTTCCACCGATCTCTCACTCACCCTCGCACTTCCACCCTAACACCTACCATCCCTCCCCCGATCTCTCATTCACACTCTCAGTCCTACTCTAACAACTACCGTCCCTCAACCGATCTCTCACTCACCATTTCAGTCCTACCCTAACACCTACCATTCCTCCACTGATCTCTCACTCTCCCTCGCAGTCCCACCCTAACACCTACCATCCCTCCACCGATCTGTCACTCACCATCTCAGCCCTACCCTAACACCTACCATCCTTCCACCGATCTCTTACTCACCCTCGCAGTACCAACCTAACACCTCCCATTCCTCCACCGACCTCTCACTCACCCTATTAGCCCTACCCTAACACCAACCATCCCTCCACCGCTCTCTCATTCACCCTCTCAGTCCTACTCTAACAACTACCGTCCCTCAACCGATCTCTCACTCGCCCTATTAGACCTACCCGAACACCTACCATCCCTTCACCGATCTCTCACTCGCCCTCGCAGTCCCACGCTAACACCTACCATTCCCCCACCGATCTCTCACTCCCCATTTCAGTCCTACCCTAACAACTACCAACCCTCCCCCGATCTCTCACTCAGTAGTCCCACTCTAACACCTACCATCGTTCCACCGATCTCTTCCTCACCCTCGCAGTCCCCCCCTAACACTTACCATCTCTCCACCGATCTCTCCTAACAACTACAATCCCTCCAACGATCTCTCACTCACCTTCGCAGTCCCACCCTCACACCTACCATCCCTTCACCGATCTCTCACTCAGCCTCGCAGTCCCACCCTCACACCTACCATCCCTCCGCCGATCTGTCACTCCCCATCTCAGCCCTACCCTAACCCCTGCCATCCTTCCACCGAACTCTTACTCACCCTCTCAGTCCTACCCTAACCCCTGCCATCCTTCCACCGATCTCTGACTCACCCTCTTAGACCTACCCTAACCCCTACCATCCCTCCCCCGTTCTCTCACTCACCCTTTCAGTCCTCCCCTAACACCTACCACCCCTCCACTGATCTCTCCCCCCCCCTCGCAGTCCCATCCTAACACCTACCATCGTTCCACCGATCTCTTCCTCACCCTCGCAGTCCCACCCTCACACCTACCATCCCTCAACCGATCTCTCACTCAGCCTCGCAGTCCCACCCTCACACCTACCATCCCTTCACCGATCTCTCACTCTCCCTATTAGACCTACCCGAACACCTACCATCCCCCCACCGTTCTCTCACTCCCCCTCGCAGTACCACCCTAACACCTACCCTCCCTCCACCGATCTCTCACTCACCCTATTAGACCTACCCTAACACCTACCATCCCTCCACCGATTTCTCACTCACCCTCGCAGTCCCACCCTAACACCTACCATCCCTCCACCAATCTCTCACTCACCCTCTCAGCCCTACCCTAACACTTACCATCCCTCCACCGATCTCTCACTCACCCTCGCAGTTCCACCCACCCTCTCAGTCCTACTCTAACAACTACCCTCCCTCCACCGATTTCTCACTCACCCTCGCAGTCCCACCCTAACAACTACCATCCCTCCACTGATCTCTCACTCACCCTCGCAGTTCCACCCTAACACCTACCATCCCTCCACCGATCTGTCACTCACCATCTCAGCCCTACCCTAACACCTACCATCCCTCCACCGTTCTCTCACTCACCCTGGCAGTCCCACCCAACACCTACCATCCCTCCACCGATCTCTCACTCACCCTCTCAGCCCTACCCTAACACTTACCGTTCCTACTCTGATATCACACTTAGCTCTTTCACCACCACTCTAACACTAATCATCCCTCCACTGATCTCTCACTAAGCCTCTAACCAAGATCCTAACTTACCATTCCTCCAATGATCTATCACTTTGCCTCTCATTTCCACTAAACACTTACAATCCATCCATCGATCTCTCACTCACCCTCTCAGCCCTACCCTAACACTTACCATCCCTCCACCGATCTCTGAGCCTCCTACCTATAAAGATGCCTATCGCACAAGAGCAAAATATACTATCATGCACTCACATAAGTGCATAGTGGTAAAACATATTGTGATAGATGCCTGCGCTCCACTTTAGCACATGTCATCCCACAATTACTATCCAAGGCCAATCCTGCACTAAAACATCTCCCCTCCACAACACTTATAACACCTACACCCGATCTCCCAATCAAGTATGGCTGATTAATTAATCCTACATAAGAACATATGTCTTTTCGCCTTTTTAACCTAATTCCCGACTAGTTTAGGTAAAGCTCCCGTGAATCGACCTCCTAATCTACCCACGCGGCAATGACAATAACTGTGTAAAATGTCACAAACACTAAAGACGACAACCGCCAGCCTCTGTACCAGTTCTCAGTTGTCTGACCTTTAATATCTTCTGCCTACACTATTTCTGGACTCTCCCACCTATAAAACTAAAACAGCTTTACAAATTGTTTGCCACTAAATCCACCTTCAATGGCTTTTTAATGGGAGTTTGTCTCTCCCAAGATAACGCCATTGTTTTCAATCTGGTAAAATATAAAGTATTGTGAGATCATATAAACAGTTATGTTAAATGACGCCGTTGCGTAGGCGTGCAGTTTTCATGAAGTTAACCCGAAGGAGTATCATCAACTTCGAAAAAAACACCTATATATATATATATATGCAACCTTAACTTGTCCACACTGTTGGAATTACTTCTTTGCCCCATATACTATTATAAGTAATTCGTATCCTACGGACATACCTCCATTAGGATCCAGTGTTATATGGGATTTTACCGTCTATATTACTTCTTTGACCCATATATATACATACATATATATTTAAGGTAAAATAAATAGCTAAATCAACTGACATTTTCCGGAATACACTTTGCAGTAAAGATTGATTTACTATACCTCTCATTCCATATACTTTGTGTGGTTATTTTGGCAACGTTACTATGCCACATAGAGAGTGTATACATTTAAAGAGAATCCTACGCTGCAATCGCACTGTGATCATTTGGATTACGTCAAAACAACGACCCATCTGTACCAGTGTAAAATAAATAGTAAAGTCTGGGTCCTATATTACTGCCAAATAACTTAATTTTTAAAAATCCTATTTTGAAACGCTGTTTTCGAGTGAAAATTGTCTATGATGGAACTATCAAATGTAGTTTGATAAGGGTGAATATCAACAGGTTGGTTTTAGTCTGTTCAAAGACCATTTGATCCTATTAAATCCATGGAATATAAATAAAGTAAACTTTAGATCACGAAAATCGAAAGTGTTTCATATGGTCTCAATCGATGTTAACAATACACGTATTAGAAGCTATCGATTCTATCCTAATCATATAGATAACAACCTGTCCAAATCGGGCCCTTAATAATCCGGAAAAACCACACCGTCTATTAGTATTTGTGCATGCTTAATCCGGAAACCTTCCTACAAATATTCCAAAGAAATATCCCATACACTATAGATAAGATGATATCTCATAGACTAAATCAGATATCTTCATCAATGTAAGAGATATCGTGTTTAAACAATAAAGACAATCCCAATCATTGCGATATCACAACTAGCTATCTTTATCACTTATCATTATCTTGAATTCATTTTGATATAGTTCGTGTATATATCTATCAAGTTTTAAAATATCTCTATTTGAACTTTAATGTCGGGACCCATACTGTTCCACTCGAATCCATCTCGAATCTACACAGGAATGTATCATTATATAGGTATGAAATAATTATCTCGTTTTTAAAAATCGCTGTAAAAGATTTATTCGTAAAATGTGCGCCAACCGTTGAAGTATGTTGTTGGCGACACTTTCATGACACAGTACGTTTAAGGATAAAATGGAGCCCGATTCCGAACACTATCAAACTTCTGACCAATACTTGATGCACAGCACCACAAAAAAGACCGATATCCTAAACATTTCGACACTACCAACACGACATTTAATTCAATTCTAAAATCGAAAAACCTTGATTTCATAATTTCATTAATTATGAATATAGCGTAACGAAGCAATCAAATAGAAAATACTCCCCAGCATTTAATCGGATATACAAGAGCTGGTATTATACACACACAAAACCGTTTGTTCACAGGAAGAATAACAACCTTGAGAAATACTGAGAGTTAATATGTCGACCGATAATATACAAAGAAGAACCTGAACAATTAACTTTCCTACGCACACCTTTACCTAATTCATATACAGTTCTATGGCGACGCCCATGGAGCATATAACATCTACACAAGAGCGACCAGACAACCCAAAGAGGTTCCGAAAATCAGTGAATACGCGTTACATGGGGTTAACAATGTTAGAAATTTTCTTTTGCAAGGAATGAGTCGTAAATGCAATTTCGAAATCATTAACTGCAAACCGTATACAACGCCTACGATTAATACATTTATGGTTCCAACCCTTTGACATTTGGCATAGTGCTGTATTTCTATCTCGGGAAAGGTCACAGTAGCCCTTGGATTACAATAAAATGGGATCATATAGCACCCTTCATGTCAAGAAGAAGGGTCATAAGTTCAGTCATGTGTGCCTGTGAATGGGTATACACACGACACTAATTATTGTCCAGTATCACACGTACCCGGCAAGTACATAAACGTACAGCTAACAATATGTTACACTTAGGAATCAACACAGCGGCACTCCACACACCAAATCTGAGTACACACGTACTTAGGGATGTGGTCAGGACCACAACACCACACAAAAAGCACGTGTATTTCTCACCCTGTCCCCTACCCACCCCAGTCCCATGCGTACCTTAAACGGGGATACTCTAGAGCTCACGTGTCTATAACTCCTACACTCCTATGAGGCTTTCCTACCAGAACAGGCTCACGTGCCAACATTCCGATTAATACCCGACAACCTTTTACCAGTAACAAATGCACATATTTACAATAACAACATGTACCCGACAAACCCTGATTTCAAATTCAATGTCAATTTCCGATCTACTCCACCCAATCTGTAGTACCGGAAGCTGGCACCCACGCAATATCATTCACCCCAATGCACTACACGTGGTTTACCTGACACGTGTTATACCATATTGAGAGATATCATGAAGGTACCACTGTACCCGGAATGTTTACTTACCTCCTCTCGCCCACAACAAAACATCACAGCGTTCCTCAAATCCAAAACCAAGCTGGTCAACCACGGCAAAATCATGGATAAATGTTCCAAGCATTTGGTCCTGCAAGCTTTTCATATCTTCCGTCGATGTGATCGGTTAATATCAGCTCTGATAACGAACTCATACATTGTTATAAGAGGTGGCACAGATGAGGAATACAGATTATACCATGATGGGGATGGAAGGTCGAGTACCTGGTATTTCTCGTCATGGTTTTGGCGTCCGTGTCTTGCAGGTGGAGGTGTCTGTTAGAGTGTCACCAGTGACAGTTCAGCCTCTGTAATATATGGCAGAGACGTACCAGACATTTATCACCATGTGTCACAGCTGTGCATTGGCACCCAGTACAGTGTAAGGTAAACGTGTGTACACAACAATGTTGACGGCCGAGGGTGCCTGCTGGAATATCGATGGCGATTGATCACAGTACATATAAAAGGAAGCACTACGCCAGCAGTGCTATTCACACCGGAGAAGGCCCCTCAGATAGAAAGGTCGGCGAGGATAATACAAACCATCGATACCAATATCCACTTTCCTCCGCGTCAGAACATTTCACCAGAGATGACATTTGTGTTATCGATATCCTTACACAGACTCTCCATCATCAGCCACAGAAACATTCCCGCCATTTCTCGATCTATTCCAAAGCTATTTGTCGTCTGCCGCCGGAGACCGCGAGCCCCGCGCGCTAGTAGGCCGTGCCGGAGTGGACAGTCCACTGTGTGTATGAAACGCCAGGACCTATTGACTGACCGTTGACGCTAGGTGCCTTGGCTTTCCCATGGTTGGTATAGCGACCGTGTCTACGAATTGCAGCCATTTTAAATGCCCTAGCTCAATTTGATAGAAGCGTGCATTCATAAATAAAACATCAGGCGAATCTTTAAGGGCTTTGGCGGAAGTCGTAACTGCACGTTCTAGATCCGATTAAGCCCGCCTAGTATCGATATGTACTTGGTGAACGCAAGGTGTCTGTGAGGTAAGTAATAGCGCTTTACAAACATTGGGTCCCAGGAAACCAACTGCCTAATGGTCCGATGTACTAAAAAATAACGTAGCTGTAAATAGTACCAACACCAATCACTGTTCCGTGGTCACTAAGGAGTTCCAAACAGATCGTATAAACGTCAGAACGGACTTTCTGTATGACAGTCAATCACTGGGATGTCCTAAAGTTTGCCCTACGTATCCTGTTCAGCTGTTGGCGTTATGAGTTTCGGAGGTGTGGTGAGGTTCGCAGGTGTTGTTAGCTTCGTAGGCAATATGAGTTTTGGAGGCGTAGTGAACTTTTGAGGTGAGATGTTGCCCTTTGGAGGTAGTTTGTCTTTTGAAACTGTTGTGAATTTTGGAAGTATTGTCCTTCCGTTGGGGGTATTGTACCCTTGAAGGCGTTGTAATCTTTTGAGAAGTTCTTCTATGGGAGCCTTATAACCGTTGTACCGCTTTAGTGGTGTTGAACTTTAGATGTGTTATGATGTTTTGAAGATGTTGCCTTCTGGAGGCGTTGTGGCCTTCAGAATGGTTGTGACCTTTCCACCTTAAAAGGGTTTTACGTATATCTTAGGTTGTGTAATGTTCTGTAGGGTTGTATTTGTGACGTTCAGAGTTATCGTGATTTTTATAACTAATTCTCAGTTTATATAGTGACGTGAAAGATGACAATGTAATCAATATGTGGTTAAGAGCTTACGTGAAAGTGTAGTTAGGAACGCAGCAGCCATGATGGTGCGAGTGTGGAACTAACTACGTCCAAACAGCGCGGCTATAATGTACTTACACAACGTCTTATGATTCAAGTTCCTATGCTAAATTATGACGTTTGAAAAGTTTCCTCATCTGTATCAAAATTGGGATATGTATGTCATAAAATCATTAACATTACTGTCACTGGCAACTCGGTCCGGACGGTACGAATTCTTTGGCTATAATATCGGCATCGACAATAATTAAGGTCAATGATGAAGCATCCGATGAACGATCTTTCCACAAAAAAAAAAAAAAAAAAAAAATTATGCTTGAACAGTTGATAGGCGAAGTATCAATCCATCATAGGTATTCGTACAAGATGGAAGCACATATATAGTTCAACACAAGTTGCTCAATCCAAGTACACTGTCTCCACGCAACGATGCTCGTACTGGTTATTCTGTGACACACTTCTCCTGTCAGCTAGTCCTAAACCCGTATCTCTCTCGACTATTGGTCCCGTGCACGCTTTTTCGTCCCACGAGCGCATTAGCGTGGCATCATCATTAGAAGCAATGTTATTAGTGGTTATAAGTATCCGATACTTTGTTACCATACATCAGAGGGGTGTATAGTAACATATGTTACTTGTACCGCAAATGGAAGCACCAATCTTCGTCACTCTGACGTATCGTTACAGCTGATACTATGCCAAAGGGTGATTCCCCACAAGACATATAGGCGAAGTAACAAATAACTTTATGAGGTAATTACCTCATCATCATCCCGGTGATGTGAGGGTTACACAGCATTAACGTCGATAGACCTCCTTGTCGCATTACCACCGATACGACTCGACGTGTAAGAATGCTTCTACACGCATAGCACATAAGACGGGTAACAATGGTATGATTAAGTTACTTTGTGTGATTATCACATAGATTGGTATAACAATAACATTAGCGGTTATCGGTCCCTTGGCCTTTACCATTGATAGTATACTACTACCACTCGTAGTAGCGAGAGTATCAATGGGCGTTTACTATGTTCCTCCCTCACAGATCGATAGCTGATCGGAATTCCGTGGTCCGGCACCCCCTCACACACTAACAACATGTCACGTGATCTGCCATAACGGTCCGACTTTCTACCAACAGTTCATCATTACTTATTCCCAGCATTGATTATCCGTTTCTATGGCAACCACACACATTTAAAAGGCACCGAGCGTCCTATATGACAGATCATAGATTGGCATCCAGCCGTCAATCGATAGGGAATTAGCGTTTTTGCCGCCAAAGCGTTTCTCCTCACCTTGACCGCTGGCTATTATGGGGGTTGCAATTGCCTTATAGTTAGTGACGCTCACACGTGCGTCCAGCTCGTAATTTGCGGTAGAAATAGCGCGAATAAAGCTGAAGATAGCGCGTGCCTCTCAGGTACGTCCAGCTGGACTACAGAAATTACTCTTCCTGAAACTGACCGCTGTAATCATATTGTCCAGTCCGCCATCATTATCGGTGGGCTGATCTATACGCGGTCAAGCCTGGCGGCACTAGCGCTGGGGTTCTGGCATCAAGGTATCGGTCATTTCTCTGATTAACTCTTTGCGTGATTTGACCAATGTAGTAAATATTTATTTCTACGTGTAATCATAGTTATTGGTCGCTTGGGTCAATATTGATCATGTCTAGAGAAAGTTCACTAACGGCACAGATGCCGTGAAACGTTATCACAGCTGATGCCGATATCTTAGGTAAGCGGTCCAGTATTCGCTTTGAATCTTTGAATCCCAGATTTGTATATCACTTGATCGACGATATTGCCGCAGCAATCCCTCCTATAACATGTTGCCTCAATGTATATTTTCAGTCCCAATCCTAACACATAGAAACACGAACTTTGGCACAGCGCCCTCTCTATTTATACAACATTATAAAACGCTTTATATAAAACAGATCTTAAACTACAACAATTGCTAAGATAAATGCAGTGTAAAACTGTACTGATAAAACAGCAACTGTTCCGACGGGAATAGAGAGTTCAAAAGTGTTTCAAAGACCTGGATTTTCCAGGACGTTTGAAAAACAGCTTATGATCCAAATGTCCGGAGGGAGGTTGGTACGTAGACTATACTTTTGATGCTGATTTGTTTAAAACATCGGTTTCCACAAGTGACGGAGCGTGTTGTCGGTATTAATCTACACTCGGACGGTACTCTACTGGTAGCCAGTTTAAAATCCATCGACCTGTGTTTTTTAGAAGGTTGTGGTCAAGAAATGTCGGATGCAACCGATACATGTTAAGATACTGTTACTCTTACAGACGATAATGTCTAACGACACGCTTCCAATCGAACTGAGAAAGTGTACCAACTTTCCTGAAGTCTCATGATCATTTATGTTACGGTCCCATCAGATTATTTTTTTTATAGGAAAGCTTTTTTTATGTCAAATATAATTGGCTTTAATAGACTAAGCACTTTTTGGAGCCAACACAGAACCTTGGCAAACAGCAAAGACCTAACATAAACCTATGTGATAGTATGCAATACCTGATATAGACATATACAGCATGCACCTTCTTCGTGTAACACCCCGTTAAGATCGGTCAGGCCACTTCCGCTTGCATTGGTATAAAGTGTTCGGATTTCATCATGAAAGGGATCTTATCATTTCTCTGAATGATTGTATTGCCGGGAATCGAAATATCTGTAACTTACAATTTCTTATATCGATCCGGATGATATTCTCTTTTAAAATATATTAGATATATACATCAAATATTACAAAAGCGATCGATATAGGATCAGACCAGCAGTAAAAAGGATGCGGTGGAGAATGTTCGGATAATTGGGCCCGCTACATACAAATCATTGATCCCCGTTTTATGATCACATAATTGTCATTTGTATCACCCGTTTGCCACGTCGTTACAAGGGCTATTCCGAGATAATCAGGCGATAAACATGTCACAGCGAGGCCCTCACGTGCTCCTATATGTACGTCAGAGCAAAGAGACGGAGAAAGCGTAATGTTGAATGTTCTCGACAATCGAAATAAAATTTTCTGAGTTAAGGACTTTGTCGAACTGATTCTCCTCCAGGATACAATAAAGGTCTTTGTATGACTTTATCATTTACCCTAAAGCACCATAGAGTGACGGTTATTACATGCAGACCGTAGTCACACATAAGGGTTACGGCAAAGGTAGCGCGCACGGACGGGCACCTGTTAGCACACAGACGCTGACTATCAATAGAGTAAGTGGTTTTGTCCCGATATGGCATTAATTTTGTAGGGTAATACCTTCCTGAATATAAGCGTACATTACTTATGCTACGAATTCCCAGGGTTTCCATTTATGTACTTTTTTTTTCATACAGTGAATATATCCCCGACAGAACCCCTCGGTATATCAGCTACAATCTGGCATTATAATATAGGAACAAACACCTCCACCCCTTGTCCTTGTATCCGAATAGAAGAGGCAGGGAATTTTACGAATCATATCATGGTTTCGGATGAAATACATCGAACACGCCTTCATGAATCTAGATATCAGCTGATCTCCTATCTAATCTTAGACCTACAACATAGCAAAGGTCTGATAAATCATTATTTTGAGAGTATTCTAAACACTTTAAGATTTTGCCATGATCTGCAAATATGTAGGATCTGTAATCTGTGACACTGTGAGGCAATTCAAATTGACCTTTCTCTCGCCGCACAAAGATATCCGGTTGTTTAAGGCTAGACCGTATTGTTTAGCCGTTAAGGACCACCGTCGAAATTGGATCTGCCTTTTCAAGGACCGCTTAATACGTATTAAGGCGATAGTTTCCCTCTGCTCAAAAAAGACTATCGTCCTGTCGCGAATAGAAGAGATTGCCCTGTATCAGCACTCGAATGCACCCGCCTACACATCGAAGGTAACCATGCCTGATTTCCCAACAAAGACAGGAATCGAATACACTCACCGAGGAAAGGGGAAAAGGAAACGCACCAGAGGCATATGCATTTGGGTCTTGGTTAAGATAGTCTCTTCAATGTCAACTCATTTATCGTTACGCTGATGTCTGCATATATATATATTGGCCAAAGAAGATAGCATTCTGAATTAATTCACTTTCAGAGTGAACTAAACCCTTCAGGTATATCATTAAAAAATGTACAGCTTGAATCTAAAATGAATTCCAAAACCAAGAATGTCTTACTTGACCCCGATGTCCATACCGTGATCGATGCTCTGCATTAAATATATGTGCGTATATCGATAAACAAAGAATTTAATAACTCGACTCTTGTCTGCAAAAACAAAAGCATTACCTTCAAAAAGAAACAGGTAGCTTGATAGCCAAGGAAACTCTTTCTAACACTTTTTTTCATTGTTCAAACAACGAAATACTTTCTAATCATGCTCCACAGTACTACAATTTTTTACGAATGCCGGTAGATGATAGGAATACGTGCCTTCCTCGCTTTTAATAAATTCCGAAACTTCAGAAGGATCCCATCAAATACCTGTTATCGAGGCTGTACTAGTTCAACTAGACCATGATCCACCATAGAGTTCCAGGGTTACGGTAACGTACATGGTCTGAACCCCTGGAATATGTCATGACAAGAACGAAAGCACGCGGTTAGCAGTTTGATTAGTTTGAGGTAACAAAGGAGCAACACCCGACTTAAAAGCAAGTCAAGTGTATTGTTACAATGCCGCGCAGTTGTTTTGATATACATCAAAGGATTATATGACTAACGTGTATCATCAACACGGTGGCACGGACAGACCGACACACATGTCAGGGGTTCAGCGAACGAAGTAGACCCTGTAATTTCAAGGATGGCCATCCTACCATCTCACTATCATTCTTAGAACCATTAAATCAGGGCTACGTCGTATTTTGGTACTGTTTACTCGAGAAGTGAAATAAACAGCATGTGGATTTTGAAGAAATCAAAACATCTTTCGATCAATCTTTAACAATCTCTTATAATAGCAAAACTTTTGACATTTCGACTTAACTTTGATCTCTTATTATCAGAGTTTTCTTTTCCAAGAAAGGCAAACGGCGATATAAATGCATGGTTGTATATTATTTCGACCATGTTTTATGAAATATTCTAAGAATGATATAGTGAGAATGAGTAAGTTCCTGATAGAAAATAGCTTTGTTGAACTAGGTGGCGTGAATTTCCAGCAGACTGTAGGCATTTCTTTGGGAGCAAACTATCGCTCTTCTGGCCGACTTGTTTTTGTTTTCGTATGAGGCGGACCATATTGATGAACTTATCAGGACTGGTAAAATTCTAGCCAAGTCCTTCAATTCTACATTCATATATATCGAAAGATGTGATGTCTTTAAATAACAAGAAAATAGTATTGACCTCCGTGGTCATATATATTTCCTGAGACTGAATTCAAGGAAACTAGACTCGTTTTCTTATACACCATACATGTTGATTCGGTATTCAAGAGCTTGCCTCCGATATCATGACTTCCAGGAAAGACGTCGACTGCTGGCAAACAAACTAAGAGCACATACTTTCTCAAGATGCAGGTTAACGAAGACTATAGAAAAGTTTTGCGGTCTTCATCATGATCTCACAGGAAAATGTTATTTCGTTCCAAGTCGATGTTTTTCATGATGCTCATATTGGTGTTGCTTGTAGTTTTGTTGTCACAACCCAATTTTTGATATTAGGATGTGACATTACTTTATTTGACCTTATGAACATGGCCGGTGTTGTCGATGAAGGAGAAGACACGTACTTACCCTTCCGACACACCTGGTCTTATTCTTCTTGTGTCTCCATCAAAATATCTCCGTTGTTCACTTTTTGCTCTCGTTTTCTCGATTTCGAACTGTATTTTTTTACACTGATCGTTTTAATTTGGGTTCACCGTTGGTATAAAGGGAAAGTTCAAAAGTCCATATATGCAGTCTATCTCAGGTTCAGGGTTCTTACATATGGAACGCACGCAAACAAGTAGACTGATACGGCGTAAAATAACATTTCGGAATCATTTATAAAGATCATATTTTTTTCTGACAAATCACCCCGGATGTTCGAAGCAGCGCCTATCGCAATATCGTGGTCGGCCAACAGGTAAAGTAATAAATAAGATTGAAAACAGATGTTTGGGTTCCAGACTACACAGAATCGTTGTCATTGCCAGACTCAATGCTGATGAATTTAGTTCCGCATGAAAATGAGATTACCATCTATAACCTTTTGGCTTCAATTGTTCGTGCCAAACGTCCGTAGGGTTTTCTATTTCCTGTTGTTGAGAGATCTCCTTTAATTACCTAAAAAGTGCGCCTGGTTGTACAAGCTTCTTTCCTCGACAAACAGTTTCAATTAACCACCATTCTCTCGGTTATTATAGCTTCCTGTGTTCGTTATACCAAACTATGGTAACTTAAATTAACATTTTGATTCATACATATGTACAGTGACACTTAGAACTGCATTGTTTCTTAGTATTTTGAAAGTCACATGCAAGAATACAATTGGTTTTAATTTAAATAAAAACACGATTTCCTGGAAATTTTGAATTTGGTTCGTGGCTTTTTTGTTTTATTTTGCTTTCTTTTTTATTCATTAATGCATAATCACTTCGGCAATATCATTATTGTATTGATAATACCACTGTAACACCGTAATTGATCGTTAAATCATTTTATCCTATGTTCAATTCTTTTCTTTTTTTCTTTCTTTTTTTTGGCAGATAAAATGTTTAAACTAAACTTAGGCGCCAGTTGAAGACACAAATTGTAAGTTTCTTATTTTGGTTGTTTCATATTCAAATATTCACATTTGATAAGCCGACATTTTTGTTTGAAAATGATTTGACGTGTCCGAACAAAACAAAAATATCACGAACGATACAAATGCCCTCGCTTGCACCCTGTTAGAGGTCCTTGTGATTATATCCCATCAACATTATCTATAGTTGGTATCATTATGACAACTTAATTCTCTCTTACATTGAAGTTCATTGTATCGGTATATTTTCGTGGCTGACGGTCAAATTTATAACACAGGTTGATGAAGATTAGGAACTATGTTTTTATGTTGCTCATTAGTTGGACTCGTTGTAAAGTAATGAGGATGTGATATTTCTTGAAATTGACCTAGATTTACGTGTCGGGTATTGTCGAAAAAGCAGAAGACTCTTATTACTCAGGAACTCTTGGTCTATTTCTCCTTATTTTTTTGTCAATATTTCTCCAGATAAATGATTAACTAGCTGATATTTTGTCCCAGTTTTATGGTTTTTGAGTTTAAATGACTGATTTGTTGACACTTTGGGGTATTCGCTAGTTTTTGACATTTAGGAATTTTAGTTATTTTCTTCATGGGAGTTAAAGCAAGCAATGTTAAAGCACGTCACCTACAAAATAAGTCCCTCAACAGCCTTTTGATATAAAAAAAAAGAAAAAAAGAACACAGAATCTTCAATTAAAAAAGTATTTCCTAAAGGATATTACCGTCTGAGTTATCTCCGAGTTCAGAATAAAGCACACTCCTTTACACCTTCGTTTTTATTGATTAGAACTTTAATCTATGGTATCTGACATTATTATACCTCTACTTATTTTACACTATACAAAAGTAACCACATAAAAAAGCTATTTCCCCTCTAACTGCATGCCAGGGAAATAGTTCGTCTGGAGGGGTGCGATGGTTTTGAAACTATTTCCCTCGGAAAATGCGGGAAATTGAGTGACGTTGTAGGCGGGGCCTGACCGAATATTGACCAATCAGCGCAATCGAATGACGTCGGCAATTTCAAGCCAGCGGAGCCGGTACTTTCTGGACCGACCTTCACCCCGCATTGTTGTTGACAGACGACAACAAAAATGGCGACCCCCAGGTTTTCTGTGTTGGACGAGAGCGAGTTGTCGGACATATTGGAGGCAAAAGACAGTTGGCTAATTTTCAAGCAAAAACTGTGATTTATTGTTTATTGTACATTTGATATCCTTCATTTCATGTTATTGCGAAAACTGTTTTTTCTTATGTTGATTCTCAAGAAAAATTTAGTTTTGTTAATAAAGTGTCCCTGTTGAAAATGTGTTGTCTAATAATATTTAGAATATTGTAAGGGAGTGTTTGTATCGGTATAATAAAACAGTTGAAGTATGGGTATTTCGGGATATAGCAAGTTTATGATCCCCCTCGTCCAGGACTATTTCTCTCGACTTCGCCTCGGGAAAAAGTCCTGGCCTCGGGGGATCATAAACTTGCTATATCCTCATACCCATACTTTAACTGTTAACTATTACCTTGCCAAAAGTTAGTCAGTGTAAGTATTTTTAAGCAGTTTTAGTTTGCAAAAATGCCTTCATGAAAAAAAAAAGTGTTGGCAAGTATGCTCTAAATAATAAACTTTCTATACATAGCAAAACAAAAAATAACTTAGAGGTATGAAACCACATGTGCATTGTACCTACGGTAATATCTCTCTCGAAAAGCAAAGGTTCCCAAATACGTAAGTGTTAACTGTTATGAACCATAATTTGGACTGTATAAAGTATTGTTGTGGAATTCGTAAAAACAGGTTACTAGTCAAGTTTAACAAAACAGCCTGGGTGGGGGTTGCATCATTGAGACATTTCATTGGTGTGGTAGACTATCCATGAAAGGGCTCAATGTGCAAGGTGGCGTTTTCTTGTCCCCTCACCTACTATAGTCATTAGGAGAATGGCATTGCATTTGATTATGAAATGCAGTCTATGGAACACCTTCTCAGGAGGGTGTTCAATACATGTATTGTAACATGTATTTTATGTTATGTCGTACATGTATTTTTATGTTATGTCGTTTTAATAAAAACGGCCATTTTCAATCATTATGTCTTTCTGGTTTTTATTGACTATCGTACTATTACATAGCTTGCTGCTTGACTGATAGGTGCGAACCATTCAACATAAATATATTTATCAATGATTTTGAGATATCAATTTTTGCTCTACGTCTACCATTCCCATAGACACAATGTTAAAATTTGCCGTAAAAATGTTTTTACCATTCAAAGAACCGGACAGTTATATAAATATCAGCAACAGAAGGGCTGGATAAATTTATAGTTCCGTGTCGAATTTTATCAAAATAGGACGAAAATGAATTGGAAAAATATATTGATATAGAACCTAATGGGAAAACAACGTAACGTAAGGTACGTAAGTGAAGATAGATGTACAGAAAGCTGTAGTTTGAGTTGATCAAATAGGATGATGTATCTCCCCTTTTCGACATGTAGATGTAAATGTATAAACCGCTTGTATGAGAATTCGAAAGTTCCTGATTGAATTCATCAGGTTCCACTGTACTTACTGTACACAGAAAAAAAAAAAAAAAAAAAAAAAAAAAAACAACAAGTGCGTAATAAATACAATACAATCTTCTGTTGGAATGTAATAGTATGTACAATGTTCTTGATACTGTAAACAGCAGCTTAAATCAAGCATCATCACGTTGAGGACTTTCGTAAAGGTCACTCCGCATAGCAGAATGTGTGAGATTATAGGCATGAATTTTAAGGTACACAACTAATAACATTTGTTCAGGAAAGACAGATTTCAAAAGGGAGCAAAAAAAAAGTGAATTTTAAAATGTATTTTACAATAAATGTCAAAAGAACAATTAAATATCAAAATTCATTTTCAATATTCACTAGCTGAAATTTAACAAATCCAAATGATTTCGAATTGTCACATTAGTGTTACTAACTAATGTACAATTTATGAAAAGTATTTTGTTATAAAATGCCCATACATCTGCGGATGGAAAATGACAGATCAAGCAATGATAAATATTTTTCACAAGGATACAACAAGTGATTAAGCAAACGCTTCTGCAAATGCTCACGTTTTGTATAAAGTAAATTAATGCGAAAATATTCACGCACGAATGTATAGGTTACGAAGATTACACATATATATGTGTAGGTCTCAAACCATTGCCAACGTGGTTATTTCCACACCACATCAGTTTAAAAGGTCAGAGGGCTTACAGTTATACAGGCCATAATCTCTCCTTTTCAGTATTCTACCTCCTGGACCTCAAGTAACACAAATATGTTGTCCTCATGTTACTGAAATTTTCGAGTGAAAATTCAATTACCAATTATAATAGGATTCTAATGAAAAAGTAATTTTAGTTCAATTTTATAAACTAATCAATAAATACGAAGATTTCGTCAAACATAATGATTTATTACAAATAATGTATTTCTGCAAAGTTGAGGTTTTTGTTGAATCTGTAAATTGCTGTGTTATATACACAGTACAAATATAGGACTGTTTCAGATCTAGCTTTGATATTTTAATATAAGCTGTATTTTGTTTTTAATAACACAGTAATTGATTGTCTCAGTATTCTGAACAGCTCATTATGCATTGTATAACTGGATTCAGTGTTTTCCTTATTATGGAGCAAGAATGGCGAGTTTAAGAGATTCCTTATATTTTCAATTATAATTCACATATTTATCATCTGGGACTAAAACTAGATTAAACCAATCATCAAGTTACTTTATATAAATTACACAGAAATAATTTGCTTTCACAAATTATTTTTTCACAAAAAAAGCCACATACTACAGAAAAGAAATTTGAGATATATTCCAATTTCCACCTTTCTGAAGGTAACCGAGGTTACAAACCTGGTGAAATCTCTCCAGGGCATTGGACAAATTAGCGAGAATTTGGGCTGTAAAAATAACCTTGGTGGGATCATATATCACAAAAGAATGGCACATAGATAAATATTTCAGCAGCACAGTAAACTACAGGTGATGAAAATCATCTCTCATCCCCACAGAGTGAGACGATGCTTATGCATACACAAATACACAAAGGAGCCTTGTTATTCTGGATCTACTAGTCCCGGAAAACGAGTCCCGGAAAACCGGTGTTCAGGAACTAATTTACTTTGAATTACATTTACTCATAATCCAAGAGAAAAACTACTCAATGCTTTTCCCCAGAGATAACATTTTTTTTTGCTTGCAAGGATTTGTTCAGCTCCTTAACCATCCTAATAGTGGTTCTTTTTTAAGCTTAATATTTTATTTGTTTATTTTTTAGATGTGAACAAGTTCAATGAGAGACAAAAAGATCAACTCTATCAAGATACAAAATCCTACTGGTACCTACTGGCTTTCTATGAGTAGTGCTTTACCTACTCAATATCTACACTCAAAGTGGTAGTCACGGAAACAGTTATCAAAGGAGTCATACAATATGACCAGCATTAAGATGATACATATTACATAACTCTTGATTTTGATAGTCGTAAATTGATTTTTTGGCCATAATATTTCACAGTAATTATCATAGAAAATAACAGTAAATATATGATAAAAAAATGAAATATTGACTTTCACACACGTCTTGCTAATACATGAAAATTTGGTGGCATATATATCATATAATAATAAAGCGTTGTTTTGCAAAGATCAGAAATCAACATTCGATAAAGGGAAGTAATCCGGAAGGTTCCCAAAAAATAACCCTGAAAAGATTATTGTTTTAAAGACAAGTAACATCTTCAAACAATTCAAAAAAAAGTTTAAGTTATATTTAGAAATTCTCAAATGTATACACTCCAGTTTTGGGTGGGAACTATTATTTAATTACATCCATTCACAATGAGAATGTTAAGGGCTCGATAAAAAAGAGTGATCTTACAATCTTACAATCTTACAAAGAGATAATTCTTAAAAGTTCCAAAATGTAATCGTACAAAAAAAGCACATTAACTAAAAATTGTATGTAAATATATATATTATACAAAACAAATGTAACAAACTGACTAACTAAATTGATAACAAACAGATTCAGTTGTTTAGGGCATGATCAGCTTAAGGATCTATACAACCTTACAAACATAATCAAAATAGTTCAACATTAAGAAACCTACAGATTTTCATATGTCAATAGTGATTTTGACTTGATTAAACCATACACCCCTGAAGACACATTTGAATTCTTCCAAATCAAAGGTTGGAATAGTTCATTCTGAAATTTCAGGGGTGAATGAGTTAATGACCTGATTTTGACTATGGCCCATATTTAATTTCTAAGGGAGATCATAATACAAATAACAGAAATAATATAAAAGGTAACATATGCCCTTAATGACAATTGTTAAAAAGATTTACTTGGATTGTTATTTATTTTCAATTACTTTATTACATGTTTTGAATTTGTTACAAGAACTACAAATTAAATTAAAGGTGTAGAGGAACTAAAATGTATATTTAAGTTAAAAACTGGAAATAATTTGTATTTTTCAGATGTGGAGGAATAACACAATACCAGAATTTTCTGTATGTGAATCATAAGCAGACCAGGCTCAAAACAACTGGACCAATAACGTTGCACAACAAACAGATGGCAGCAATAAAGCTCTAACAGACTACGATTATCAGGCCATTAGTGATTTAAGGAGGGGATTAGCATCACAATTCAGTGTCACTAAACAGGTGGTAACGTTGGGGTAATCATACTGCTTGGTAGACCGGCTACCAGCCCCTAGGTTTTTATGTAGAATTTGCCTGCTGCTTTTTACTACTAGCTTATCTCCCCCGAGTTTAAGAACTTAGAATCAGACATCCAAGTCATAACAATAGAGTGTTGTTTTTTTCTAAATAATTCAATATTCTAGAGACGGGGGCCAGTCTAACTAGTTGGGTTCCTGGTGGTTTAGCAAAATTGTGAGAACTTCACCTTTACAAGTAAATGTATAGGTGGTATTAGGCAACAGAGAATTATACTGTGCTAATTTGTATGTCTGGGTAGCATGGAGCAATTTGGGTAAAATGCAACATTACACAGCCATATGGAATTCAACTCCTGTCAAATGATGGTATTCTAATGTAGAGATATACTTGAAGGACCTGGGAAAGCAAAGGGTATTTCTAGGGAGATCATGTCAAATTAATTAGAAGTTGGATTTTAGGGTAAACAGGTTGACTACTCAAATTGATTGGAGTTGAGGGTATGTACTGGTCTTGGCTGATAAGAACACAATATACACTATAAGTAATGGTGATTACACAATCAATATACATGTATGTGGAACTTTGATTGGATATAATTTGTGTAAAATTATGATAAAATAACATCAATACATACAAAGCAAAGAATATGTATTTAAACTTTGATTTGTTAAGAAATTTTATTGAAAACACTTTATTTTTTATTTTTCCAAATGAATTTTAAAAAAGTGTGAACAATATATATATATATACTTTAGTCATTTAATCAAATTTATTAACATCAAAGTCTAAAGACATCTTCTTTATGCATCAAAAATATTGGCTATCACATTTCCTGGACAAATACACAACACTAGTTAACTTAAATATATTTTAGCTAAAAACCTTTCAGCTGAAACCTTCCAATTTTGATACGAGGCCCAAGACAAACAGAAGTTATCTCCCTCTAATACATATTCTTCAACGTTGTGGAGGCTTAAATTGATGAATTAAATGAGAGTAGAACAGTACAAAAACAGTTATCTAACTAATTAATAGTTTGAGTGGTAAAAACAGTCTTGTCTGTCAATGGGAAATATCAATTGTACTAATAGTTTAGAAAATAAAATGAATATACCAGTCTCTCAAAATTAATATCAGTAGAAAATTCTTGCAGAGGCATATTTAACATAAATTTAAATCTCTCTTTCTAGTAACTGAGGCACCATGAAAAACAGGAGATCAACAAACTTTCTTTGGCAAGATGCTTAATTTCCAGCCATGGAAGACTTACCACCAAGGTTGTTGTCTCTACACATAACAGCACCTCTTGATGTGTCGGATGAAAAGTCGAGAGGATCATACCCTGTCTTTCACACAGTGTAGTATCACACCCTGATTTTGCCCCCAACTGTGTACTTTAACGTTCTGGCAAGCTTTAAAATGAAAATGTAAGAGGAGCAAATGTTCTTTAAGGAAAGGAAATCTGCAGGATATCTTTGATATTCTATAAAACCATATTTGTTTTATTTTGCTGTACCTCTATAAAGTTTAAAGCTAACCAGACTGAATAAGAACCAGTCAATCAGGCATCATATAGATTATATATATGTAAATTCGAAAAAGCACTGTCATCATATATTCCTATATATTTCAGTGTGCCAGATATGAGTGGTGTTCACGGTTCATTGTACCAGACCTCTTCTTTTGAAGTGGATTTTCTGCATCAGGTTTCTTCATTGCATGAAATTTCCAGGCGTTATTAAAACATTCAACCTGGCAAAGATAAAAAAAATGAAATAAAGACATTACACAAAAAGAGTAATGTCAAAATCATGTCAAATTGTGTGTGTGCAGTCACACTTTAGATTTTAATTTTACTGTGAAAAAAACTTCATAGAAAAATTGGTAAACTTCAGTGCTATATTCTTCCTATTTGAAATAAATATTTCTCTGAAAAGCATTTTTTACAAAATAGATTAAGAAGTGTGCATAAAAACAATGGTGTTTAATATTAATACAATTCTTCATATATATGATCTCGGATAAAGACAATATAGTAATAAATTTTGCATGTACATACATGGGATCCCTTCAAAAAAACATTTTCATATTTTTTTCATGTATTTTTATTATTCTAATAAACAATAAGATAAACAAAATATTTCATGTCATTCTTGTTATGTCTTACAAATTGAATATCTTAATAATAACAAAGTGGAATCCATTGTAATTTCTCCTTTTGTCTACTCACAGGTACGAGGTTGTCTTTCTTGTTGTCTTTCTCCATTTCCTCAATCTCCGATGACGCCAACAGAGCCAATCTTACTTTGGAGACCACTTTACGTGCCACGTCACTTACAGACTTGTTTAATACGACCTGTGTATTACGATAAACCAATCAAATAATGTCACTCATAACCAATGGCAACATTAATGAATAATTTCAAAACAAACAATATTGATGTCTTACTTCTAGAAAATGCATGTTTCTATAAGCACCCTTTCCCTAGTCTACCGGTAATTTGCTGATATAAATATTTCAGGCATTTGTTTTAATAAAACATAAAGCCAACATATCCATGACATTGTTTGATATATTATAAATAAGATTTACAGCTGATATGACATGGCTGGGAGATACAGATCATGTTTACAGCTGATATGACATGGCTGGGAGATACATATTATGTTTACAGCTGCTATGACATGGCTGGGTGATACATATTATGTTTACAGGTGATATGACAAGGCTGGGTGATACTGGTCATGCTTACAGCTGATATGACATGGCTGGGCGATATTGGTCATGTTCACAGCTGATATGACATGGCTGGGTGATACAGGTTATGTTTACAGCTGATATGACATGGTTGGGTGATACTGGTCATGTTTACAACTGCTATGACATGGCTGGCTGATACAGATCATGTTTACAGCTAATATTACAAGGCTGGGCGATACAGATTATGTTTACAGCTGATATGACAAGGCTGGGTGATACAGATTATGTTTACAGCTGATATGACATGGCTGGGTGATACAGATCATGTTTACAGCTGATATGACATGGCTGGGTGATAAAGATAATGCTTACAGCTGATATACCATGGCTGGGTGATACAGATAATGTTTACAGGTGATATGACATGGCTGGGTGATACTGGTCATGTTTACAGCTGATATGACATGGCTGGGTGATACAGATAATGCTTACAGCTGATATGACATGGCTGGGTGATACAGATAATGTTTACAGGTGATATGACATGGCTGGGTGATACTGGTCATGCTCACAGCTGATATGACATGGCTGGGTGATATAGATCATGTTTACAGCTGATATGACATTGCTGGGTGATACAGATTATGTTTACAGGTGATATGACATGGCTGGGTGATACTGGTCATGCTCACAGCTGATATGACATGGCTGGGTGATATATATCATGTTTACAGCTGATATGACATTGCTGGGTGATACAGATTATGTTTACAGCTGATATGGCATGGCTGGGTGGTACTGGTCATGCTCACAGCTGATATGACGTTGCTGGATGATACAGATAATGCTTACAGCTGATATGACATGGCTGGGTTATACAGATCATGTTTACAACTGCTATGACATGGCTGGCAAATACAGATCATGATTACAGCTGATATGACATGGTTGAATTGTAAAAATAAGACTATAACAGCTGACGTGTTTGGGTGATATGACATTGTTGGTTGATATGACATGTTTTGATGATATGACACGTTAGGTGATATGACATGTTTTGATGACATGACATAGTTGTTTGATATGACATGGTTGATAGTTAAGGGATATAGAGAAGACTCACAGTTAAGACTTACAGATGATACAGGATGATCAGGTGAAAGAAGTGAGACTTATGCTTTGACACTGAAATATGATAGAGATAAGACTTACAGCATTTACAGTGACCCAGTCCTTTACAAAGTTGAAGATATCCATCTCATCCAGCTGTAGACCATCACTCATTAAAAGTTCCATCAAGGCGTCCTCAGATAGCTCCTGGAAACCTTTGGACTTGAACACATTCTACAACAGAAACCAGTCAGAAATGAAGGCAAGTATCAGTTTTGTAGGAACTTACCTGTCACCCTCGAAACATATCTGTTATGTTCTCATTCATATTTATCTTACCAAATGAATATGCCCCCATTGTTATGATAAATGGATTGTATTGACACACTTAGATCTCTTTTTTATACATTTATGGAGGTCCACTGGAAATAGGTCCAATATGTGATCTTTTATGCTCTTATGGGATTTTGGTTTGATTTTAATTGGTTTAGGGTCCTCTTAAAAGGTCATTTAAGAACATGCCTCCATGTGTGTAATGTTTGCGTGTAATGCGTGCTGGAAGATGGTCTGTTTGTGTATTTGCCTCCTTGCAAATAACATGGATCTGATGCCGACTTGAGAGTGCTACCTCTCTGAAATACCATGCCAAAGGTACCCAGCACATTTATTACACCTCGTCACAATATACTGACAACAGGTTAACAAGTTGTTACTACTGCCCTAAATGCTGAACGTTTTAGCAGGCAATACAACATTTTACTACCATTTTTTAAGGACTTTCATTACCCATGTTTTGTTTCAATATTTTCTGTAGTGTTAATGTAGCTCTTCCTTACTTTATGTGGCATGTGACCCATGTTACATCCCCCTGACCTCTATAGTGTCGCCTTTGACACTTAATCCTTAGCCTACAATGTGACCCCTGACACCTGTGTGTTTGGCTATGAAGAGAATAGTGTGGTCAAATAACTTCTGACTATATGTGACCCACAACCACTCTCATGTGACCCCTGACCTATGTAATGTGACCCCTGACCTCTGTAATATGACCTTGACCCTTACCTCTGTGTGTTCATCTATGAAGACTATGGTGTGATCCCGAAGCTCCTCTTGGCTGTACGTGACTGCGGCTTGAAGACATTCTGGGGCATTTTGCACACTCAAGTTCTCCACCAAGAACTCTGAGGATAGCTGGGGATGGAGTGACATAGAATGACTTTCATACCTGTATAAACAATCTTATCGATTCTTTTAAAGTGCAGAATTTGACAGAAAGTGTTCAATTTGAATCAATTGGTATTATGAAGAGAACACAGGAGATAAAACCTTGATTGCAGAGAAACAAGAAAGCATCATTAAGACCAGAAAAGACTGATTTGAAAAAACTTTGAAAACACCTTACAAAAACATTTATCTTAATCCTTTCATACTTGGATGTATATACATGTTCTGTACTAAGAAGATAAAAACAAGGTAGCAGATTTTATTCACTCATCAAAATCTGCCTTCTGGCCAGAGTATTATACTCACTCTTCTGAGCTCATCCAATCCATATTCCAATGAGGTTGCCAATATATCAATTGCCTGAAAGGTAAGAAAATAATTTTTAATTGTAAATTTTTCAAAATCTTATAAAAAGACTTCAGCAGATAAACATTTAAGACTATAATAACTGGCTATTTCTTCAAAGATCTTACCAACCAAAGTTACTAAGCATAATTAAACAGTACCTTACTACCGTCAATCACATATTTTCCCTTTAATTTACAAATTAACCGTAATACCCTGGTAAAATCAGAGACCCTTTTTTTCAAAGAAGTCAGTAATTAAGTTTGTTGAAGGCATGGGATGGTTGGATAAGGATGGAGGTCAAATACAGTAGTGAAAGGGTGAATAAATGTATGTCCATTCATGAAATGTATGTGATACACACTTATATTCAATAATGATAGATTAAGAATACATAAATAACATCAGGTACACATCAGAGTTAAGGGTAACAGGTACTAAACAAAATTGGTGACTAAAGAACACAGACATAATGTACCATTTAAGTAAATTAATACTTCAGTAAAACTGACGACTAAATTTACTGCTCAAAAAAATCTTTTAGAATTACAGGCAATGTGTACATTCAATATTTTACTAGTAAAATTTGTATAACAATTACACTGTAAAAATATTTTATGTGGATCTAAATTATTTTCCTTTATTTATATGATTAGAATTGAACACTACATATGATATTCAAAACTTGAATGTTGAATTCCAAAATCTCATCCTCATATAAAAACATGGCTAAGCTTGACAGTTTTATAACTGCATGAGCTCTGTAATAATTTTTGTACCTGAAAATCATTCTTTCATTCAAATATTTTATTTTCAATATTTCCCAAAATATTTCCCAATAATATCTTAAAATACCAAACCAATTAAGGCTCTCCCAGAAGCAAAGCAGAGTTATCACAGTTTTATAAAACATTACCAACCCAGTAACACTGTTTTAGTAGTAACCTCCAGTTAATTTCAATCCATGTCTCCATCAGCAAATTAAGTTAAATGCCCACCGCTGGCACCAAATTTCTATACACATATACCATTTGGTTACCATTACACACTGATTTTTATCATTCGAAGCATGTTTGTTCTGTAATCCCTGTTAAACCAGGACACCATCAAAGATCTTAATTGCAAACCCAAATTTGAACCATATACAACTTCTTGTAAGTCTGTGAATCCATACAAAATTAAAGCTCCAGAACTGGTTACATTGACTTGGAACCTAAACCCTTGATCTCACCAAAACCTCCTCCCTGATTAGCAGGTATTTGTATCCCAAACTCACAGCAAACCTCCCACAGATAAGTTTTCAGAACTACTGAAACCTTGACTACGGGGCCAGCTAGACCATTCTCTAGACTTGGAGCTTTCCACAAACCAGGAGGGGTGAGCGTACCCACATCTGTAAATGACCCACCATGGAAACTCAAGTTATGCTGTGGAAACAAGCACATGATCATTTGGTCTCTTCTATATTGAAAAGGTAAATCATTATTTAACAATTATACTACTCCTTTACTGAAAAATTCTTGACTGTGACTAACAATTATCACACCTACCATTGACAACAACAGCAATTATACCAATGACAGTGACAATGATGATGATGATGATGATGTGAAAATGATGCTTTAAGGGGATTCCTGAAAGTGGAATTCCAGATGTTTGAAAGAAAAGGGCCCAAATAAGGGGTCTTAAGTAAACGTTCAAGGTTCTAGAAAAATCATTCAACATGAAATACAATCAACAGGTTGGTGTAATTAAGACAGGTCTGGGCCACTGGGATTCCATAATAGTTTGGCTACTGCTTTCCATCTCCACACTGATCAGTGGTGAGATCTGTCAAATCATTACTTATTACTTACTATTTTAGGTGTCAGTGTAACACAGTTTGTGTATAGGAATTCCAGCATGGCAAGGAATACATCAGGTGACATGTCAGACAGGACGAATGGCACTTCGCGATCGCCACTGGCGCCACGCTGGGACTGGTCAGCGAACATTGCCTTAAACACTGCACACCTGGCCGACAAGATTGCCCGGTGGGCATATATTGGCTTTCTGTTTGGTCCAATCAAAAATTTAATATCGCTGGAAAAAAATAAAGCATTTTATTTTGGTATTATGAATTTATGTTATAAAAAGTGCAGCCAATCAGATAATACTTGTAATACCTAAAATGTCCAAATTTTACCACATTAACTTCTCTTCTGGACAAACGTTAATGTTAACAAGCACTTTCAGCACCCATGATCCGTCAATGAAGCTAACACACAATTATACTCATTCTCTGGATCATCCAGCACAGTTCTGGGGACACATGTCAGATATCTGTTTCACATTAGCCAATCAGTGCATTTGTTATCCCGGATGAGTTAAAAAGAGGTAGAGTCTTATTACCATTTGTTATAATGCTGATCTGGGACAAAAGATACCAAACTTATTTCTTAATAAATGTACCTAGCAGATCAACACACATATATATCCAACATAGGACAGAAATTATTAATTTGTCCATATAAAACATGTATATGTTTTAGAGGTCAATATTTTCCAACGCCTCTGCTATGGGATTGAACCCAGGGACCACTGATTTACTTTAAATGAGATAATAAGTGTTGAGATGGAAAGAAGTTTTACTATTTCTCCTCTGGAAAACTTGTCAAGGTTTTTTTAACCAGTTCCAATAATATTAAGCTCATGAATTATTGAAGTATTGATTGATTTCAGTAAGTGTTGGGAATCGGTTGAGATTTCAACATCGATGATTGGATATAATCGGTTAGTGTCAACCGATCAATTTTCGGATTATTAATCGGTTAGCCTACCGTTACATAATCCTTAAAAAAATATTACTTTTTTTTTAACAATAGCATGGCTTTTCCTTTTATTAATACTACTAATGAAATTTCAACTTTGAAGCAAACCCTTACACTTTTCTTTTGCAATTAATTATGTTTTAATAGCATGATTCACGGGTAAGATGTTATAGTTAAGAGTAAAATGACATAGAACTCCCGTTCTCTCTTAGTGAAAATGAAAGAAGAACTTGCACTTCCAGTTTTGAAAACAATCATCGATGTTGGCATCTCATAATCGATTGTCGGGAATTGGTTGCCTTTCCGATTAGATATCGATTATAATCGATCATCAGTACAACACTAATTTCAGTATTGTAGTTACATGCAGACTGTCCAAACCTAAAATTAAATTGGCCTGGTAGAATCAAAGATGCTAAAAGAGCAATAGCAGTTAGGGAGAGAACTGTCATATATATGAAATTTGAAAAAGTATAAATGATTTATATTAAGGCAAACTCTTGACATTAGACATAAGTTTAAACACAGGTAGGTTTCATTTTGGCTATTTTTGCATAACAAGGGTAAATACTATGTTGAAATTATAATTTTATATTTACAAGTTAACAGATCAAACTGTTCAATTGTCAATATACTCAATATATAGTAATTTATCCAACAGTATAATTGTATAATTACCATATTTCAGCATTTTCATTTCATATCTTCATCTGTTATATCGTTTATAATCCTAATTATCACAGGAGTCTGACGTTTTATCAATATATAAGTACAACAATCTGTATTTAAAAATATACCCTGTATACCATAAAAAAACATTATTTTTTTTATAGTATACAGGGTATTTTTTATATATACAGATTGTTATACTTATATTGATTAAACGTCAGACTCCTGTGCTTATTATATTTGATGTATACTACATGTATTACATCTTAAAATGGAAATTTGGAATCAAAATTAACTAAATTACCTAGGTAATTAAAATTATTTAAGATATACCAATCTTAAACACAATATTGTGTGGGCAAATTGAGAATGTACTGTTTAAACCCATTATAATAAAGGTCCATGAGGTCATTTTCCTTACAGACAAAACAATGGACCCATTGTTTAACTACTATGAGAATATAATAGTATATTGTAGAAAACATGAGGTCAAATAAAGAAACAAAAGTCTACATAAATTAGAAGAAAAATATTTATATAATATTTGGGAACCAATATTGTATATATTCTGATACAGGGAATAGTGATAGTATTTTAAATCCGTCTAATAAAGTATAAGTATTTTCAGTTATTTCCCCGTGGTACAGGTTAGTACCGTATGATACACCTGTGTGACAGGTAAACCCGAGACAGGTGTCATGTACGGTAACTTTGCCATATATAACATTTTTACATACCTGTGTTCTTTGTTATTTACAAGTTTCTTCATCTGGACCGCAAAGTCCAAGATTTGTCCCTTCATAACCTTTTCACCTGCCATCTTTACAAGTTGCAGACACCGAACAGTCAGTGATGGAGGTTCGTTTTCGTTTGTTGTCAAGCACCTGCTACACAGTTTACTCAAACAGGTAGGTAAAGGTGCGTCAACCGAACCACTAAGTAATAGCGGAAGTAGCCAATTATTTTGACACCGGAAAGTTATCAAAAAACATGATTGAAAAGTGAATTATAAAAACGATACACAAAGCAAATCATGTTCTCTTTCATGTAAATAATAATAATAATGATATATCTAGCATTGAATTGTTAAGTTGGAACACACAAAAATCTCATCATAACTCGAGTTATCGCTCTTGGACTAGTAAAATATTTCGGTAATGAAAATATTAGTCACATGGTTCAGCTATGGACCGAGAAAAAACATTCAAGTTTTAAAGAAAGAAATATATATTTGATTGGAAAGATGCTCTGGCACAATTTTTCTTTTCTTTCTGTTCTATTTTCACTTTGTACGCTGTTTTTGACACGTGATATCATGGACTCCTGCAAGCATGTGAACAAATCATCAGGTTTTAGTATTTCATGAATACATGTATTAACAACATTTTTTTTCAAAACTATGAAATAACTACTTGTTAGCCTAACCACCCTATGAAAAGAGGTCGCACAAAGGGTTGCCTTTCAAAACGTGTTTTTTTTTTGTACTCGGACTTTTTTTATTCTCTAATTATCGCTCAAATAATATAGATTGCACATATATAGTTATAGTAACACTAAACAGATAAGCGATTAAATTCAGATGAAAGCATAAAACATACGAGCGACATAAGAAAATGGCAATATCGATTGCGCCCTAAACTACTTAAATGATTCTTCATCACAGCATGCATGAATGTGAAATAAACATAATTTACCATTATTGAGTATTTCACAGAATCCGTCTCCCAAATGTTCTATATGCTCACAGTAACGGGGTTTTATCTGGTATTTCACAATTCAGTTGAACATTGGCATTTACCTGAAAACCCAATTTAATAACTAACTGAACGTCGAACATTCGTGAAAGTTCAATAAATATTAAACCAGATTGTGACGAACGAGCTAGCATTTTTTATCTCATTCAGAACTTTTTGGTCTAATATTTATTTTGGACATGACTACATGAACACCATTATCAATATCAAATCATCATTCAACTTCGCAATTTCCAAAAGATTGCTTTTTTCGGGAGGTCATTCAAAATTAAGTGAGATAATTGTAATTATAATATACAGAAATTGTATAGCGTCCTATATCATTCTTAGAACAATCTAAAGCGCTTTGATATATCTACAATTACAACATTTGTTAAAGTGAAAGTAGGGCAGTAAATAAATACAAAGTAAAACAGTAGTTAGTGAATTATCTATAAACAATTCATCAAGGAATATTGCGCGAGTATCAAACCGGTTTTAAAGAGATTGTTTTTTCAAAAACTTCTAAAAAAATCCAGAGCAAGAAGTATCGAACAACATGCCCATTATGAGGTTGAATGACTGTTTCACATAACTCTGCTGCGGATTCGTTAAGAGAGGATATGCTGCGGACTCGTTAAGAGAGGATATGCTGTGGATTCGTTAAGAGAGGATATGCTGCGGACTCGTTAAGAGAGGAAATGCTGCGGACTCGTTAAGAGAGGATATGCTGCGGACTGGTTAAGAGAGGATATGCTGCGGATTCGTTAAGAGAGGATATGCTGTGGATTCGTTAAGAGAGGATATGCTTCGGACTCGTTAAGAGAGGAAATGCTGCGGACTCGTTAAGAGAGGATATGCTGCAGACTCGTTAAGAGAGGATATGCTGCGGACTCTTTAAGAGGGGATATGCTGCGGATTCGTTAAGAGAGGATATGCTGTGGATTCGTTAAGAGAGGATATACTGCGGACTCGTTAAGAGAGGAAATGCTGCGGACTCGTTAAGAGATGATATGCTGCGGACTGGTTAAGAGAGGATATGCTGCGGATTCGTTAAGAGCGGATATGCTGCGGACTCGTTAAGAGAGGATATGCGGCGGACTCGTTAAGAGAAGATATGCTGCGGATTAGTTAAGAGAGGTTATGCTGCAGATTCGTTAAGAGAGGATATGCTGCGGACTCCTTAAGAGAAGATATGCTGCGGACTCGTTAAGAGAAGATATGCTGCCGACTCGTTAAGAGAGGATATGCTGCAGACTCGTTAAGAGAGGATATGCTGCGGACTCGCTAAGAGAGGATATGCTGCCGATTCGTGAAGAGAGGATATGCTGCGGACTCTTTAAGAGAGGATATGCTGCCGATTCGTGAAGAGAGGATATGCTGCGGACTCTTTAAGAGGGGATATGCTGCGGATTCGTTAAGAGAGGATATGCTGAGGATTCGTTAAGAGAGGATATGCTGCGGACTCCTTAAGAGAAGATATGCTGCGGACTCGTTAAGAGAAGATATGCTGCGAACTCGTTAAGAGAGGATATGCTGCGGACTCGCTAAGAGAGGATATGCTGCCGATTCGTGAAGAGAGGATATGCTGCGGACTCGTTAATAGAAGATATGCTGCGGACTCGTTAAGAGAGGATATGCTGTGGACTCGTTAAGAGAGGATATGCTGCGGACTGGTTAAGAAAGGATATGCTGCGGATTCGTTAAGAGAGGATATACTGCGGATTCGTCAAGAGAGGATATGCTGCGGACTCGTTAAGAGACGATATGCTGTGGATTCGTTAAGAGAGGATATGCTTCGGACTCGTTAAGAGAGGAAATGCTGCGGACTCGTTAAGAGATGATATGCTGCCGATTCGTGAAGAGAGGATATGCTGCGGACTCGTTAAGATAGGATATGCTGCGGATTCGTTAAGTGAGGATATGCTGCGGACTCGTTAAGAGAAGATATGCTATGGATTTGTTAAGAGAGGATATGCTGTGGATTCGTTAAGAGAGGATATGCTGCGGATTCGTTCAGAGAGGATATGCTGCGGATTCGTTAAGAGAAGATATGCTGCAGACCCGTTAAGAGAGGATATGCTGCGGACTCGTTAAGAGGGGATATGCTGCGGATTCGTTAAGAGAGGATATGCTGTGGATTCGTTAAGAGAGGATATACTGCGGACTCGTTAAGAGAGGAAATGCTGCGGACTCGTTAAGAGAGGATATGCTGTGGACTCGTTAAGAGAGGATATGCTGCGGACTGGTTAAGAAAGGATATGCTGCGGATTCGTTAAGAGAGGATATGCTGTGGATTCGTTAAGAGAGGATATGCTGCGGATTCGTTAAGCGAGGATATGCTGCGGACTCGTTAAGAGAAGATATTCTGCGGATTCGTTAAGAGAAGATATGCTGCAGACCCGTTAAGAGAGGATATGCTGCGGACTCGTTAAGGGAGGGAATGCTGGGGACTCGTTAAGAGAGGATATGCTGCGGACTCGTTTAGAGAAGATATGCTGCAGATTTGTTAAGAGAGGATATGCTGCAGATTCGTTAATAGAAGATATGCTGCGAATTAGTTAAGAGAGGATATGCTGCGGAATCGTTAAGCGAGGATATGCTGCGGACTCGTTAAGAGAAGAGATGCTGCGGACTCGTTAAGAGAGGATATGCTGCCGATTCGTTAAGAGAGGATATGCTGCGGACTCCTTAAGAGAAGATATGCTGCGGACTCGTTAAGAGAAGATATGCTATGGGTTCGTTAAGAGAGGATATGCTGTGGATTCGTTAAGAGAGGATATACTGCGGACTCGTTAAGAGAGGAAATGCTGCGGACTCGTTAAGAGAGGATATGCTGTGGACTCGTTAAGAGAGGATATGCTGCGGACTGGTTAAGAGAGGATATGCTGCGGAATCGTTAAGAGAGGATATGCTGCGGACTCGTTCAGAAAAGATATGCTGCAGATTCGTTAAGAGAGGCTATGCTGCAGATTCGTTAAGAGAAGATATGCTGCGAATTAGTTAAGAGAGGATATGCTGCGGAATCGTTAAGCGAGGATATGCTGCGGACTCGTTAAGAGAAGAGATGCTGCGGACTCGTTAAGAGAGGATATGCTGCAAGAGGATATGCTGCGGACTCGTTAAGAGAGGAAATGCTGCGGACTCGTTAAGAGAGGATATGCTGCTGATTCGTGAAGAGAGGATATGCTGCGGACTCTTTAAGAGGGGATATGCTGCGGATTCGTTAAGAGAGGATATACTGCGGATTCGTCAAGAGAGGATATGCTGCGGACTCGTTAAGAGAGGAAATGCTGCTGACTCGTTAAGAGAGGATATTCTGCGGACTGGTTAAGAGAGGATATGCTGCGGAATCGTTAAGCGAGGATATGCTGCGGACTCGTTAAGAGAAGATATGCTGCGGATTCGTTAAGAGAGGATATACTGCGGATTCGTCAAGAGAGGATATGCTGCGGACTCGTTAAGAGAGATATGCTGCGGTTTCGTTAAGAGAGGATATGCTGCGGACTCGTTCAGAAAAGATATGCTGCAGATTCGTTAAGAGAGGCTATGCTGCAGATTCGTTAAGAGAAGATATGCTGCGAATTAGTTAAGAGAGGATATGCTGCGGAATCGTTAAGCGAGGATATGCTGCGGACTCGTTAAGAGAAGATATGCTATGGATTTGTTAAGAGAGGATATGCTGTGGATTCGTTAAGAGAGGATATGCTGCTGATTCGTTAAGAGAGGATATGCTGCGGACTCGTTAAGAGAGGATATGCTGCCGATTCGTGAAGAGAGGATATGCTGCGGACTCGTTAAGAGGGGATATGCTGCGGATTCGTTAAGAGAGGATATGCTGCGGACTCGTTAAGAGAAGATATGCTATGGATTCGTTAAGAGAGGATATGCTGTGGATTCGTTAAGAGAGGATATGCTGCGGATTCGTTAAGAGAGGATATACTGCGGATTCGTCAAGAGAGGATATGCTGCGGACTCGTTAAGAGAAGATATACTGCGGATTCGTTAAGAGAGGATATGCTGCGGACTCGTTAAGAGAGGATATGCTGCTGATTCGTTAAGAGCGGATATGCTGCGGACTCGTTAAGAGAGATATGCTGCGGTTTCGTTAAGAGAGGATATGCTGCGGACTCGTTAAGAGAGGATATGCTGCTGATTCGTTAAGAGAGGATATGCTGTGGACTCGTTAAGAGAGGATATGCTGCTAATTCGTTAAGAGAGTATATGTGTTTTCATAACAGGCATTGAAAACACCCAAAAAGTTTCTAAATGGCAACCTGTGCAAGGACTTCATCATGCGTTTTATGAGGGTTTTTTCCTGAATGCGTAACAAGACGTGAATCAGTAATTTGAACTTTTGAGTACCAGCGGTTCAAGCAATAGCGCATTTCTACATTTCCTTATTCTAGTCTTGACGATATCAACGCATAAACCAGTGTTTTTCAGTCGTCTGTGATGAGGAACTGACGGATGCAACCAATATTTGTAACTTAAACGTTACAACACCTAGTTGGTGATGTCGCATTTCATTCCATAGTCAGAAAACCACTGAATTCCTCATAAATGACATGGCTTGTATGGCACTGGTATCGGCGCTAAGTTGTAATGTAGGTAAGCTCTTTTATTGGTTTTCATAGGTGTACAGATAGAGTGAGTTTTGTTTTAACAAGGTCCAACTTTAACATATTGGAACTTATCCAAGTTCAAGTTCAAGTTCTTTATTAATTTTAGGTCTTACGACTTATCCAGACACTCGTGCCCAGCAAACATGTTTCCAATTCAATGAACAAATGATCCCAGACTCTTCCCAGTTGCCAAGGGGTCTAATGCCAATGAATGATAGGAAAGTGTGTGTTTACGATTTCTTGAATAAGTTTCTAATGTAAACAGTATGTTCTTGGTACAGATCCTTGGAGAACACCAAAATCACGAATTATCCCAAAATTATACACACCGTTGCCTAATGCCAGTCGTTGCTTCATGATACAGGAAAGTGCGTACCTATCCTAGGGTGTAACATAACCTCAATGTTTGTGTTGTTGTGTACCTATCCTAGGGTGTATAGTGCAGGCGCTTGAGCAATTGTCGTCAGCTATCATATGTGGCATGAAATGCAGCAGATAGATCTAAAAGCACTAAAACTGTCGAATATTTGTTTCCAAAGCCATGGCAATTTTTGATGAATGGCAGAGACGGTAGTCAGATTGAAGGCTGTTGTGGAGGAAAATTGTCATCAAGATGCTTCTAAAGTCACATGGCTATCACACAGAGAGACACATTCGACTATGGTCATTGGTCCTTCATTTCGTTCTTGTCTAGCCAGGTATCTTCATCGGAGGATGGACAATAGTTATTTTCGAGCCTTGACAGGACCCAGAAAGCGATTTGGTTATGACAGAGCTTTTCAGAAGGGGCAGATATTTTTACACATTCGAAAGAAATGAACAGGATCAAGTTAACTGAAGATTTATTTGGAGCCTTTACAATTGTACTGAGTGACAAATCATCAGATATTTTGACTTTGCCAAGTATCAAGTCTCATCCTCAAATCCAATGTCAGCCATTGTAGATGCAGCGTCAATGTCAACTGAGGAATTGATCCCACAGTTAATTTCTGTTAATTTGTCGATGAAAGTCAGCTGAAATCTTCGAACAAACTATCGTCCGAGGCATAGTTCGGCAGAATTTACACTATCGCCTCCTCTTACCATCAATTCCTCGATATCCAGGGGTTACGTTCACTTTCGCTCTCTACACCCCTGGGATATGTCATAGCAAAATTGAAGGATCAGTGTGCGCCACCTTGTCGATGAGACAAGAAGGCTAGTTCGATCCTCTGATATACATCAAAAGAATCTCGCGGTCGCGTAACGGTAAAAATTGACAGGCTTTGAAGTCGGGCGTCTCTCCTTTGTAATCTTCAAAGGACATGTATCAGCCTAGCGATTGGTCAGGTTTTTTTTACCCGAGACCAATCAAACAGCTATCTGCGTGCCTTCAATTTTGCTAAGACATATTCCAGGGTTGTAAAGAGCGAAAGTGAGCGTAACCCCTGGATATCGAGGATGGTAGAGCCAGGACGAGAAGTTTACCCACTTTTCGTACATCTAGTGGTAGACAACAATCTTCTTTTTCTAGCAGTGTCACGGTTCATTGTATTCACATTTTACTCAATAACTTTACCCAGTACTCCTCTAATTTTTGAAATTCATAAAATTTAGAGGTTTCAAGCATAACTCTCGATGTCATTTATGAAATTATGAAATCGCTTATCGAAGACAAATAGTTCTTTACTGATTTGCAATTTTTATGATAAGTAACAAGAGGCCCAGGGGCCTTAATAGCTCACCTGGTATTTTATTTTTCAATTTAAAACCTGCTGAGTACCATTTAGGTTTATCAAAGGAGTACAAGTAACAAAGTTGCATCTTCCATTTATAAATATTCAATTCCCTTTGCCCAAAGATTCTCTAAAACAAGTTTGGTTAGGTTAAAATCCCTTCAACGGTACAGAAGGAGAAGGATCTTTAATGTTTTCCTCTATTTCCCCTAATGGGCCCCACTAATCTGCCCCAAAGAAGGGGAATCCACACACCTCAGTTTAAACAAAATTGATTCTTTTCTCCCTAAGCATGCTTCAGACTGCATTTGGTTTAAATCCCTTCACTTGTATAGTAGGAGAAAAAAAATCCTCTATTTCCCCTATTGGGCCCCGCTCCTATGCCGCCAGAAGGCCCACACCCTCCGTTTATACAAACTTGAGTCTCCTTTGTCCAAAGATGCTCTAGGACAAATTTGGTCAAAATCCTTCAATTGGTTGAGGAGAAGATTTTTAAAGATTTACCTATTTTCCCCTATTTGGCCCCGTCCCTCTGCCCCCAGGGGGACCATACCCTCCGTTCATACAAAACTGAGAACCCTTTGGCCAATGATGCTCCAGACCAAATTTGGTCAAAATCCCTTCATCGGTACAAAAGGAGAAGGATATTTGATGTTTTCCTCTATTTCCCCTAATGGGCCCCACCCATCTGCCCTTAGAAGGAGGCCCACACACCTCAGTTTATACAAAATTGATTCTTTTGTCCCTAATCATGCTTCAGACTGCATTTGGTTAAAATCCCTTCACTTGTATAGCAGGAGAAAAAAAATCCTCTATTTCCCCTATTGGGCCCCGCCCCTCCGCCCCCAGAGGGGCCACACCCTCCGTTTATACAAACTTGAGTCTTCTTTGTCCAAAGATGCTCTAGGACAAATTTGGTCAAAATCCTTCAATTGGTTGAGAAGAAGAACATTTTTAAAGATTTACCTTTTTTCCCCTTATTTAGCCCCGCCCCTCTGCCCCGAGGGGGGGCTATACCGTCCGTTTATACAAAACTGAGAACCCTTTGGCCAATGATGCTCCTGACCAAGCTTCAGACTGCATTTGGTTTAAATCCCTTCACTTGTATAGTAGGAGAGAAAAAATCCTCTACTTCCCCTATTTGGCCCCGCCCCTCTGCCCCCAAAGAGGCCACACCCTCCGTTTATACAAACTTGAGTCTCCTTTGTCCAAAGATGCTCTAGGACAAATTTGGTCAAAATTCTTCTATTGGTTGAGAAGAAGAAGATTTTTAAAGATTTACCTATTTTCCCCCTATTTGGCCCCGCCCCTCTGCCCCCAGGGGGGTTATACCCTCCGTTTATACAAAACTGAGAACCCTTTGGCCAATGATGCTCCTGACCAAATTTGGTCAAAATCCTCTGAGCCATTCAGGACAAGTAGCATTTTAAAGGAAAAAGTTGACGGACGCCGGACGCCGGACGCTGGACGCTGCACCATGGGATAAGCTCACTTGGCCCTTTGGGCCAGGTGAGCTAAAAATGTCGTTAAATATGCAATTCTTTACTTTTTAAGTGACATATTTTAATGAAATAGACTAAACGACTCCAGAAAAAGGATACCACCAAGCAACGGCTACCACTTCAAGATAGCATAAGCTTCTCCCGTAGATTGTGTGCAGGTAAGATCGATCTAATGGCGAGATGCTGCAGTGAGAGGTAATTATGTGGCTACATATGTCACTTTATAATGTAATAAATGCAGTAAATCAAGATTTTGTCCACAGGTTAACTATATAGAGAATATATGTACGTGTTCCGTTCATGATCATATTTTTACATATTTCAGGGGGGTAAGGTGTGGTTCTGATGATTTTCGGAAGTGCGAACTAGGGGAGATTGAAATGGTTCTACGGAAGAAAGAGCAGCTTAGATCGTGAAAGTCGTCAATTGAAATTGCTGAAGATGGCTATAAAACATCACAAAAGAAGGTAGTTAAAAAGGTCAATGATATTCTATTTTATTCACAAATGTACAACCAATTATCATCCACGTTACTAATTACAAGCAGTTACTAACTAATGTTGTTCTACGTTTACATATTGCTAAACAATCGCTGCTTTAACTTCAATTGTTGTGAATTGTTTTTCTCAAAATGGATTCTTGCTTTGATTTCGGGGATACTTTTGTTCTCACTATTGCTCCAATATATCTCGAATGTTTGGATTTTCGATGGATATTGCTACAACTAGCACAATAACAAAATCGAGTCTAAATCAATATTGTCACAGAATGATCCTGAACAAAAATTCCACACAAAATGCAAGCAATCCTCTAGTTTTGTACAGATTGTTTTCCTATTGAACAGCAACATACGTTTTCAACATGCGGATTACCTTTGCCTTGTATACTGGTCGATAATAGTGATAACATACTAGTGTTGGTACTCCAAATAGCACTACAAACAGGTAGATATGTGCATGTCCATATAAGGATGCACTCTGTGGTCAGAGACTTACTTGACTTACAAGGGTATCTCTATTAAAAAGTATGTGTACATAACAATATAATGACATGTCCCATAAAAATGTTGTAACTTAAACGTTCATGTCCATATAATATATGGACATGCTCCATAACGAAAATAATTGGATTGGCCTTATATTCACTTACAAAATCAACATTCATATAATGAACCCTTACATCCCTAAACAATCAAATTGGCTTGACCTAACATCCCTTAAACAATAAAATAAGCACATCCGCAGTGGAAAATCCAGAAGATCAATAGTTGCTGGAGACTAGAATTAAACACAACTTATATTTAGCTCCGATATATCAAAGATGAACATGTATGCTGCATGACTCTAAATGCATAAACTTAGTTGATTTATAAAATCTATATATTCATTTGAATTAATTGATAATACCTTGTTGCCAAGTATTCTACTTTGTAGGGAGAATACATTTTTACTATTTAATTTTCACCTTTGAAATTATCACATTTTTTTTACAGCTCACCTTTTTGCTAAATTTCAATCAAATCATTTCATATTACAGTTTAAACTATGGTATTTTTCACTATTAATTTGTTCTGAGAACAATTCTTGAAAAGATTTTGAAGATAAATTAAAAGTATGGAGTACAGGAAGGGATCACTGCCACCTATCTCTTATAATATAGGGGAGGCAAGGTTCCTGTGATTAGGCTTCCGTTACCCTAGATTAGCACACAAAATCATCAGTAAATTTATTTGAAGCTCCAGGGCAATGAAAATATGCGTTTGGTACTACTAGTTTATTTGGACCGAATGAAAGAATGCAGAATCTACTTAGTGTCCGACCAAATACAAATAGATCCATTTTTAAACTATACATTTGAACATATTTCATTCACCTTTATTTTCAACTGTTTTATAAGTGAAGGCAAAGAAAAAAATCAATCTCATGAAGCAATTTGCATCTGATTTGAACCATTTTTCCCCACAAGAAATAGTTCTGCAATACACCACTGCATAAATATCAAACAAAACTAATTAGCGCTCATAGCAAGCTTATTTTAATTATTTTAATTTTAAATGAAATATGGATTTTTCTCTTTCTCTCTCTTGTTCTCTCTCTTAATCAAACCTATCATTTAATGTTATTTTTAAACGCAATGCAAGTCCCAAGCATTATAGCACTATAAAGATGACAGCACATTACAACATATACACATTGTCCAATTCCTTGTTATAGCCCCAAAACTTCAAACATGTATTTAGAACAATCTTCAATATGTTCCTTAGAAATTTCATATTTCTAGATGATAGGGTCATTTATTTTCCTGAACAAATACATGTAAAAATAATACTTGTATATTTAAACTGAAGGTACCACTGGCAGCAAAAACTGAATAGATTCCTTCTTGCTAAAACATTTTTTGGGGAAAACAAAGATATTAAGAGAGTGTCAAAAGTTTGTGTTTTTTGTTTTCCAAAACTTAGCATTACAAATTATATTATGCACAATTTATTGGTTTGATTATAAATACAATGTATATCAATAAGATGTTTCCTGTTTCTTTTAGTTGCATTATGGTAAATCAAAACCCAATGTTTCAGATGGTGAAAATACAATAACGCAAAACTCAGAATATGAGTTTTAATTCATTTGTAACTTGCAAAAAATGTGTATTCCCATCTTTATCAACAGAAAGGTGAATAACATCAAAAATTAAAAAACTTCTGAATGCAGATATTTACCGTTTATTATCTAATACTATCATATACATTGGAACCTTCCAAGTTATCAGACTATCTAAAAACTCTGGGTTTCCGAAGATTAGATTCAGGAACTTGTATACATTATTTCTACTGTTATAAGTTTATTGATTAATTAGGGAAATTCTTCATTTAAAAGGTTTTTCCCTAGAACTAGATCTCATTGATTCCTCAAATATATATATGAATGCAAGCACAAAGTTATGTATAATACATATGAACACAACCACCAGCAGTTCAGAACCAATCTGCTATCTTGAAAATTGAATGAAAGACAAATTTATATTTATAATTCATTTATGATTTAAATACCATTAATTACAAATAAACATTCTCAGGTAAAATATTTATTCAAAAAGGCAGTTTTCCAATTTGTTATATATACACAGTAGAATTTATGACATGAAATCCCTGCAATAATAAAATAGCAATGAGAAAATAGAATTCAAAAGGCAACTTTGTATGAGACTGCTTACTATATATTAAGAAGATGAAATGCTTTGCAACATTTCATTAGTATTAGAATGTATTACTTTATATCTATAATGGTCGGTTCTAAAACATTTATTGATAATAAATAACGATTAAAAGAATTCATTTAGAGTTTAGGATAACAAAAATAGCATTCAGTCGAGTTTGGCACACTCTTGTGTAACTAAATGCATTGGCTGTCTATTATCATAGGCAATGCCCAACTGTTCAAACCTTCAAACTCATTTTTTAAACTTTATATTGATATTCATCTTTAAAATAAATGAATTATTTCTAAATATCTGAAACTTTGAATTCTAGTAATTTTAAGTTTCCTGTGTGTACTTGATTCCTAGGCTTTCAATCTAACAGTTTTACTGTTGTACATTTTTTAAAGCTAACCAGCAGAAAAAGGCATAAGAATATGTGTTTGAAAACATCCTCTACTAATTTTTGTAGTTCCTCTGCATTGCTAACACACTGAATGTTAGTACACAGCAAAAGTTTCCGGTTATATTTTCTAAATGTCCAAAATGTCTTTGCTAGTACAGTGTATTATCAAATTTCTTTCATGAAAATGGTTATTTTGAATCCCCATATATATCGCTGCATTAAGAAGTGTAGATTTTTTCAAAAACACTTTTACATATACATTAAAAAGTCATGAAACTCGGGGAATGTAATCTTTGAATATCCAGACCATGGTAAATTTATGTGAATCAGTGGTTATGAAGGTGATAAACACAGTATTCTTGTACTATGCTTAGTACTATTATATCAATGATTCATGATTGTATCATTATTCAAATGAACACTGCTGTAGTCATGGCGCTGTGTAGCAATATAGCATACCCCATCACTGTTTCTATGATAACATAGTACATACAGAAACACTGTATGAATGGTAAAGGTCCCAGTTACATTGTATCCGAGTTAACGATGCATACATGACAACCCAGTTCTCACAGTGACACTGTATCCACGGTAACACAGTATCACAATGTGTATCCATGGTAACACAGTTCTCACAGTGACACTGTTTCCAAGGTAACACAGCTATCAAATTGAGTGTATCCATGGTAACACAGATCTCACAATGACAATGTATCCATGGTAACACCAACCTAACAGTGGAACTGTATCGATGGCAGCACAGTATTAATGTAGTAAGAGATTAGTAGCAGTAATATAGTATTCATGATAACACATTTTTGTATTTAAGGTTTTACAATCCTTAAAGTACTGGCACTAATATAAACCTATATAGAATGATGAAGTATTAGTTTATACAAAGTTACCTAGTTTTGAGAAAATGTCATGTACATGTATCTGTATCATTATTAATGAAGTACAAGGAAACAAAGGAATGGATAAACAGTTCTGTCCTTCAACCACGATCAAAATAAATTAAAACTGGATGTCATTATTACAGCTGACATGTCTTAAGAAAAAAATCAGTGAATAATTCATACAAAATGACCATTTTAATTGTTTACAATCACAATATTAATCTTTAATATATCAATATAGTATAAATGATTTTTGATCCATGGTCATTAGCCGAGTCCAGCTACAGATAAAATCATAGAACCAGGCAGCCAACTAGCATTCAGCAATCTTTTTGTCAAGGAAGTTATTTATTTATGTAATAAACATGTTCTGTTTTTTCTTTGTTTTTTCCACGTTTTTTTTTTTTTTTTTTTTAAATAAGTGCAGAGTCTACATTTTACTGTGGCCATTTGTGACTACCAGTCGTTTAGTATGATAAATCGTTTGGGCTATACACAAATGTTTCTAGCACCGTCAAATATATTGATTCTCCTGCTGTTGTAACAGTAGAGAAGAAATTCAGGACATATAATTTTTTATCAACTAAACAACTGATGTTCTGCTGTGTGCAGTACAAATATCCCCAACACATAAACATCTATACAATGTACTCTCACTCCATCTAAACAGATCTCATAACCCAGTAATAAACATATTTTAATGAGAAACATGGAGATCTGAATAATATATAAAGTTTTCCAATATTTACGCAGTGTAATGAATGAAATTAAATTGTATAGTAAAGAAATCGGTGAACCAATCCAAAATCAGAGAAGCGTCTTCCAAAGTCATTAAAAATCAGCTGTTGAACTATCACCTGATAGGTAACATTAACACGAAACACAGTGGGTTGTAAACCTCACACTAGGGACAGTGGATTGTAAACCTCACACTAGGGATAGTGACTTTTATGTTCACACGAGACATGTATATTGAAACACATGTGTATGGGGAACTTAAATGGAATTCCAGCTGGCTTTTAAATGACCTTAGATATAATGAACTAAAGTGTGATGTATAAAACTATAACGTCACTCAAGATGGCACCACTTCACATATTACCTCATATTAAAGAAGATTCTGGATTGGTCCACCAAATCATTAACTGGAATCATTAAATAATAATGATGAAAAATTGTGAGAATTTTCCATTTTTGAATTGCAACCTTTCAATATTGACTGAACAATGCCAGGTAAATCTGTCATTGATGACACATGGTGATAAAGGTATTGTTTACAGCACTTTGTAGACTTCTTAATCACGGTGCAAGGTGAAAGGTGAATAACACTTTGGAACATGAAACCAATGCATATTCATGCCTTTCTGGCACAGTTATCACTCAGGGGATCTGTCACGCTCCAGTGCTAACACTACCAAAACAACTCACACACTTTGTTTCACATTACACATGACAAATAATTCTAGTCATGACATCTATGGAATCATGTGATTGGTATTGGAAGTCACATGACTGATGTAATCAGGCGACTTCTTTTAATTTGAAGCCATGTTGCTTATGTTGGAATATTCTTAATCCTAAGTCATGTGACTCCTGCTTCAGTCATCAACTTGTAGACGGGTCATGTGACTTCTGTTCAAGTCATGTGACATTTGTATCGGTCTAGTAGCTCATTTGTAAGTCATGCAACACCTTTTGATGTCGTCAGCGATATTGCCTAGGAAGGATGAGACGGGTCCAAGCAGTGTCAGTTCCATGGTTTTTATTACTGGGCGGGAGGTTCTTGTGGTGGGGGATTTCCTCCTATTGATAATGAAAAAACACATTGACATGGCTGTATACTGTTACATTGTTATCATGACATGTATTTTACAGAAAAATCTGAACATTTAACATTACCACATCTCCAATCATTAATAGGTAGATTTTTTTTTGTTCTATAGTTGATTAATTCTCTGGTAGAACTATGGATTAAAAATAGTATCTGTTAATCTGCTTTGAATATTACAGACAGGATTGATTTTGTGACAATGTAATTTGTATTCATTGAATTAGAAAGTGAAATTGCCAATTTATCATGGAAGATATGATTTCAACTTTTTCTTGTCATAAATATATTAAATGGGGAGGTGAATACACTTTCTTTTGTTCAACAACCACCCATGCATACAATATATAGAGAGACCTTTTCCCACTGCACTCTTGTTTTTCGTATATACAGTAACTTTCCCTTCCTTTCATTTATTTAGGATATAACTGTAACAGGACCACATCTGTTGACCAGGTAGCTCAGTCAATTAGAGAGACAGTATAACAATTTGTTTTTTTTCAAATCCTGGTCTAGCCCACTGTATTTTATATTTTGATTATTTCACATTTATTTATTTTTTCATAAAAATCCCACAAATTATGGTTTTCTTTTCCAGAGCGACTTATCAATGCTGTAGTCATGCAGGAAACAAAAACAGTTTGAAATGCATAGTGATAGTTTTTGGCAGTGGTACGAGGCCCCTTAACCCTTTCACCCCTAGGTAACTTGAATAGACTCTCCCATACATTCATCTGGATGAGTCCATTATGGGCTACAGTGGTGAAAGGGTTAAGTTAAATATGACAGTAACACAATGGGGCATTAAGCAATGTGATATCAATGAGAAAATGCTGTATCCATGAATGTTAAAATACCCTCTTCCTGCACAAACAGCGCCCCAGTGTGAATCAGAGAATACAATACCTTCGCTTTGTGCATCTGGGTTTTCTCCATTAGGTCGTCCCATCTGTTCCCGGAGTTGTGCCACCAAGTCTGGATGAGTTTCCTGTACTTGAGCAGCCAGCTGCTGGCCTCTAAATTAGTAAACAAATACACAAATCAATTAAGTGCTATTTCTCGTAACTTAATCTTGTGACTGCTATAAGTTCCATCACTCCCAGCTCTTTTTTTGACAATTCTGTTGTGTGAAATAACATCACAAGGTTACTTTGTCATGTCATCCTTGCAATTTGCGTTATTACATTACAATAATCTTGCACCCAATTTTCTGTCAATCAAAATATATTTTCCTTAATGAATAGATTACCACTTCTGAGAATTGGTTACTTACACTTGTAGAAGTCCCATGGAACTTGGATTACCTCCTGACTGAGCCCCCGACATCATGTTTGTCATCCTGTCACCATCAATAATACATAAGTTTTACTACATATTAGTTGAATTAATAATGGGGGAAAAATGATAATTCACGCCTACAAAGGTCAGAATTATAAACAATATCATATTGCAACATATAGGAAATATTGCAAAATTCAGTTAATTTGTAATGGTTTTATCTATTAGAAAAAAATATGTGAGCAACAGTTCAGCAAGTTTAAATGATTAATTGAAAATTATTTGTATGGAGTTTTGGAAATGATCACACCAAGCAAGCTTTAACTTGGACAATATTGATCCAATCTTTACAATTTTTTCTATAAAATTATTTCATGGTTTGTTTAAAAGTCAGAAACAGTGAAAAATGATTACATTCTAATCTCATTTTAAAATAATATAGCACTACATGTATATATTGCTAGACAAATATTGCAATACATTGTTCACTCCTAGGCTACACACAAAAAGATGCTGTGCAGGTTTTAGGGTGTAGAAGTTTATCTCAACAAAAGTGAAGTAATGTGTTACAACATAACAGTATGGTATGTATTACAATCTCAGAGTTCTGGGACAATTTATCATTTCAAGATAAAGAAGGGTATGTGATTTAACTTACATTTGTTGCAGTCCTGGATCTTGCATGAATGTCCTAGCCTGTTTAATGAAATAAAATAACAGATTATCAGGTAATACCATCTCTATGCCAAACAAACTTTTTGCTTAAATACAAAGGGTAATGAGATCCAACGCCCCCTAGTGGATGTTCAGTGACGTTCTGTCTATCCCAGTTGATGGATTCCTAAATGGAATTCACTCGTCCGGCCATAAGACTAACAGAAATTCAAAAGAATCGATGACCAGACAACATCAAATGGGGAGTCTCGGCAAATATAATACAGAGCAGAATAAGATACTACATAATTATTTTTGATATTTTGTTTGTTAAATAGTTCAATTTAACCTGGTGAAAACTGCTGTCAAAGACATCTGACTACAGCATATACCTGTCTATACAGGACACCTCTGTACTACAGCAATTCTCCAGGTATTGCACTTTGACAAAGTTATTGCTTTTCATTTTGGGTTACACCGTCAAGCACATCTTATTATTTTATTAAGATTTGCACAGTGGAAAATATGTGTAGCTAAACAAGGGTTACAACTTCAGGGATTGTGTTCTGACTAGAAACACAGCAAATATAATAATCCTCTGACATGAAACTACGACTATTTCATTACAATCTGATAACACTGTTATCTTACACACTGTGACATCTATCAAAATTGATGTCTGCCACATATTTTCTGTTCAGATGCTGAGGATACAACATGAATGTTATCACTATTCAGTAGTTGTTTGGTATCTTTGCTACGTACACAAAGATCTTAACTACATACACAAAGATCTTAACTACATACACAAAGATCTTAACTACATACACAAAGATCTTAACTACATACACAAAGATCTTAACTACATACACAAAGATCTTAACTTAACTACACAATCTACCTCACAATAGCAGAAAACAATAAAATTGCATTGAGAATCCTATTCAAAATGGCACTCAGTCTAGATAGCAAGCGTAAAGTCAATAGAATATGGTGCCAAAGAATACCCAGTGTATTCTTCCACATTTTTGTTGCAGTAACATTTTTCATCGCTTTAGTCCTTTAAATACATGTATCCTTGAAATTCAAGGGTTCTGCCCTCAATAAACATACCTTCCCTAAATTCATGGTAAAAATCATGATGAAATGAATGCTGGGGTTAAGGAATATGAATGGTTCAGGTATAAAACCTGACAAATTACTATGCTGATACCTGTTCTTTGAAGATTAAAGAGGAGCTACACCACAATTTAAAGCCTGTTGATTTTGCCATTAAGCTGCCACAACATTCTCTTGGTCTCCATTAAAGACAACAGAATAGCCTACTGTGTCATCCGCAAAGTGCTTCGTAAAGAGCCTTGGATTATGTTGTGATATTTTCCATGGGTGCAGAGTAGGTGTGCAATTTAAGAGTGGAACCCTTGGATTTCAAGGAATTAATAGAAAATTTGATGGTTTCATGTTGAGTACCGTATATATATTTCATGTGCATGGCAGAATACTGATAGTTTTTGTGAGTTTAAATCCTCTATATGCAGTATAAAGGCAAAATCTGTATCGCATATACCTGTCTATAAAGATCACCCCTGCAAAGCAAATACCTGTTGATATATAGAGACCATCTCTATATCAAATACCTGTCTATTAAAGTCATCACAATGTAGTGAATAGTTGTTATACTGGTTTATAAAAGTCACATCTGTACAACAATTACCTGTCTATAATGGTCACCTCTGTATAGCATACAGGTCTATAAAAGTCACACCTATATAGCAATTACCTGTCTTCAAGGTCATCTCTACAGCAAAATCTGCCTATGAAGGTCATCACTATGTAAAAACGTCCATAAAGATTTGATCAATGTATGTTATAAACCTCTCTATAACACACAGTGCTTAAATTTCCTATGTGTTCCTTCTTCAATGTATTTAATACATTGAACAAGACAACTTGTATAAATGAGGTACATTTGAACTTTCCCTTTAATACTGAGTATTTTATTAAGAATGTGTATGATAACCTACCATATTCATCATAGCGGGATTGTTTAACATTGCACCAATGTCCATTCCAGGCATTCCAGGCATTCCTGGCATCCCTGGCATTCCTGCCATCCCTTGCATTCCTGCTGCTCCCATGTTAAATCCAGTCTGAAACAATAGACAAACTGTTTACTAGGCCGCTTTTGTTTATCGCAATCCAAACGGTTGGACCAATTGTCAATATAAAGCAAGTCATGGGAGAGAAAAGGGAGAAGACTCTGACAGCTTTCACACAAAATTGATATTTAATTATTGGACACAAGAATAAAACTGTTAATTTACAATGTTAGTGAAATTTAGATATAAGTTACAATACCTGTGTTGCTCGTTCCTTTAGTTTCTGTTCAGATATTTCAAGATTATTCTGATGTGTCTGATTGCCAGGATCAAGATCAAGGGCCTTTCTGTAGCATTCCAGGGCACTTTCGTGGTCATCTAGAGCTGTGTACGCAATCCTGTTGGTAAAAGGCACAACACCTATATTACTACAGGAAACACACTGTGCAAATACAGGTAATATGGATGGCAATCATGTAAAGCAGGATGATTTTTTAAGTGCTATTTTCTTTTTCTATTTTCAATTGTTTTTATGGACTTTTTTTATTCAACTCTAAGGCTATTATCAAAGCACAAACAATTTGGAGTGAGTCTTGTTTTTTCTTGGTTGAAATTTAACATTGTCACAACATCTATGGCCATCTGAAGATGAGTGCCTTGTGAGACACTGCTAAAAAGAAATAGTAAATAGGAGAGAAAACTAAAGATATAGGTACAAACTGTTGCCAAGAATGCAGCAAATCATATTTCGGTTTCTTCAATGACTTATAAAAGACCTGAATCTGCTGGGGCTTCCCATTAGACAATTCATACCGCTGGGGCTTCCCATTAGACAATTCATACTGCTGGGGCTTCCCATTAGACAATTCATACAAACATGCAGTTGGATACAGCAGGTTTGGTTTTATTCGCAAACCTGCACAGACAATTTAGAGAAGGAGCATGTAATTATATTCTATTTATAAATGTATTCAGCTATCCACTATCTTTCTTATCCTCTTTAAAAGTAATACTTAATAAACAATTTTAAATGTTCCCGACATAATTGACAATATCCCTCTGAGATATAAGGGGAGCTAACCCCATAATATCCCTTAAAATATTTAATTGCACCATGTTTCAGCAACTGTAGTCCTGGTCAATAATGAAATACAACCTTTTGTCATCCTTGAAACTCCTAGAGTTTCACTCACATGGGTTCTCTGCACCCCTGGAATATATGATGGCAACATTGAAGACACAAAGATATCTATATAATTGGTCTCAGGCGACAAACCTGACCAATCGCTAGGCTGATACCTATCCTTTGAAGATTACAGAGGAGTGACACCTGACTTCTTTTGATGTCCATCAAACAATCAAACTAGTCTTCTTGTTTCATCCACAAGGTGGCACACATGGAGCCTTAGATTTTGTCATGATATTATTCCAGGATTGTAGAGAGTGTAAGTGAGGGTAACCCTTGGAGTATCAAGGATGACCTTGGCCTATATGGGGAGGTAAGCTAAAAGTCTGCTTTTAATGATATACTTACCCCATCCTTCCATACGCTTTACTGTAGCATGGGTCTATAGACAGTGCCCGTTGACAATCCTCTATGGTGAGGTCATGTTTGTTTATTTTACTGTATGCTGCTGCTCTGTAAAACAAGGCCCATTGGTGACTCCATAACACTGAATATGCAGTTCATAGTAGAAAAATTAGCATCTTTCTATCACAAAAAAAGTTTGAAATTTAAGGACAAATTTGAGTAAAATTATTCAACTATTAAAATCAGTCGAATTTTATAAGTGATGCGATATGTTTACAGGTAAGTTAATGTTTGGCTATAAGCCCATCTTGTCCTTGATATAAACTGATTAAACAAGTCCTTTCTGCATATCATTTAAAAAATATTTTGAATTTTATGTAGGTTAGTTCAGATTTCAAAGACTGGACCTGACCCCTGACCTCTCACCCCAGAGATAACCACATGTAAAATATAACATGAGGAAAAAATTGGTTATACCTGTTGCAATAGTAGACAGGGTTTTTGTTGTCAAGTTTAATCGCTTGAGTGTAATACTCCACAGCATCTGAATACTTCTCAGCCTTCATAAATTCATTTCCTGAAATATGTAAACATACAACATAATGATTAACTGAGTGCAGCGAAATTTATCATTTCTAAGATAACATGCAAATGGGGTAGTTGAAATAATCACCTTCACACAATCATAACAAGAGGCCCAGAGGGCCTGTATCGCTCTCCTGGAAATGTTAGCAAAATTGAATAGCATGATGTTACTGGAAGTTACCAATGTTTCTATTGGGCCCCACCCCTCTGTCCCCAGGGGGGTCGGACCCATCATTGATACAAAATTAGGTCCCCTTCACCCAAGGATGCTTTAGACCAAATATGGACATAATCCTGACATTCCTACAGTAGAAGAAATGGCTCCACCCATCAAGACCCCAGGAGGTCCAAACCCACCAATTATACAAAATTAAGTCCCCTAATTGGCAAAAGGATGCTTCAGACAAAATTTAGTCTAAATCTACTTGGCCGTTCAGGACAAGTAGCGTTTTAAAGGAAAAGTTGACGGACAGACAACAGACGTTGCGGTATGGCATAAGCTCACCATGGTCCTTCGGACCAAGTGAGCTAAAAATGTATAAGTAATTATTCAAATGAAACTGTCTTTCTCAAAAAGTTTATTATATTAAAAGCAGTGTCCTGAACATGTATTTATTAAGTGTTCAAATCAAACATTAAATGATGATTAAACTGAAACATTCAATTAATAATCAAAGAACCTGTTGCTTTCTTATCCTCTGCTTGTTGTTTCTCTTCCTCTGTAGGTTCATGTAAGGATAATGTTGAAAAATCAGAATCAGGCTGAAATTGAACAGCAGAAACAACATAATAACTTGTAGATCTACATGAATTTAAGGAGATCCAGCACACTCCGTGGATTCAGCTATATTATAGCTCTTAAAAACTATAATGGCTGTCTCTACCTATCTGAAATAGGTATTTTTAGCTGTTTTCATTCAATTTTCAATCTAAAACAGAATGACATACAGTCCCATATAAAATTTAAAATAAGATTTAATCACTATTTTGGTAACAACAGACAACAAATAAACATATCCTTTTTTATTATTAAATGTTGATGTAAAAAAATCGGAAAAATAAAGATATACCTTTAAATGTATGCCTTTTTTAGTCAACGTAACTATAAAACCAATTAGGTATTTATTTTCATTAAAATGAAATCTTAAGAAATATATCTCAATACACCTATAAATTATAGGTGGATATTGCTACAATAGCATGTATAGGTCTTTACAGCAATATAGCTCAATCGGCAGAGTGAACTGAACCTGATATGTAACCCAGACTACATCCTGTAAATCAGTATGTGGAACTGGTTTCTTGGTTCACTACTCTTACACATTAAGCACTAGTGCTACATGAAAACATTTCTACAATCCTGGTGGTGCATTCCCTATGAATGCCAACTGATAGCAATTCAATGATTTAACAAGAGGCCAATGGGCCTAAACGGTCACCTGAGTCTACAGTATTTTTGTTGTTGAAATATGTACCAATTTGAGTAAAAAATAGTATAATGTTAACTTAACTTTGTCAGGACCATGAGCTGATCATTCCTAGACCAATTTTAAGTGAGATCGGCCTATTAGAACTTAGTAGCAAAATAGCGGCCATGGCAGCCAAATTGTATTTCTGATTGACCCGAAAAATAACAACACTGTGTCAGGACCATGATTCGATCATTCCTACAAAGTTTCAGTTCAATCGGCCAAGTAGAACTTTACTTTAAGTTTGAAATAGTTTTTCAAAATGGTAGGCGTGGTGGCCATATTGGATTTCTGATCAACCCGAAAAATAACAACACTTTGTCAGGACCATGATTCGATCATTCCTACAAAGTTTCAGTTCAATCGGCCAAGTAGAACTTTACTTTAAGTTTGAAATAGTTTTTCAAAATGGTAGGCGTGGTGGCCATATTGGATTTCTGATCAACCCGAAAAATAACAACACTTTGTCAGGACCATGAGTCGATCATTCCTACAAACTTTAAGTTCAATTGGTCCAGCAGAACTTGACTTTAAGTTTGAAATAGGTTTTCAAAATGGCGGCCGTGGCGGCCATATTGGATTTCTGATTGACCTGAAAAATTACAACACTTTGTCAGGACCATGAGCTGATAATTCCTACCAACTTTCAGTTCTATCGGCACAGCAGAACTTGACTTTAAGTTTGAAATAGGTTTTCAAAATGGCGGCCATGGCGGCCATATTGGATTTCTGATCGACCCAAAAAATAACAACACTTTGTCAGGACCATGAGGCGATCATTCCTACCAACTTTCAGTTCAATCGGCCCAGCAGAACTTGACTTTAAGTTTGAAATGTAAAATGTTAACGGACGACGGACGACGACGGACGAAAAAGGATAGCAATAGGTCACTTGAGCTATAGCTCAGGTGACCTAAAAAGATAAAAGGTTTCAATTTTGATGACTTTGGGAGCCAAAAAATGCCCATACCACACAAAGTTAATAAAAATACATACTTATTCTAAGATAAAAACTATCGGGCAGTTCATGTTGAAATGGGGTCTTGAACTTAAATTCAGAAATTATGGTTGAACCCTATAAACAATTTGCAATAAATAACATTCATTTCAATTGAATTTGTACCAAACACCTGATAAGAAACATCCTATACAGACACCATATGTTACTTACCTCTAAACTAAGTTGTGAGTTGAATATATCCAGGAGATTCTTCTGTACCTGGTATTTAGCAATCTGACTAGGGTCGGTCATATCTAGACCATAGGCATTGGATAAGCACTGTAGTCCAACTGTAATCATGGATACTCAAGTTGAAATATTTTGTGAGACTGTTTTGTTATGACAATAAAAACAGGTTTTCTAGAACGTTTGACTTTTAGGGGTTTAGGTCTTGTAGATGTAAAAAGGATTGCTAGAAAACAGCTTGAGATCAATAGATCTGTCTCTATTTGATATTAGACAACTATATATATATATATATATGGATCAATTTATCAGACTGTTTGGAATGTGAAAACAACAGCAATCATCATATTCATACTGTCTTTTCAAACTGAAGAAAAAAACAATGGATGGAAGTTAATTAGGAACCCACTTTTTAAATTTGAAATTGAAAACGATCAAATAACAGCTGATTAATATATTTTTTTCAGGATTCCCTGCCAACTTTTCGAAGATTGAACAGCAAATGAATCTCAAGCAATATATATTACCCCGGTAATATTTTGTACATGTATATTAATCTAAGAAAAGTGTGATTTTTTTTTATGACAGAACTGATGGCATTTGCAAAATATTTATTCACATACACACAGCCTGATTGTTACACAGGATTGTTGTTTTTAAATCTTCATTTACTGTTGATATTTTGTTCACTGGTGACATGATAATAACATAAAAACAGCTCACCCTCAAGGCTCTCCAAGGAATCTTCATCAAGATCCCCAGTTACTTTCTGATCCTCCATGAACCTCATTATAGCAAACACCAACTTCTTCACATCTGCCATCTTGATCTATAGAACAATAAAATAAAAATTGAATTTCATTTTGAAAATTAGGTGACTTATATATAAAAAAAAAAACATAACAGGAGGCCAAATGGGCCGGTATCGCTCACCTGGTATTAATCTCACACTTGTAACCTTAAAAGTGATCTAAAATAAAGCTACAGGCAAAATATCAGTATTTATGACTACAAGTCATTCAAAAGAACCTGTCAAAAGAATTAAAAACATTTGACCCCTGTAACTTTAAAAGCTGAATAAGGTAATTACGTAAAACAACTTACAAATATCACCCCCCTAGACTTATTGTTTATTGAGATTAGGTCATTTAAAGGTTAATACATATTTGACCAAATGTGGCCTTGAAAGTTGGTCAAGGTCATTATCGCTAACCTGAATAATAAAGCACCCATGGGAAATTATTCTTATTATATAAAATCCCCCCAATGGTTCGGAAGAAGGAGTTTAAATATTTAAACCTCAAATTCTCCTATTGGGCCGCGCAACTCTGCACCCAGATGGGCCACATCCTCAGTTTACACAAAATTTAGTCTCCTTTGCCCAAGGATGCTCCAGGTCAGATGTGGATAAAATCCCTCCAATAATACAGGAGAAGGATTATAATGATTTTAACATCAAATTCACCTTTTGAGCCCCCCCCCCCCCCCCCCTGCATCCAGAGGGCCCATAGCGCAGAGAGGCCACAACCAATTTTTATACAAAATAGAGTCCTCTTTGCCCAAGGATGCTCCAGACTAAATTTGTTTCATTTTGCTGTCAAACCTGAACGTAACTTCATTGATCTTTTAACATGTCATGTATATAATTCTGAGTGATAGTTTACTTCAATTGTTGATTGTCCGGGGAAAAAAGGATTCTACAGGATAAAGCTTGGAAAGAGTTTTGATGAGATTGCCTTGATTGTCTAGTGGGGACAAGACATGTGGAATTGATGGCAACTATGCAATTTAATATTTTCCTGAGAAATGGTCAGTCTTGCAGTAAGACTGGCATTTTGATCTTCTAACCAATGAGATATTATAATTAATTTAGGAACAAAAGCGGCAGAGCGGACCGGTGCTGAAAAATCCCCATCTTATCTTTTTCCAACTTGCACATTTTAGTTAAGGGCAATGTAGGGAACTGGCATCTGTCAGAATGGAACACCATCTTCCACTTTCTCTCCCATGGCCTAGTCTGTTGTCAAGATATCTTCTCTGGGATTTAGCACCACTCGCTGGTGTTAATGCGAGTTAAATAAATTGTATAATCTGCAAAGATTTTTATAGATGATGAAATAATGATGAAATGCACTATTATCTATATTCCTAATACAAAGATATGTAGCGGAGCTAGACTGGGTCGGTCGTCGGCGACCAGGTAGCTCAAATGGTAGACTGTCCGTCTTGAGTTTCGAGGATAAAAGGGTCTAACCCCGATCTGTCCGTACCTTTTTCTGCTCCGGTTACATTTGGCGGCAAACGTAATATACCCACTGAAGGTACGTGGTATATGGTCTCGTGTGTCTGCGGGGTTGACAAAATTGGTTAAAGGACGAAATTGGTTAAAGGAGGGAGGAATGTAGCGGAACTAGATGGGGTTGATCGTGTGCGACCAGGTAGCTAAAATGGTAGAACGTCTGTCTAGAGTTAGGAGGGTCGAACCCAAGTCTGGCCGTAAATTTTCCACTCCTGATACAGTTATATGCATTATATTACTGTCCAGGGTCTCATGCAGGGGTCCACACTAACACTAGTCTGCTAGTAGATTTCAGCAAGGACTAGTGAATCGCCGAACCTAACTGGTCCTTTTGACTTTTTTTGAAAAAATAAACTATAAAATAAGAATGGTTCTTTTTAAGATTTAGAAAACAGCTTAAAATGAGATATATTGCATGATCATTGTAAAAAAAATCCTAAAACTTCACCATATTTTTATGGCAGTAATTATTTCAAGTCCCTACAGTATATTACTTTTGATGTTTCCTGTTGTAGATCACAATGTTTCCTTATCAGTTAATCTTGGACTAGTTACATTGATGAAGGCATACCTGCCAAGTGACCCGATTTCGTCGGGTTACACCCAGGATTTTAGCCCTTCACCCGCTTTTATAACTTCATCCGCCGGGTTACGATTTTGACCCGGATTTCGTCAATTTCACCCGTTTCCACCCGGAATCTTTTCGTATATTAGAAGTTACCGAAGTCACTCAGAATTCTCTAGACTTTTCCATCCTTCTTCACAAGAAAGACGATCTATTTCCTGTTTCCGTTTCTCACCAACAGGTAAGTTGTGAGTTGTTTATATACGTACTAGAACTGTTTTTACAAATGTTTATATAAAGAACGTTGTTACTGAACTTGCCGACAAGTTATTAGTCAGGTTTTTAACGAATAATTGAGTTGTATTTACGTAGAATAGATCGTATTTTGAAGGTAACGTTATGTCTTCTTGAAGGAAGAAGTTTTTATCGGGACTTGCAGGTTCTACTACACGAATTGCTAAAAGAAAAGATAATTGTACACATATCAAATGTCGTAGGAAAATGAGTTATAGTGTACAAAGTCCCGTGGTCGTGGACCAAACGCTGCATTCTGCACTCTAGTCAAAAACACGCACAGGCATTTGATGATTTGTTTCTGTCAATCAAAATGATCCTTACAATAAGAGTTCAAACCCTACTCGTATAAAACTGATATTTTATATGAGAAGGGTGCAACTTCTTGTTGTCAGGACCATTTTCATTGACAGAAACAAAATGCTATTTTATATGAGCAGAATGTGACATCTTGTGGGATCGTTTCAATTGACATAAAAAATGCCTGTGAAAACACAGTATCATATATATTATTATGAATTAATTTTATAAGTTGTGTTGTTGACAAATCTTTTTATTTTTCAGCTTTGAATTTGGTATTGTGGATGAGGATCAACTAGATCTGCTGGAAGAACAGTTCAATGAATGTAGAATGTAACTTTTACATCATTAAAATATTTAAGTTATAATTTAATATCTATTTTTCTTATATTTGTTGCGAAAAAAGCTGTCGCGCACTATGACCCTTTTTTTAATTTTCAAAAGAGGGTCATAACCCTCTTTCAGTATGTCCAGGGTTGGCAGGTATGCGAAGGACTAGTAAATAATCTATTCTACTAGTCCTGTGGACTACCAAGCAAAAAAAAGTTAGTATCTAACCCTGTCATGATACCTCTTTTAAATTGAATCTGAAACGCTTTAAGTTTCAATTTTCAAAGGCCGATATGGTCAAAACTGATTATCTAATTCCGTAATAGTAGACTGCTGAACTTTGCTGAAAATACCAACTACATGTATCACAGGAATGTAAATTTTGATCAAGTACTAGTACTGTACACAATAAAATATATATTATCACATATATTCCATTGCTAAATTACTAAATTTCACACAATTATTGTGCACAACTCTCAAATGTTCATATGTTGTTGAGTTTGAATGTTAGCGAGTTACAGAGGTAGTAAAATACAGTCAGTCAATTACATTTGCCTCAGGATATACATTGTGACAATTTGACATGGCAGTCACAAGCAAGTTTAGATCTGTCAGGTATGAGGAGTTGCAAAATTAACATTTACTTAGAAATTATTTGCAATATTACTCAAATTTCAGAAGATATAACACTGTTAGGAATAAATGTAACTATAAGAGTAAAAACCAATTACCTCTTGAAATGAATGACTGCAGTTTTAAGTGTAATTTCTCAAGTTGTTCACCACACCGGTGTCAGAAATTTAGACCGGAAGTAAGGCGCAGACAGGAAGTAGACCAAAAACGAGAACATTCGTTTGATTACACGACGTTTTAATTTTGCTATTGTTTTTATTTGTGTTTCTGAAACTGTCAATACATATTGTTGTTATAATGTTACAAAAAGGTTTTGTTGATTGATCAAATATTTTATTGTTATGCAAAATTAATTATTTTCAGCAACCAAAGATAGGTCGTAAAAGCACGGGCTAAAAGCACGCCATTTTTGAACGGTTGAGTTGGTGGGTAGAAATCGTATAGTAAACGCTTACTTCTTGTGTTCATTTGCGTAAAATCTGCTTTCAAAGATGTCGTCAGAAAAGATAAATACTCGAGTCATCCAAGTGACTAATGTTGCGCCTGCTGCATCAAAAGATCAAATGAAGACACTTTTCGGCTACATCGGCAGAATTGATGAAATCAAATTGTACCCTCCTGAAGCCATTCTCCCAGATCCCGAGGACCCCATGATGTAAGACAGTCTGCAACTGATAACTTTATTGTTATTTTGCATTATAGAATATTGGCTTGTCTTTTATTTCGTTAAAAAATACCAAATTAATTAGGGGCCTAATCATTTTCATAGCTAGCTATCGGGCTATAAATCAATAATCAGATAAAGCAGGGGTTTTGCCAGTTATTTTGGGAAAGGGCCCCTGAACAGGAATTGGGAAAATATCATCGGCATTTGGCAAAAATTGGGAAATATCATCAGTGTTCCAACAGGCACAGGTTCGAGAAGATATATAAGTTTTGAGAAATAAACCCCACAATGTGATTTGCAAAAATGTTTTCCTCTAGCTGTTTTTTACAGAAAATGTAACATGCTTAACATTAAACATTACACCGAAACGCAACAAAATACACTATGATTACAAACTCCACAACCACACATTACACAAAGTAGAAACAAGCAAATACTTAGGACTAACACTACAAAACAACCTACGATGATACAAACACATAAACAATATCACAGCCAATGCCAATAGGTCCCTAGGTTTTCTCAAACACAACCTGAAAATAAACTCACCACATATAAAAGAACATGCATACAAAGCACTAGTTAGGCCTAAACTTGAATACCGCTCTTCCATTTGGGATCCACACAAACCAAATTAAACAAATAGAAAAAACAACGAAGAGCAGCACGCTATGTACAAAACAGATACCACAACACTAGTTCGTAACAGACATGATCCACACACTTCAATGGCCAACACTACAAACACGACGCTTATACACTAGAATTATCCTTTTTTACAAAATTATACACAGAATCATACGTTTAAACCCAACACATATACTCACACCTGTAGACCCCCGCACCAGACAGGTACACCCGTACGCATACAAACATATCTGCTACAAAGGAAACCTACAAATACTCATTCTTCCCACACACAGTAACACAATGGAATCTCCTTCCCTTAGCAGCAGTCCAATGCACAACACTAGAGGACTTCAAGGCACACTTACCCTACACAGCCCTTGAAGCCCTCATCACACACTAGTACTTACACCAGATTTTAACTTTTTATCTATACCTTGCACAAAAAAATCACAAAAAAACCCCAACCCCACCCCTAATCACTAAAAATAACCCCCTTCACGCCTCTACAATAGGACCCCCCGATGGCATAATCATCAAACTGATGGAGCCCTCGTATCAAGAAGAAGAAGAAGAAAAAATGTATAGGATAAATAAACCACAGAAATAGATCTAAGTCCGTGAATTAACAAATCAATTTTCAGGTTTTTTTTGTTTTTTTTGTAAATTTCATTTTTTTGTTATTTATGTATTTTGAATGCTCTTTCATGGAGCGTAATACTGTGAACGTTGCACATATAACGACTGGAAACTTGTATAATCATGCTTTTTGATCTAATTGGGGAAATACAGGGTCATTTTTTTGATTGGGAATGGGTCCCTTTATAATTATCGAACCTTATAAACACCTGGCAAAACCCCTGTAAAGAGATGTGTATAAAACATTGATTTGTTGTATTGCAATATAATATGGCATACTATTTTGATGTTATTTAAAACAAAATAAAATATATTTTGCAAATGTCCATTAATTGCCCATCATAAATGTCTTTTTCCTCTTTTCCTTTTTACTAGAAATCCATTGTAATCCCTAGTAAATTCTGTCTTTAAGTATTGTCTGAGCACAAAAAATGTTTAGGCCAAATACAAATATATGTGTGTTTCCTGTTTCGGCTCCAAAAAATAGGGTGAGTAGGTAGGAAAAACATTTCATTTCATAGTTTTTTTCTGGTTAAGAAAAATCTCCTGATTACTTCCAACAACTGTGAATGTTAAAAATTTGTTATTGTTTTAAGAAAGTATGAATGGCACCAAAATATATCATTTTTATTCATATAAAATACATACAATATGTACACAAATAAATTGTACCTACCTAAATGTTTATGGAATATTCAACGTAATTTCAAGGTTATTGGTGTTTTCAATTCGTTTAAATTAATTGAATAACAAAATAAGTACATTTATATTTCCCCATATTTACAACACAGGTATTTTAATCCATCATAAAATATACAAGTCTTCACCATTGTGAACTCGATCTCTTCAATCCAAACTTATCTCCAACTATAAACTGTAAAACTACACAGATCTACAAACTACAGCTAAACCCACTATTATTACTAACTCTCCTCTATATCTCTAAACCTCTCAACTTGATCTCCCTAACTCAACCTCCTTTCTCAAGACTCCTTAACTCAACTTCCCAACCAAACTCTAGTCTCTTCTCCTCCTTTGACTCTTAAGCTGAACTACCTTACTATCTGTCCCTTAGCAAAATCCTGCTACATTTAAAATGTTGATGCTGGTGAAATCCTGCTAATAAACTGGCCATAAATCCTGCTAAATTTGACGCGCCATTTTTGGCAGTCAGCATCAGCCGGAAGCACAAACACTGATATCACAGACTGGACTCTCCCCACCTAGACTACAGACGTTCATGTACACACTAATCTACAGATCTCAACCTATATCAAAAAAACAATTATCTATGGCTATTTAGCTACTATCTTCAAATAAAACTCTGAAACTGACCACAAGCCAAGGCTAATTAAATGTATAGCAAATCATATATACACCTTTAAATTTGAACAATTGAATGGCGAATAAATGGATATAACAATGACTGTGAAAACCCAATAAAATTATCTAGGGTGGCATGAAAAGATAGGATGGGACGGGAAACACAGCTATATTTTTATTTGGCCTTATGTATGCTGTGACCCATATCAGTATAACATATATATGTGTATTTCAGACATTTGTAATGAACCCCTGTGGTCTGATCAGTAGCTTTGTAATGATGTTTTAATGATTATGGAATTTTCTATTAAAATCATTCATTGAAATAACAATTAATTGAATTGACATATGTTTCCTGTTTTACAAAGTGTTGAAACACAGTGTTCAATTTGAATAGATTTTCATATAACAGCCAACAATGCTTTTAGAACCCCCCAAAAAATTGTGGCATATGGAGCCTTGTGTGAAAAATATGATGTTTCAAAATGTGTTCTTTAGCAATATTTTCGTATGGGGTTTTTTGTCAATTTTAATTACTACCTGACACACCTTATATGGGCTTTTATTATTATATATATGAGATGCTATTTTATAACCCAACAAGCCATTTCTTTTGTCAGGCAAACAGAGAGCCATGTTACCCCAAAGGTGTGCTATGTCAAGTTTGATGATGTCACAAGTACTGGTGTTGCCATGCATCTCACCAACACCGTCTTCATTGACCGTGCTCTCATTATTGTTCCTGTCATGGATGGTAAAGTTTTAGTACATAACATTTCACTTGCTATTACATGCATCAGCTTTTTCAAGCTTATAGAATGTGATGCCTAATTCAAAGAAATCAATGTTAAGATTGAAACATAAAAGAAGACCTATGTATAGCTAGCCTACATTTGAGATTCTGAGAGTTAATAAGTACTTATCAAGAATTGGTGTATTTATATTTCATGTGTTGAATGCTACATGCTGCATATTTTATTAATCAAGAACCAGACTATCATAAGCAATTTGCGCTAAATCAAACTTACAGATTTCCCCAATTGCAAGAGTATCAGATTTCTGTATCTTCTTATCTTGTTTACATTGTCATTGTGTCGCGAAAATAGTACAAAGTTTCACTAAAACAACAATGAACAGAAATTAATATCAGAAGAAACGCTGTTTAAAGATATTTATTGGTTTTACAGGGAAAATCCCGGAGGAGAGTGTTGCTCTACAGCTTGCTCCCTCTGCTATTGCCGGTATGATGCCAGGACAACCTACTTGGCCCAGTAATGTAATGAGTCAGGTAATTATATATAGAGAAAGTTTTACTCTGATCTCTATATTTTTCTCCAAGCATAATATAATAGTAGTTGATGAATAAAGGTTATTTTCCTGGAATGCTGTGTTGTGGTAAGTAGTTTAGATACATATTTGTCTAAGGATACAATGAGTGATTTCAAAAGTTATTTTAATTTTAAGATAAAGATATATATATAAATAAAACAAAACATGAAGACACATGGACATTTAAAAGCCGATTAAACTAGTCTTCGTGTTTTGTTTTATTTATATTTTTACTGTCACATGGACATTAAAAACTATTTATCGCTATATATATATATATATGTCAGTCATGTGTATTGGGATGAAATAGTATCGAGTGCTCTTCTTTTTTTTTCATGAGTGTTGAAGTAAACTACTACCTTTTATTCTGTGGACAAGACAAATATACAAGTATATTTTTTTATCCTGTCATTTATTTTATATTTTCCTCAGATGACTGGAATTGGGTCAGGCCAGATAATCACAACTTACGACCCGCGTATGACAGCCTTGGGACTGTCTCAGTATCCTCCTCTTCCAGGAACCACTGACCCAACTAAGATAGAGGAGATTCGACGGACAGTGTATATTGGCAACCTTGACCAGACTGTAAGTAGATCGTAACTAAAACCAGACGGTAAAAACCAACAGGTCATTCAGCCGGACTTTTAGGTAGTTCATAAGTTGATCAGACTTAAAGCAGGTCATCACTCTATTACGCTGTAAAATATTGCTATTTTCAGTAGGTCATTTTTTATAAATAAGAATTCTAGGCAATTTAACTGTCAATTTCCAGGCGATTTCTTTTTCAAAGGTAGATTTCGCTTAATTCAACTTCTGAAGAGGATTGTTGTTTCTTAAACTGTCTTAGTTAAATGACTTCTGTCCACAACAAAGTTTTTAACCCTGTCTTTATATATAACATGCTACATTTCCATATTATTTTTTTTCTTTGTTATTTTGAGAATAGTTTATGTACTGCTCTAAATGTTAGTTTGTGATTGCTTCAGGTGTTATTTTTAATAAAACATTTGCTTTTTACATTTTATTCATATAGGTTGCTGCTGATCAGCTTCTGAAGTTTTTCTCTCAAGTTGGGGAAATTAAATATGTGAGAATGGCTGGTGATGAAAGCATGCTGTCTCGTTTTGCTTTTGTGGAGTTTACAGACCAGAGATCTGTGGCCACAGCTCTCACTTACAATGGAGTGGTATTCCAGGGTAGGCCAATCACGTAGGTACCAACAGATTGTGCTGATCATTGTTCAGTCCTAGAGGTGTACAATTTCATGGTTGAATACTAGCTATCAGTTGGTTTTGAAAAGTTCTATTAGATGGACCTATGTGTCATGAAAATTTCCACTAGCTCTCGACATAAAATCAGTTGGTTTTGAAAAGTTCTATTAGATGGACCTATGTGTCATGAAAATTTCCACTAGCTCTCGTCATAAAGTCGACAAACAACAAGTGTCTAGCTAGAGTCCCATTTAGGTTTTATATTAATGTAACTTTTTAAGAAAAGTGAGCAACTTCACTTCAATGATGCTAATTTGCATTAGTTTTTCTTGATACTTTATTTCCAAAATTGTCAAAAATAGATGCCTGTTTACAAAAGTTTCGCTATTAAAATGTACACTGCCTAATTACTAAAAACAGGCACTTTTGAACAACTATTGTTACTTGTGACCAAAGCTTTTAAATATATCTAATTGAAATATGAATGCTGTTATTTAGTACAGCAGATTCCAAGTAATGACTCTTTGCTTAATGTATGCATAGTACATTTTGATTGATATCATGTTTTCTTAAAACACCATTTTCTGTGTAAAATTTATTTATATCATATTTCCCATGTATAAAGGTGCCAGGTCAGGTGTATCCCTACAGGAATACTAGAGATTTATCTTTTATTTCCCCTGAGTGGCCATTTTTCACTAATTGGCTCTGTGTAAAAAAAATACACCAAGCAGATATGTTGATGAGTTGTCTCCAGTTAGCCGTATTATATCATATTGCATAAGGTTATATTTAGACAGGGGGATATGTATTACTTAAAATATGATCCCTAAAATGTTTCATCCTTGTAGATAAACTTAAATTTTGTAATGAAATATGTTTGACAGTGTTGTGGTCACACTTATAATACACCAATTATACTTTATTGGTACATGTGTTATCATTTGTTGTTTAGAATTGACTGATTTATCTTATTTCAGTGTCGGTCATGCAACCAATGCCATCTCCAAGCCTATCACCAAAACCCAACAGGCAGCCCAGCGGGAGATAGAGGAAGCCATGAAGAAAGTGAAGGAAGCCCAGTCTCTCATCACAGCTGCTGTCGACGACAAAGGTAGTGCTGTCAGCCATTCAGTTAAAATTACATCCTTACACTTTTACTGCATGTATACCTTCATGAGACATACATTTACAGCATAAATGTACTTTTATGATACATATATAGAGATAGTTACCTATTTTAGATATATAGTAATACACATTTATGAGATACTTTCAACAATGATTTCTGGTTGGCAAATTGCTGGAATCATCTCTTTTGACTGGGATTCAAGAGTAAAGCTATGTTTAATTTTGTTTTTAAATCGAAGCAAGGCTTAAGCTTTCAGTATTCATTATGAAGGTTTATTTATCTATATTTTCACAAGATGTATAATTTTATACATGTTCTTAGAGATGTATATTTTCAAAGCTAATGTATCTTCATGCACAAGGAAAGAACTTTTTTTGGGGGGGTGGGGATTGAAATCCTCATCAGTTTTTAAATTTTCTACCTTATACAGACTTTGAAAAGTTATTTTCCAGTGAAATATATGTCATTGCTCTGTATTCATACGAAGACAATTATTGTTTCTGACCATATCATTTTAATAGTGTGACAAAGTACTTAAAAACAGTTTCACACTCTCTTTTTACAGGAAGAGACAGAAGTAGGTCACGTTCCACTAAACGATACCGATCAAGATCACGATCAAGGAGGCGCAGTCGGTCTAAGTCACGAAAGCGTGACCGTTCCCGTAAAAGGTCAAAGTCTAAAAAACGGTCTAGGTCAAGGTCACGAAAGAGGTCAAGGTCGCGAAGATCTAGGTCAAGGAAGCGTTCCAGATCAAGGTCAAGGACTCGCAAAAGGTTTGTAAAATAATGTTTAAACTGTCACAACATCAACAAATTAAAGGGACTGTTCCTTTTTGGAACCCTGCAAGAGTAATTTTCATCAGGAAAAAAATTCAGAATCATAAATGCTGGAGATCATGTTTATTTTTACTTCAAATTTTGTATGTTTTAATTTGGTAATAAATAATGTCTCAACATTTTATTGGGAGAAGATATAGTGCTACCCTTGTTTATTATGTTCACCCTTGTCCTGTCTGGTCCTGTTCCAGTGTCATCGCTCTAGCGACTTAAAGTTAAATTGATCAAACTTTACAAAAAGGTCAGGTATGCTGTCTAACGTTAAATTCAAGATGCTTGAGACTTGGAAAAAATTAATACCAACTGGGGTAAATTACCCTATGTTTCAAATGAAAATAACTATATACTAACTAGTAGTTAACTGACCTAATTGATCCAAATTATCATTTATATTGTAACCCTATTCTTGGATTAACAGAACACAAATCATAACTGTAGTCAATAGGAAATACCTTGATGATGTCAGTCATGATTCTATAGTAAGTTTTCCAATTTATTTTTTACCACTCAGCGATACAAATTGTAATTTTGAGTCTCATTTATAACCAAAAATTTACAAAATGTGACCCAAAAATTTGGATTGAAATGGTTGTTCTCCAGACAAAACTATCTGATTTCTGATTTTCAGAACACATTATGAACACAATGATTGTATTATCTGAAAAACATTGCTTTCATTTTACCTTATTTCCATATCTTATATTGGCTGACAAATCTGATTGTTTCTTTAATAATGTGCGTTATACAAAAATTTTACCATTCAAGTGAAAGCACAAGGATGTTTAATCCTTTCACCACTGTAGACCATAATGGACTCGTCCAGATCAATGCATGGTAGTTGTAGAGTCTGCTAAGTTACATAGGGGTGAAAGAGTTAAGACTGGTGTAAAATGAAATAAACAGGTAAGTTGGTAATAGATCAAATTGAAAGGATAGTCAACAACTTCATTAATTATTGTATATTTTTACTGTTATCCTGCTTTTATATGAATCATTACAACAGGTCACGCAAGAGGTCACGTGACAAATCTCGTCACAGGAGTCGATCAAAGTCCAAAACACGAAGCAAACGGTCAAGATCAAGATCAAGGTAATGCTGCTATTAAAAATCCAAATTTTTAATTTATGCAAATCTTCCCCATTAAATGCATACTTTCTGCAAAGGACTTATGTTGTTCAAAGTTTTATTAACATAAATCAGACAATCCTATTTTGAGAAAAAGTTTTAAATTTAACACAATTCTTTGTGAATTATGAATACATACAGAAAGATTTCTCTTTTTATACAAATTCTCGTGACCTGTACAATTTCCATCAGCTTTAAGCTAAGTTAATTCAGATATAGATTTGGATGATTGTTGATCAAAGTTTGAACAACCAATCTTGGACATCAGTGCCTTGTTTTTTCTAAGAAATAATTTTTATAAGAAGTATAACATTTCAAGTGTTTATCATAGGGGACAACGTGAAACTGATTGGTAACTTTCAAGAAAACAGCTGATAAATTAGCAGCATTTTTAACAAGTTTATCAGAGCATTTTGATGATGATGCAAATAAAAGCACTATTCTGTAAATCCAGCAGTTTTCTAGGTGTTTGAACAACAGATCATCTCAAAAACAAATTTTCAATTTACCTGTGGAAAAACTTCACTGTCTTAAAAAACTTTGTAAAGTGAAGTTTGAACTAGAACAAAGAACTTGGATCTCCCTACTAATCTGACATGTTGCTTACTAACCTGGCACCCTTAAGGATCCCTGTACCACTGCCTAAAACTGAGCATTGGAAACTATTTTTTTCAGCATTACCATAGCTAAGATAAATCATTTCTGAAAAGAAAATAAACCTTGGGGAATTTTATGAAAAAGCAAAGATGGAATAAATAAAATCATAACAAATAAACATTGTTCTTAGTGTAAAAACAGCAGGTATAGACTGGGATTTAAACCCTGGACTTCAGATTGTTATACTTTCCCTCTAACCGACTGAGCTACCTAGGTAACAGAACTGAGCTACATTAATATCAGAATGATATTAAGGGGAGGGTACTGTACTGTACGTAAAAACCACAATGCAATGGGGTGGGGATCCTTAATGCTACAGAACTTTGTTTTGTAGCATAAGTTGTACTTATTTACAAATACTGGATCTGATTCTAAACTCTCATAATTTGATAATTTATGTCACACATGCCAGGGTTTTGCGAAGTTTTACACATGCTGAGGTTTTGTGAAATGTTAATGCATATTTCAAGGTATTGTAAATATGTTAATCCAGAATTTGAAAAAAATATTACATATCCCAAATCTTTGTTAACTCTTCCGTACCTGTTGTCGTGTACAGACGACAAAATAATAGGCCGTTTCATCCCTGTTGTCTTGTACACATGACAACAGACTTTGGTGTAACTTGTTTAGCTAGTTGTCGCACACAATCGCGTAATACAATTATTTGTCGCTAAAATCAGCACCCATCAGATTGAAAGAAATAGTATTATAGGTGCAGAGTACACAATTTATATTTTGTGACCTATTGTTTTCGAATCTGCCGCAAGATGTTCGCGTTTGCCGTTTGGTGATTCAAATATAAACAATATGGCGGCAACTTAATTTGATATGAACACTCGTTAATTCATCACCAAATATTTGTTTAGACTTATGGAAGTAAATACGAATATTTTAATATTCAAGTCTTAATGAAAACGACTTTGTATTCGTAAACAACAAGGAACCTCCACTACAATGCTGTTTTGAAAACAAGGTTTCGTATCGTTTGTTGCCGAACAGGTGTCAAGTTCTCAGTCATAATTAGCTGCCAGTTAGTCATTATGCTACGAAAATGAAGAAGTGTGTGTCTATAAACAACAAGATGAAACAATAACAATATTTATTCACGGTTTCCTGTTTAATTCTTGCAGCAATTTCACCCGTCTAAAAAGAACATTAATAATCCATCATTTTGTTATTTTGGCGGGGGCGGGTCTAGTAAGGACATCCGGACCGGATTTGCGGTACGGAAAGAGTTAAGGCTTACATCTTGAAGTTTTGGCAGTCTCATATATATATAGAGAGAGAGAGAGAGAGAGAGAAAAAGAAGATGAAAGACCGACATGGACAATTAATCCCTTTTTATTATATATATATATATATAAGTTTTTCAAAGCATAAACACAATTTGAGGTTACAGTATATTAAATTTTTCACATCTTTCAGTCAGTCAAATGACACTTTATAAATAGGGTTATCATGAGAAGGCATTGTGTCATGTCCCTGTATGGGAACTCCACAGCCTCTTCTTGAGAACTTAACCTCAAATACCATAATACAGGTTTTACAGCCATAAATATTTCAGTCAAGTAGTGTGTTGCTTACCAAAGGTTGGGTGGCGCAGCGGATAATAAACTCGCCTTTCACAAAGACGGTCAGGGTTTGATTCCCCGGTCGTAGGTGAAGGTTTGGGTCACCTGCCCTGGGTCACCTGCCTGACCATGTGGGTTTTCTCCTGGTACTCCAGTTTCCTCCTACATTAAGACCCCTTGTACGCTTATTTCCGGGCCAACAAGAGTGATACTACTATAAGTTGAAATAACTTGTTTTATAATTGTTTCTTTATTTTTCATTTTTTACCAAAGGTTATCAATTATCAATGTATATGTAACCTGTAGACCTAGATAAAAGTATAGGCAGTCTGATTCAGTATTTAGAACAATGCTACATTCAAATTAATCATTGCAAAATAAAAATCAAGCTTACTTTTAACTCATTTGGCACTGTCTTTATGTCATATGCATGGTCCAGCATCTGTAGTCCCTCAATGTCTACCTCTAAAACACTACTAGTCCTCAACAGCTCAGCAGATTTTGACTAAATTTAGTCTGGAGCATATTTTGGCAAACAGGACTGAACTTTGCAGGGCCCTCAAATAAAGCTTAGTTTTTGAAATTAAAAATCATTTTTGCCTGAACCTTTTACACTAAAAAATGGCTTTAATCTTTATTAGTCAATAATGATGACAAAAAATATATCAAAAAAACATCATTGACACATTTATGACACTTAAAATTTCTAGTTTCATTACAACAAAGAGGATGATTAGGAAAAGTGTATGGAAAGTGTATGGTACTTTTTTAAGTACATTTTACATTTGAGTATACACTATGTAGTAAGTAGAGTAGTACTTATAAAGTACTTTATAAAGTATTGTTAGTACAAGAAGTAATTTATTTCTTACAGATCGAAGGAAGGTACTGCTAAAATGTGAGTTGAAACGAATGCCATCCATTTCCTGCAATATTAAAACTATTAAATGATAAAATATAAGTAAATGATGTATTATTAACAGATAACCCAGAATGATGAATCTACCAGGGTACAGCGATTCTGATTTTATGGATGAAATTTCACAGCATGACATGAAAAAAGAACTTTGCATTCACATCATTATTTCAATTCCATAGGAAAATAGAAAGTTAAGTTGATCAATGTCCTTATATTCAAAAGACTGTGTTTACTGTAGAGCTAAAATAATAGAAAGGAAGCATAAGGGTTCTGGAACACAAATATAAGTACCCTATATTTGATATTCATAAAAATTTGTCACTAACAAATTGGTTCCAGTTTTCAGTGGAAAAAGTCATTTTTATGGGGTAAATTGAATACCCCCCAGTAATTTAACTAAAAAAAACTAAAGCATAAACAAAATATGGCAACCATGACTGTTCAGACGTTATGATCTCATGTTATGTAAGTGGCAGAGGAGGAGGAGGAGACTTGTATGAGCAAATAAACTCTCTCTTATTTATGTAAGCTATGTTGAAAAAATCTGGTAAAAAAAGTATTGAGTTCAAGGAAATTGTTTATTACAGATCCAAGCAGGGATCGACTGAAAAGTGAGTTTTAGTATGATTTAGAATTGATTAGGTACCAAGTGTATTTTCATATCTAAAAAAAAAAGCATGAGGCTGCAGATGTTTACAAGTGGTTATCATTTTTAATTAGAAAAGTGTTTGGGGGATGCATTTAATTAGTAAAATTATTAAAAAGTTGAATGATTTTAAGAAAGAGTATTATGATTACCAAGGTATGCAAGACATAGGAGAGAGTTTGATGATATAGTCTTAATGTATTTTCTATATAACAAGAATTGTACTGGTAGTTTACGATTGTTTATTGTAGATCCAAGCAAGGGTCAACTGAAAAGTGAGTTGAAGAGAATTAAACAGAACATATATTGTTCTCGATTACATTTGCACTAAAAACAGTTCTTCTCTGCTTGAGAAAGCAAACACAAATTACATTAGAAAAAATGTCAAAGAAAGTTTTGACATATTTAAGAGAAGAACATGATTATTAATTTGGTAAAACAAGCAATGTATGTGTGTGTGAGTGACGCTGGCTTGAAACAAATAGTTTTAAATTGTAATCGACTCTTCTTTCCTTTTTGAAGAAGTACCGACGAGAAAGGAAAGAACTATTTCCCCACCAGGTAAATAGTAATAGTTTACCCACTGCTTTTCCATTATAACTATCACACATTTACCCTACATTTATGACATTCATCAATATAGTAAGTGCTTAAATCTGACAGAAAAATGTCATATTTGATAAATTCATTAAAAAATGATAAAATGATTACCTGACCAGATTAAGCAATTATATATTTTTTAACACTATGAATTGATAAGGGTTGTAGTTTGCATAAATTTTCTTTATTGAGAAACAGGTTTAAATGAAGCATCTTAGGGAGACCCTAAAAGAGTTAGTTTTTTAGGTCACCTGAGCTTTTATCGCTATCCGTCCGCCGTGCGTCGTCCGTTAACATTTTACATTTTCAACTTGAGCTGAAATACTGGCAAAGGGATTTCATAAATATTTCATGGAAAGGTTACTGACATCTCCCTGACCAAATGTTGTTAGTTTTCGGGTCGATCAGAAAGCCAATATGGCCGCCACGGCCGCCATTTTGAATAACTATTTCAAACTTAAAGTCAAGTTCTGCTGGGTCGATTGAACTGAAACTTGGTAGGAATGATCGACTCATGGTCCTGACAAAGTGTTGTTATTTTTTGGGTCAATCAGAAATCCAATATGGTCGCTACGGCCGCCATTTTGAAAAACTATTTCAAACTTACAGTCAAGTTCTGCTAGGCCGATTGAACTGAAACTTCGTAGGAATGATCGACTCACGGTCCTCACAAAGTGTTGTTATTTTTCAGGTCAATCAGAAATCCAATACGGCTGCCACGGCCACCATTTTGAAAAACTATTTCAAACTTAAAGTCAAGTTCTGCTAGGCCAATTGAACTGAAACTTCGTAGGAATGATCGACTTATGGTCCTGACAAAGTTTTGTTATTTTTCGGGTCGATCAGAAACACAATTTGGCTGCCATGGCCGCTATTTTGAAAATACCTATTTCAAAGTTCTAATAGGCTGATCTAACTGAAAATCGGTCTAGGAATGATCAGCTCATGGTCCTGACAAACTTAAGTTAACGTTATACTTATCAATTTTTTACTCAAATTGGTACATATTTCAACAACAAAAATAAATACTGTAGGACTCAGGTGACCGTTAAGGCCCATGGGCCTCTTGTTTGTATTCCATATTTTTTTGATGATTAAGGCAGAGTTTTCTTTGTTTCCTGTGCATGTGGTGGTGAGCCCCTCTTAATGCAAGCTTTGTTTCCTGTTTAGGGGTCCACTGCGGGGTCAAATCATCTTCCCAATCAGGTAGTATGACCCCTCGCTCTACTCACAAACAATCTTTTCTGTCGTATTTTTCTTGGCGTGCATGTAGTCTCCTAGATCTGTGTTGTACGAGGTACATGTGATTTTAAATATTCAACTTGGGTTATCTCCCCATTTGAAGTAAAACTATATAAAGCTAGTAGCTAGCTGTAGGTACTTATATGCATCTATAATAATTACCTTTCTTACGGGGATGGCGCTATGGGAAATATCAATATGATCAAAAGATAAAGTGAGCAAAACCTAAATTGTGTCCATAGGTTCCTTGAGAGATGCTGTTTGACAGACCTATCCATTCATTTTTGTAGTTACCGGGTAAATTGAGCGGGTGATTCTTTTCATTCAACAAATTCAATCTATAAAGACAGATTTGTGATTACTAACCAACATACAGCTTTGTTAGTGCGCTGTAGGTAATGAGTAGGTACATTTTCGTGTATATTCTAATGGAATGGTACGTGTGGATAAGTTAGTATAAATATTATTTATCTAAGTAGCATATATATCTGTTGTGTTGTTTAGATCCTAAACACACTTAATCAAAATTTGATTTTGAGATGGGGTTAATGTATACCAAAGATGTGTTGCAAACATTTCAAACAACTAACTGTCTTCGCCGGGGTATTAATGTGCACATACAATGGTTTTGACATCCCTACTAAGTGTAAAAAAAATCCTGTGAAAATAATATTCTTATTATACAATAGAATAATATTCTTATTATACAATTTTTAGTTAAAATAATGTCAGATTCCTTACATAAAACGGTCTTTTCACTAATATCTGTACATGTAGGAAATAAAAATATTTTTTATCGTAAGAATAAGACTACCAGCAGAAAAAATGAAACATTCTATACATTTTAAGAGTACAGTGTAAAGGTATACATGTGAACAATCAGAGAATTGTACTAATAGTTTGAACAGTACAGTCTAAAGGTATACATGTGAACATTTACGGAATTACATTGATCCATTTATAAGCTACAGTTAACCGAATTTACAGAAGTTTTAACTCACAAATTATCAAAAGCTAGCTGAAGTATGTTGTAGATCACAGTAGAACATTTAAAAAATAGTTTTCTAATTCCTTATTAAGATATATGAAATTGTTTTAGCACAGTAGGTTACGCTGAATCAAATGTATTAAATCATTTTTTTGTGGTTTTATATTTTAATTTTAAGGAGCAACATTTACATGTATGAATTATTGTCTAGTCAAACAATGTGCTTAGAGTTGAAATAATTCTGGTATGTAATACAAATTAAAGCTTATGCAGGTCGTGCATGTACAAAAATGAAAAAGGAACCTTAAGACCAGCATTTCAGTGTCAAGGACTGTAGGTTTTGTTTATGCTTTTGTGCTATTTTTATCGAAATGACCAATAACTGAAGGTTGTACCAGAGAATCCTATGTCTGTTGTGTGTATTGGTTAAGTTCACATCTAAATGGTGACAAGAGGATGATGCCTTGTTGAAAGTCAATGAGTAGTTTTATTGTAATTCCTCCAGCTATATATGTATGTGGAACAGTTCATTTAGAAACAGTTTGGGTAAGTGCAATGGAGTTAAGTATCAGAACAGTAAAAGTTCATTATATAAATGTTTCAGACATTGTCAATCTATTGAATCAGAAATGCACAAATAATCTTATTACACGTACATCACTTGAGATTGTTGATTCAGTCAGCTTAAGAAAGTTTAACTAGCACAAAATGTATTTACAAGGTAGGTTCAAATTTCACTTAAAACAATTACAAGTTAAGTGCTCAATAATTTTCTACGTGTATTCCCATAGAATAAGTTCCTTGGTAACAATTAGCTATGAATTAAGTGTACTGTTCATAAAAACCACAATACATTATGTTACTTGGGTCTGAATGGTTATAACAGTCTAGAAAGGAACATGCCTGTATAGTGGGAGAAATGAAACATATTCTACTCAATGACCTGTATTAAAACATAAACGCCCTGCAATGGGCACGACTTACCCAATACATACCTTAGATGCTGAATCTCATGTACAGGAAGTTGCATGTTGAAAGACACAAATGAGTACTGCTCTAAAATAAGTTATCTCCGGTCCCTTGCAGATTAGTGTACCGACTACACTAATTCTAAAGACATTGATAAAATTATATATCTGGGTGTGACACTTTCCTATAGGCTATTTGGGGGGGGGGTCTTAAATGTGAGAAGGGAAGATACAGATAATTGTTTAAAACAATGACAGTTGTCAGAAATGCTGATAGCCATGTAATTAATGTATGTAAACAAAATATTCAATATTGTATCTGCAAAACTTTTGAATTTGTGAAAATCTCAGCCTTGGAAATATATACTTGAATTGAACTGTTAATCTGATCTCATAGATGCTTCTTTACTAGTAAGCTGAAATCATTGAGAGAAATAACATGTCTTATCTCCAAGGGAGGTAGGTCATCAAAGGATAAGTCTTGTAAATCCAATGTGCACTTTCGTATCAGACAGTACTAGTGCTAAAGGTGTATTAATGAGGTTTTGTTAATGGGCTCAAAATGAAGGTGATTGATTGTGTATTTAATCAGGATTCCTTTTCTTACATTAGTCCCTAACCTATAGGTCAACATAACCTGTTTATATGTATGCTGCACTGACCTTACTCCGGACAAATTAGCACCTTGTGTAGAAAGTAGCATCTTAATTTATGAATTAATTTGTATTGTCCTATAACATGTAAACTTATGATTTCTATGTTTTTATTTTGCAGGCGTAAGTCAAGGACACCTCCCAGAGCCTATAGTCGACGCTCAAGGTCAAGGTCAGGGATCTTCCAAAATTGAAAATAAAAGTTTTTTGTTTTTTATATTTTTATAAGTTATAGCGTAACATAGTGTTTTTGTTTCAAGAGCAGATGTATTTGATTGCAGAACTATTAATATTAAGTACAAATTATCAAAGTTGCAAAATGTTTTTTATATAGTCATCAGAGGATTGATCCTGTTTGAAGTTTTCTGGTTAAATGGTAGGAGTAAAAAGCCTGGTAACAAGCAACACTCAAAAGAATTGTACTGCTTCTGGCAAAACTGTTGCACTGTGTGCTGCTAGGGGCCCATAGAAAGGATATATCCTAAAGAGTGAAATAAAACTTAAAATTATGACTCTGAAATTCTCCACTGCGATGATCACGACCTTAGTTAAGAAGTGTGTACAATGTTATAAAACAGACCTCGCTCAGTTTAAGAGTGCAAGATCTAAAAAGCAGACTTGACACTCCACTGTACAAGATTAAAAACACTTCATGCATCAAATATTGATAGGCATTTTGTTTAAATAGTATAATTTATTGACTCAGTTCAGTGATCACTTGATCAGTAATTCCAGCTACCTTATCACACTGCTGCCCAGCTTGTTTATAAGTGTGAACCCTGCCACTGTACAGTACTGACGGTGGTGGATCAAGGCCCCAAAAAAGACAATCTGGGCTTTAGCACTTTCAATTACTTTTTCCTTACCATTCATGAGCCTAATCATACCATTTTAAGTTGGCTTGTACAAACATTTCTTGGTGTTTTCAGGAGTCGAAGAAGAAGCCGTACACCAAAGCGTTCACGATCCATAGAAAAGAAGAAGTCACTGTCACCACCTAAACTGGAAAGGGAGGATAACAAACCTGGCAAACAGAAGGATGGAACGGAGGCTCCCCCCGCACTCACAGAGTCAGTACCACCTCTTATCAATATTCCTGTATAAATTTGTTTTTATAATCTCTCCATAAATCATTTAATATTTGGAAATTTTCTTGAGTCTTCAAAACAAAACAAAAAAATAGTTGCATCCTGGTCAAAAAATGGAATTAAGTTCTGCCAATTTTGCTTTGCAGATGTGCAACAGCACAGAATTTGTGTTCAACTTTTTAGGGGCTATTCCAGTAAAACATCTATCTCAACCCAAGACTTCAGGTTTTGTATAGGGGTACCATCCATAGCATTTGTTGATAGTTTGCCTATAATTTAAAGGCAGGAAACCCAACCAAGGATGATTTATTTTGGAGTCTCGGGAGTTTGGTTTGTTTGTGTTTTGCATCCTATTAACAGTTATGAAAATTTATATGAGAAAAACCATTGACCTGCTGCCAGTACCTGGTGCCCCACGTAGGCTTTGTACCCGCGACCCAGCAGTGGAGGACTATAGTGATCGTATATGGTCAGATGCCTTAACTACTCTTAACACCACCACCCCAGGAGTTGGATAGAATTTTTACTGGAATAGCCCTAATCAAAATAAGAAATTAGTGAACACTTTTAACAGTGACAGCTGTGGATAAAGGTTTAATAGAATCTCCTCAGTAGTAAGAAGACATATTTCTTTTTGCATTAATTCCAATAATGGTATATGGCTTATTTTTCTGTGACCAACTCATTTCTACAAACAATTACTTTGTGGTGAACAATTGAAAATATATAACATTCCTTAAAATGTGCTTGAACAAATTGTAATATGATTCTTGAATTATGCTACATTCATACCTTGTGAAATAGTAATGATTTACTGTACTTTTCTGAAAACTAGAGCATACATGTTGTGTAGAACTTAAAACAAGTCCCCTTTGTGATGTACAATGTTTTGCTTCATTAATCAGTTCCCCTACTGAAGTGGCCAGCACTACCAAACCTGGCAATAGGTAAGTTATCTTCATTAATGTCAAAAGAATATTCACTATTATATTGAGAAAAAGATCTGAAATTGATGATCCCTAAACAAGTCAAAAGACGATATAGTCATAATATTAAACTGCAAAAAAGTGTGTAATCTTCTCATTTGATCAGTATCAGTGGATTCAAGAATCAAAATTAATTAGACAGTTTAAGGTCAGATAACACATTTTGTGATGATAGATTTATAGTTTTGATGTTTTAACACACTAGTTTGTTGAGGGCAACTTTTCTATAACAATCATACATGTAAATAGGACAGGTTTTGATTGAGGAGGGGTTTGGGATGAGTTTTACTTTACAGTGGGTATTCTGTATCACTCAAGTTCTCATCCGTGGTTGTGACAACTTTTTTGCTTCCTTGGTAACATCAGTTTATTGTTCTAAGGCGTAATGATTCTATCTGAATGTCGGATTGTTTGTGAATCTAAAACAGACCATTTGATAACATTTTAATTTAGCATGTTTAACATCTATCAGCAATGACCAAAATAGGACATAAACAGTGGAAGTCTTGCTTACTATGTGTCTTATCATGGGTGACTCCTAGTTACATTTAAACATCTATTTGGTGGTGTGTAGCCCCTCTCAACCTTCCGATGAGGTCAAAACAGAGCCCAAACACAGGTAAACTCATTATATTTGGCTATGTCAATTCCATGCTTATTCCGTCTCTATGTTTTTTATCTAAATTGCATGCACATGGTGGTTGGATTATTAGTGAATCAAAACTTGATTGAAATATAGCAAAAATAGTGTCCAATTTGATATCATTGTATAGCAGACTTATCAGTATGAATTCAGTGGCTTACATAAGTGTATGCTCGTACCACGTAAATCATTTTGTGATTTTATTGGCAAATAAATTAAGCACATGATTCAAAACTTGTCAAATCACTGAAATTCAATCAAATGAGCTTGGTGTCATTTAATTATGATATCAGCATCTGTCATAATTATTATGATGTCCCATCAATGTATCTTAAAAACTTAAAAATGACTGTAATTTACAGAAGTGGTTGATCTTTCTCATCTCATTTGTGGGTTCTCTTTGTTCCATAGTTGTGCTTGATTAATTTGGAGACGTATGGAGGCAGTCTTGGATTTTGATGCTTGGGGATTACAAGTGCTAACAAGTGTTTTTAAAACTTCATTTGTAGACTCCCCTTAGTTCTTAGTTGTGCATATTCAATTGATTTTTAGACTGATTTGAAGAAAAAAATATGTCTGTCAGCATTATCACTATTTCTCAAGAAATACTTTACAGATCTTCCTCATATTTCACAAGTACGTTTCTCTTGGTGTTTATATTTTAGTTATGCCTGTTAAATTTTGAGACTGTTGGGAAGAAAGATATGGCTGTCTGGTGGCCACCCTAGATTTTAATACATATACCCCGGGTAGTTGGTTTTTTTCAATTTATCAACAGTACAGGATCATTCTCATGATTTAGAAGTACACCGTAGGTTGTCCATGTGCCTTAGTTGTGCGTGTGTAACCTTTGAGACTGATTTGAACAACAAGAAGACTGCTAGACGGCCATTTTGATCTTGACAGTTTAAGTACTGTATGTTATTACTATTTCTCAGAAAATCATAGAGGGATCTTTACCAAAGTCACAAGTAGGTTCCTCATGGTTTTTTTTGTGGTTGTCTACCTTTGAGACTGCTTTGTAGGACAAGATGGCTGTCAGCTAGACAGCTGCCTTAAGTTTTGACTATTAAAGATTGTTACCATTATTTCTCATTAAGTATTTACCATTAAGTACCTCAGAAAGCTTTCTCAAATTCCAAAGTTGGTTTCCCTTATTCCTTAGTTGTGCGTTTTCAGTTTTGGAACTGATCCCATGTTCTGGCAGCCATCTTGATGTTTGACAGTTGAAATACTGGTAAAAGGTTTCTTGAGTTTCTGCCTAAGGTTTTCTTGGATTTAAGTTGTGCATGTGTCTTTTTAAATTGATCCAAAAGAAAAAATGTAACCAGGAATTGAATTGGCAGAATTGTACTTCGTACATATCTTATCACTAGCTTCGGTCAATATGATGGAACCAACATATTACTTCAAAGCTGGTCTCTATCAAACACTTGTACTGTTTTTACTAAGATATGTTCAGTATATATATGCATGTGTCACTTCTTTGTGCGAATGAAATGTACTTTCCATTCACATCAAACTTTTCACACCCCACCTTGTTACATTAACTTTGATTTGCTTCTGGATATCTTCTGCATAACACTCCTTGTGATTTATGTTGTAGTTATATCTCATTAAGAAGCAGCAGTATGTAATACCTCTGAATAACTTAAGTAGTATCAGTTGAGGCATTCTTATGTACCTTTCAAATGTGTCATCAATTCTTGTGTACCTTTCAAGTGGTATCAATCGATGAATAAATTATTGTAAGGTATTTCACATTTTTTTAAGTCTAGAATCTTTTTGGAAACGGGATACATTTGGGTAAATTGGATCCTTTAGTTGGCTTACCTCTTCCTGTTGTGCTCAAATAATATTTTTCAAATTACATTTTCCTTTTTTATAGGTCCTCTAGTGAGACTCGCAGCAAAAGTCGTAGCCCTGTAAGGAAAGCTTCTACAAGCCCAAGGAGGGTGTCACATAGTCCAAGAAAGGTCTCTCGCAGCCCCCCGCCGAGAAAAGTGTCTCGTAGCCCTGTAAAGAGGTCATCCCGAAGTCCTCGTAGAAGCCCACGCAGGTCATCTCGTAGTCCTCGTCGAATCAGAAGGTCCCGCAGTCGTAGCCGAAGCAGAGGGTGTGTTTATTTGACTAGAAAATTTCAATTGTATTTATATAGTTGATGGGTATTTTCCAATTATGATACTGGGAAATTTCCCCCCATTCAAACTATTGCCATACGTTGGTAAAATTTGTATTTGCCAGTGTTAATTTTCTTTGAATATAAATTTGTCCTTTACGGAGGACAAAAAAGGCAAAATGAACTGCAGCAAAACTTTCCCAATATACAGTTCTAACATGATCAGCCATGTTGGTTTAAAGAGATGGAAAGAAAAACACTTCTGTAATATGTTTGTATCAGATAAGTAACAATTATAGATGTTTTTGGGGTGGGTTTTTAGGTCACCTGAGCTTTAGCTCAAGTGACCTATTGCTATCTGTCTTCGTCGTCCGTTAACATTTTACATTTTCAACTTCAGCTGAAATTCTGGCAAAGGGATTTCATTAATATTTCATGGGCAGGTTACTGACATCTCCCTGACCAAGTGTTGTTATTTTTCGGGTCGATCAGAAATCCAATATGGCCGCCATTTTGAAAAACTAATTCAAACTTAAAGTCAAGTTCTGCTAGGCTGATTGAACTGAAACTTGGTAGGAATGATGGACCCATGGTCCTGACAAAGTGTTGTTATTTTTCGGGTCGATCAGAAATTCAATATGGCTGCCATTTTGAACAACTATTTCAAACTTAAAGTCAAGTTCTACTTGGCCGATTGAACTGAAACTTTGTAGGAATGATCGACTCGTGGTCCTGACAAAGTTTTGTTATTTTTCGGGTCGATCAGAAATACAATTTGGCTGCCATGGCCGCTATTTTGGAAATACCTATTTCAAACTTAAAAATAAGTTCTAATAGGCCGATTTAACTGAAAATCGGTCTAGGAATGATCAGCTCATGGTCCTGACAAACTTAAGTTAACATTATACTTAACATTTTTTTACTCAAATTGGTACATATTTCAACAACAAAAATAAATACTGTAGGACTCAGGTGACCATTAAGGCCCATGGGCCTCTTGTTTTACGTTATTGTAATAATTTCAGAAATTCCATATTGCAAAGCAGAAATTGCTCTTCTTACATGGAGCTTTACTTTATCACTAGTGAATTTTGGTCAGGATACGTGCTGTCGGGAGCCAGTGGTTAACAACATGAACCTTGTAACCCTCTTCACCGATTAAGGGTAGCCCATTAAGTGTCATGTAGATAACAAACTCTTCTTTGATGATTTTTTCTCCTGCCTTAAGTTCTATGTTATTGGGGTCCAAATTGCTGATGAAGTCTCTGCAATGGAGACGAATGTCCACATGGTCAGAAAACCTAGATTTGCTTATTATTTTGGAAATACTCAAACTTGATAAGACCATATTGTGTGCTGTTAAATACAATTCCAATTGATAATATTGCTATCATTTATTATTTTATTTATTCTTCTGACAAATAACAGGAAGAAGGTGAGTAAGAGGAATCGACGCAGCAGGAGTACATCTCGCAGAAGGTCCCGCTCTACATCTCGTCACAAGTGAGTTAAAGCTGTTTTATAGACTTACCACCAAATATTCTTGTCCTGTTTTCTTTTTACTGCTATTGACTTTGAAATACAGGGTCCAGAATTTGAGTTTATTGTAAAAATGGTCCTTGAATTTTAGTAATTTTCTATTTTCTTTACTGATGCTAGTGATGGTTTTGAATTAATCAGTACATACTGTAATTTGTTCATTTTTTACAAATCCTGATCAACTTGCATTTCAGGTCTAGGAAGGACAAAAAGCGTGATCGCAGCCAAAACAGGGATCGTGACCGTGATCGTGACCGCGACAGGGAAGGGAAGAAAAAACGTCACAAGGACAAAGATAAGGAACGTGATCGCGATGACAAGCACAAGGAGTCAAAAGCCAAGGACACCAAGGTCATACGTAACTACGATGAGGAAGAGAAATTGCTTGAGAACAGTAACAGCGACTCTGAGGAGAAACCAGTGAAATCGACTCCTTCAGACAGTAATCTACAGCCTGTAGATATGGATATGAGTGATTAGTGTAAACCTGGCACCACACAGACTGCTTAGTTTATCTTATAAGGATTCAGGATATTTACAGAACTCTAAGGAAAATTTCTGCACAAAAATTAGAATTCAAAAATTATTAGTTTTGCTTTATTTTGTGAAGAATTCAGGATATTTACAGAACTGTTTGAAAATTTCTTTAATTCAGAAACTTAGAATTCAGAAATGATAATAGAGTTTTGCTTTAGATTTGTTAAGGAATGAATTATTTGTGTTAATATTCAAACAGACAATACAAATTGTTAATCACTTGATGATTCCACTTGTCTTTAAAAATGAACGTTGCATTGTGGTTTCTAGCATCTACTTTTTACACACAGAAATTAAAACTTCTTTAATCTTTAAAAGTCCATTTTCTTTCAATAGGTAGATTATTTTTAATCAAATGATGAACAGTTACATTTATCTGTATGGAAGCTTGTATACAAACAAGTGATGAACATTTTTTAAAAATAAATGAAGTTTATGTATTTGTTGTAAAAGTTTTATTAGAATTGTGCAGGACAACTAAAAAGTAACATCATGTTATCTGCCCTTGTTTTAATGTGGAATAGATAAACTGTCAATCTAGGTAATGACAGAAAGTTGATCCATGCCATCAGTATCCAGCAACAGAAAATAGATAAATGTGATATGAGGTGTGATGATGAAGGTTTACATTGGACACCTATTCAACAATACAAAATGACGATACACCAGCTGGAGGGTAAGCACTGGTACATCTGTGCTTATTATGCTTATTAGTAACGAAGCGATGGAATCTTAAATTTGTAAATATGGTGAAACAAATTCTTTAACAATTCCAAATAGTTAATAGAATGCTTTTAAATTAATATAGAACAAGGCATTAGATACAGAGTGTTGTACATTTAAATTCAGTTGTACCAGTTTGAAACATTCTAAAACATATCCCTCTCTGAACAAAGCCTAACAAACAACACTTTCACCGATACCAGTTTTATTTGATATACACTGCCATACGAAAAAAGGAATTATGAATTACTACTTACTATTGTCTGGTCATTGCATTAACAAACACGGATGTACACTTTCAATTTTACCAGACATGGCTGTAAATTAATTAAATAGGGTGATTTGAACGTGTACTGTCCTACAACAACGTCATTGTAACTAGCATATATTTAATGTATCACATTTCTTTTTCTTCTGTAAATGAACTATCCGAGCATAACTGTTTTACCCTTTATCAATGTTTTTAAATTGTGGTTTCCTTTTTTGAAATTAATTGCCTGGAAATAAAATCAAGACAATTTGAAAAATTAATCAAATATGATACAAGTAATGACCAGAAATATAAGGACTAATTCACAGTGGGTGACATGTTAAAAACCGTGCTACATTTTTCTTTTTTAAACATTTTATAACTTGGATAATAAGAGGCTGTTTTGGTCAATAACTTAACTCTTATAAAATACACATATACTTAGGTGTATACTTGCCTGGTCATACAAAGCCAATAAATTTGCAAATAACATGAAATTTTTGTGTGATATGTTAATCTGGCAACATATGGACCTATCTCGGGTGGCTAAAAAATACACAAAATATTGGCATATTTTTAGACAAAAAATGAGACAATAAGAAAAACATAACAAGAATAATAGTAATGTTTTGTGTACTAATAAAACAATTTAAATATATTAGTGGTGTTGTTCTTTCTATACTGAACCAGCGTATAAATTATAGCCTATTTGCTGGTACTTTACTTGAAATTAAGTAAAGAAGGCACATCTAGATTGTTTTATGTCTTCCCTTCGAATCAAGGGAGAAGTACTTTGTTATTGCTGGTTTCTCTAATAATTTCTTTTCAGGGAAACTGTTAAAGATATCTTGATGAAATTTGCAGTATTTGCATCAGCCACAGGCAATTTGCAGTGCACTGTCAATAGGTCTCTGTAATATTTACCTCATCAAAGGACATATAAATGCAAAATTTTCAGTATCATCTAGTCAACATCTTTCAACCATAAAGATACTTTATGAATCTTGCTAACTATGCAACAAACGCCCTTACCTATTATGTCCCCAGACATGCATCCATAAAATTAATTCCCTATTATTTGTATGATAGGGATGTATCTAAATCAATGTTAAGTGCATTAAGTTCATTAATAGGTAAAAGTTACACCATAGTACAAATCTGATATCATGGACTGGACAAAGCCCAACGTCTGGTATAAAAAAAAAAACAGTGCTAGACTCGTTTGATATCATTACCTGTTAATGGAGAACATTTGGTAAACAGGTTGAGAATACCATGGGGATATTGCTGTAGCAATATTAGGTTTACATGTTGTAGGATTCAAAATGATTATCATAATAAAATATACACACAAATACACATTTCTGCAGTCATGTAACACACTGAATAAATGGGGCAAAAATCTGATGGCATCACAAATTCAAGACAAAGCTGTTCTGAATATTCTTTTTAAAAGTTGTTCATGGTTTTGAACAGCAAACAAGAATAGGAATACCAATCCATCTTACAGTTCTCCCTAAAGTTTATGTCTTGAAAATCATGCATTACCATGTCAACCAGCTGATTTTCTTATTACATGTATTTACAATGAGATTTACACTAAATGTTTACATATTATCAGTGTCAAAAAAGAAAAAAAACACGAGAAAAAGTATAGGTACTGAGTAGTTGACAAAACAATAGCAACATTCTGGAATCTTATCTTTTTTTAAGAGTTTTTTCCTGAAGAATATAAAAACAGTGTATATCAATATTGGGTTATGTTACATATATACTGACAGACCATGTAATATCTGCAAACGACAAACCTAAATGATTCTTAACGTTATTAGGAAATAAAACCGCTAGTAAAGCAGAAATAATGGATTCTAATAAAATTCCGCTAAATAAACTGCATGTCTCATTTAAAATTCATACTGTACCGGGATATACATGTCATATACAGAAGCTGAAGTATTACAGGGGCTCATTGAAACCCGGGTTACTCCTTTTATGGCAGCAGGCCAAAACGTTTTCACGTTAAATTCCACCCCTCGGACTTTTCTCGCTATCCTGGATCGGCAATGGTAGGCAATTCCATCTACAAGAACTGTCCATGTCAACAGTTTCAATGAATATAGACACGACCAAGAGAAAATAATGTCAACCAAAATATTGTGTCCCCTGGGCCTGATAAACGTACACAATTTAAGATTTACTTTTCTTAATGTATTTAATGAGGGACATAATGATATCACTAAACATTGTGTACTTCTATGGAGTTAACGGTTGCTTTGGTTACACCAGTATAAAGCGATTGCTATACTACGGGATGTATCTGACGACGTGGATGTGTCCATCACTCTGAGCGACCCACAGCCAGTTAATGTTGTCAATGCCAACTGCGGTTGGATACACCGGTCCGTCGTATTCCGTCATCAAGAATTTTTGGAACTTTCCTTCGCATGTTAACTGGTGAATGGTGTGGTTCCAGTAATCGGAAACGATAAGACGGTCGTCTTGATCCTTGCATAGTCCTCTGGGATGGAATATTTTGGCTGGCTCAGGTCCTATAACTCCCTCATATTTTCCCCCAGTTTCTATATTCACGACATTTCCTGGCTGGAACTGAATCAGGGGAAGTTCCTGGGAAGTGTCCAGCATGTAAAAGGCCGATGCTGTGTGGACACTCTCGCTGCGTTGTTCTCTATAACGCTTGCTATTGTTTAGAATTGATAATTTGATACCGTTGTTGTTGTATTCATGAAATTGTTCTTCTTTTTCATATCCTGTTACTTCCATGGCCAGTAGAATCATTCCAGAATGTGAGATGCGAATAGTTTGCAGAGAATACTTGTAATTCTGGTCAGTTTTGAAATCAACAAAGTGATGTAACTGACCATCCGATGTCACACGTTTGATGGCGGTACTGCAGGTCTGTTGTACGTATATTCCGCGTTCTGTGACGGGAGTGATGTACTTTACATTGGTCATAACCGGAATAATGTCCGTCTGCATGTATTTAACCAGTGTTGTATCGACAAGGTACAGCTTGTTTGTCGTTACCACAAAGGCTTTTTTGGCGCTTATCGGCGAGATCTGATCAATTTGTGAATCACAAAACCTGAACTTGGTAGATGTTTTACTAGGACTGTCTAACGAAGCAGTTCCAGTCACTTGGCCAAACCACTGCTCCATTTTATCAGCATTCCCCATTTCTGTGCTAAACGTTAGCGATTTCCCTTCATGAGAACCTTCCAATGTATCCCCGGTTGGTACACCAGTCGTATTTTGAAGCATTTCTAAAACATGTACAAGATTTGTGCCGTTGATATTCTCATCATATTTTGGATTTCTTTTAAACGATTCCAGAATTGCAAGACTTATCTCTGAATTGACAGCGCTCATATCGAGACGTTTAAGTTGATTTTCCTGATGGGTTTTAATCAGCGACTGTTGATTTTGACTCCAAACTTCCAGCAGTGTGGATAATTCCATCTTTCTGTTGTCGACTTCTGCAGACACATTTTTGCAAATTTCCACCACATTTTCTTTCTTCATTGTGATGGTTCTGATATTCTGTTGAACTTTACTGACCATTTCCTCAGTTGTCTGCTCCAACCGTTCATTCAACTCTTTTCTTTTTGTTGTGACAACATCATCCATTTCGCAAAATTTGTGGTTACTATGGTCCCCATCTATGAGACAGGATGTGCATACCAGTCGGTCACATGATCTACAGAATAGAGATACTTCTTTTTCTCTGTGTAGGAAACAGAATGCTGATTTCTCCTTCAAATATTCCATAGCAGTTTTCAGCTTTTTCTCCGATACAACTTCTTCGGTCTCAAAACCAGTTTCTACTTGTGCGCCGGGATCATTACGGATATCCAGACAGTGTGCCATCTATGCAACCTAAATTCTGCATGCGCTGCTGTGCACTGCAATTGAAAAAAAAAATGTTTTTAATTGGAACATTTCCGGGAAATTATATCATTCCAGTAGAAATAACTAAAGTCGAGCTTCAAAATAATGATAAAAACAATTTATGGAATTAATGTGCCCTACTCTGACGTAGTGATAAATAACAGTGTCAAGTTCTTAATATGAAACAAATAAATAACATCAACCAGTCAGAATTGATGAAATACCTGCAAACATATTAAATGTGCACAGTTCCACATATCTCGAACTGGCCATTAACTCATACATAGGTAAGAAATACATTGCCCAGAAAACGTTGTGAAAAGAAATAAAAAGAGAGTAAGGCCCTGGGGCCTATCGCTCATCTGAATGTTTAAACAATTCCGTCATAACTGTACATGGTTATAAGTCCTACGGATCGCTAGGACACCAGGGGCAATCAGCCCTAGCGAACGGCTTCATTCCCAGCAATTCATGAGAGGACTAAGCCGTAAGCTGAAAACATAGTGTCCGTCTCACACAATAAAAATCATTACGCTAGAGCAATGGCTTGAACTTTTGAAAGAACCAAAAATGGGTACTGTTTAGGACCATAATTCAAATCAATATGGTTACCAGTGGCTTGAATGAAGATGAGATCAAGTTTAAAATAGCTCCACCAATCAGAGAACTAGTTATCATCTTAGGTTACGAATTAAATAGAAAAATAACACTTGGTCAGGGTCATTGATGGAATATTTGAATAATGATTTGTCGAAATCGGTCTAAGGGAAAATTATGATTTTAAAAAGAAGAAAATGTTTCAGCCAAGGCAGACAAATAGGTCTGAGATGATATTTTGCATATATTTTTTACATCTGCTTATTATCTCCGAAGAAAAAGTGAAAAATGTTTTGCCCTATTTCTCATATTGAGCCTCCTCCTTCTGGTTAGGAATCAACGCTAATTAAATTTGCAATTTATTTGCAGTGACCGGGAAGTTTTATTTACTTCGGTTTGTCGACAATCGTCAATATTTAGAGAAGTATTTGTCAGGATAAGATGGGTAACGGACAAACGGACCAACGAAAACTGTATTAATCAAAACCAAATATCAATTTCAAAATGTAATATTTATATTAGCAAGGTTTAGGCTGTTATTTATTAGTGAATGGTGAAGAATTTTGCAAATGTTTTTGAGGACCAGGAACCTATTATAATTGTGAAAACACGTACCGAGATACAAGTGACTTCTTTCTTTATGACGCGGATATACTTTGTAATACAACAATGCAGACACGCCATACAATCAGACGACATTACCTTGGCGAATCATTACATGTCACTCGGTGCACCCCTTGTCTGAATGCGAAGATGTCGCTTTTCAATCACCCATAGTAAAATAGTGCATATTGTCCAGCTATGTCATAAAGCAAAGACTGTCTATGCTACCTTTTCACTGTACATTTCGAGTAAAACACTATTATAAATACATGCAAGAAAATACAGAAATAAATAATTTTAAAGTTTACATTTTAATTGGAGACTTATTGTGTACAGGGGGAGGGCCGGACCATACCAAAGAGTTGTTCAGGTTCTGTAAATATATTTGTTTTGTGTAGGTATCTGGAATCCTTAGTATTAACAACTAACGCTTGAACCTCTTTTTAATTCCTAAAATAATTCAACATGGGACGCCATACGTTGACGAGTTGTTTGACGTAGGAAAAAAACTGAGAGGGGCGTTTTCAGTGACTGTCTAGAAGACGATTCATGCAATTGATAAACAGTAATTGCGTGTCGATTCACAAAGTTATGAATATATCGTTGTAAAGTAGATTTAGTTATATTGACAATTATTGAAAAATAAAAAATAAATAACAAAACGGTTCCCGATAAAAGTCGGACAGAAACACTACCGATCACCTGTAGGGATAGCTGCGGGAACCGTAGCTTCTAGGCCCGTTTATTTGTGTTTTTTTTGTTTTACTTTCGGACCATCGAATGTCTGATAAACGACTGGGCCTAGAAGCTACGGTTACCGCAGCTACTCGATCGATCGATAGAGATTTTGTAGTCACCTTACTGATATTAAAGTGATTAATTAGACGAATCATAAGAAACGTATTTTTGTCAGCTTTAAACTCAATACAACTTATGCAAAATAACAATGTTACATAACGCAATGCGAATACACTCCATGTATCCATGGCAACGAAATCATTTTCGGCGTCTATTTATACGCAACAACACTACGGAGATAATAAGCATGGAAATCAGTGTTCATAGGCAGGATGCAGTAAAACCAATGCGGGAAAAAAATCATTAATGTTTCTAGTACTCGCATGCCTCTATCCTGTGATACTCGGTGGCATATGTCACCCTCTACCTTGTGACCTATATATTTATGCGATCTCCGCCTTCGATCGTTGGTGAGCGATATAAATGAATAAGGACAGTTATTGTTCAATTACTTTAAAGCCATCCTGAATCCTGAACCTAATCATGTTGGGCGTTGACAGACGAACCATTGAAATCGTTCTGTAACAAACACAAATCAATTTCAAAATCATTAGTATTAACATCAAAAATGGTTCATGGAATTTCAAAACGACTTTGAGAACAAGGAAACACCTTTGTCATGCTGAGTTCTCAATCTACCAAATATTTCGGATTATTTCTAGATAGAGTACAGTAATACATGTTCTGTTATAAAACTTATTTACACTAAATTATATACTACATGCAGATGACTTTTTATGTTTCTATCTTATGACACAGATATATTTTGCAACGCAACTGCGCAGACGCCTGATAAGTATTTCGGCTAACCTACAGGTCATTTAGCCCATCGGTTGTCGAAATGTTTTATATACGTATACTATATATATATATATATCTTACTGTTAAGCTTCCGGGTTTCGCATATGTAGGTTGCCTACACTATATCTCTCATCGCTCATTTCCAGTTTAAATACGATTATAAATACACGAAGGTAAACACAAGTAATGAACCATTAAGGATTTGAAATCTATATTAATATCAAGAGACTTGTATAGAGGGTGAAGGGTGGCTCAAAAACCCATGACACCTACTTTAGTGCATCGAAATTTGATCAACCCCGTCCTATCACTGTCTATCACAATCACAAAAGCTAAAGCTGGTTTTGCGTGTAGAAATTTCAATCCTTAACGTCTCGGCTTTCGACACTCGAACTTCTTGTTTAATGTGAAAATACTACTTTGACATGAGACGCCATACGTTTATGAGTTATTTAACACCGTTGTTAGGAGCATACTATCAATTAATAAGACAAGCATTTTCATTGGCTGACTATTGTAAGGTTACGGAACCATCAGACAGTATAATTGGGAAAGGCGTGGCTTTTCACATAACGGATTTAAATATATGACACTTTGAATATAAATACCAACATGGCGCGCGGAAAAGGTCAGACAGAAAACCCACCTGGAACCTGGACAGAGAGCTTACAGCCACATTACTGCTGTTACTCATTATTAATTAGACTGAACGTAAGGAAAGTATTTTTGCCAGCTTCAAATTCAATAAAAGATGTGCAAAATAGCAATGTTTACAAAACGAACACCTTCCATGTATCCATGTCAACGAATCGAACTATTTGCAGTTCTTTCAACTCTCCACATAAATATTTTGTAATTTAATTAAACGATACCAAAGTGTTACTTTCTACACAAAAATGTACGTATTAAACGTGTCGCAACGTTTTAAGACCGATTGGTCCCTTTGTCAAGCTATAACTGAGTGAGCGAAATTGTATATGTTTTATGTCAACAACATCATCACAGGGGAGGACAGCACTTAAAAGACGCACTCAACCGTTGCTATTCCGAATGGTCAATAAACAAAGTGAAAAGAGCTGTAAAAGAAAAGACAGAAAATAAAAATAAAACGAGACAGAAAAGATAATAAATGAGAGCCAAACCAAATGCAAAGGCTGGGTCGCAATACCCTACGTAAAGGGGACATATAAGGCGTTTGCCTGGGAGATGAGGAAACACCGTTTCAGAACCCCGATGAGACCACTGACAACACTCAGACATTTACTGCTGCGCCCCAAAGACAAGACTGACATTAAATTCTATGAAAACGTTGTTTGCAGTCATATATAGGAAAAACTGAGAGGAATTTTAGTACACGTCCGAAGGAACATCAAAAGGACGCGGCGAAAATGAGCAACATCACAATTGCCAGATCCACACGGAAAACATCCGCAACCCAGTACAATAAATCGACATTAACAGATCACGCTAACACCCAAGGAACAACACATAAAAACGAGACAAATCAAAGAAGCAATCAAAATCAGGAACAATCAGAACATGAACAGAGACGAGGGGGACACAAGCTGAGTCATATGTTTAACTCGATACTGACATAACGGGGGAGGGGGCTAGATCTACATCCTACCTGTAACCTATTTGATACAGTGTGTATACGCTCCCTATCGATAGGCGAAACGTCCCGGGTCGAGTGACATATCAAATATAATTCCGTCACATCGTTGTACAGGTAATTCTTTTTTACAATTTACTCATTCAGTCATAGCTTGACAAAGGGACCAGTCGGTCTCAAAACGTTGCGATGTTTAATACGTACCTTGTTTGTGTAGAAAGTAAAACAATGAATCGTATTGACGATTGTATCGTATATGTTGTATGCCTTGGGCTTCCCCTTTTATACAGTGCATCAAGGTGTCTGACAGACATCCTTGGTAAGAAAAATGTTCAGATCTTTCTGACATTATTATGGAAGAGGATGTAATTTTCATCTCACACGATGTACTTGATTTTAAAGTGGTCAAGATCATAACGGACTGGTTGATACCGATACAATTCTGAAGAAGAAAAACGGGTCTCTGTTGACAACATCATCGGTTTGTTAGTGTTTATACAAAACACGAATTATATCTTATTCTGGGATACCATTTTACCAGTAAAATTTCTTGGCTGGAATGGGGAGCCCAGTAACACCTGTTGTTATCTTTTTTAATGGAACACAAGAGGCAGAAAGTCATCACTCCGCTTGAATAAAATGACATCCAGAATTATGGAAAAATATGTTGACGATATCTCGGAAGTTGTATAAAAAGTGGGGGAAACTTTTTAACAACTCCCATAACCAATTTTATGACACGGCTCCACAAAGTTTATATCTGAAGATCGAAGCCGATGGTAAAATACCTTTCTTGAACATTCAATCCAATTGTTGGTGTGTGAAACAGACTTGCACACACTCATCGTATGAGTTTCTGATCGTTCAATCCAATTGTTGGTATGTGAAACAGACTTACACACACTCAATACTATTTTCACAATAGCCATCTACGTCAACAAAACCACAATCGATCGAACTCAGATTCGTTAAACTGGAGCAAAATTTGAACAAAGGACAGATGTACATGGAGACCCTTGAAAAGTACAAGGAGAATAAAAACAGGTGCTCCGGAAGAGTAGGTGTCTTCTGCTTTATCGATGACACCCGCCATGTAAATCTATGTCGGATCCAAATAATGGCACGTCCTCGCATCAAGAACTGGGGTAGTGACATCAAAATCACAAGGTACTTGAGTAAGCATATTAAAAAACATCGTCCGTCATATCACATGAAGAAACATGATATTTCCCTGCAAGATCCTGATGACCACCATAAAACGTGTCCACAGTCTTCATCAACATGCAACTTTGGAAACCCTGTGTGTAAGTTTGTCCGTCAGCAGTCGACATCGATCACGGAAACCCTGTGTGTAAGTTTGTCTGTCAGCAGTCGACATCTATCACGGAAACCCTGTGTGTAAGTTTGTCCGTCAGCAGTCGACATCTATCAAGGAAGTCGTTATACCCAGAGAAAGCTCTTGAGTATAGAATCAACATGTTAAAACCATCATAGGGTTGTTGCTATCAAGAAAGGTAAAGTTCAAGACCAGAAAATGTTGTAAATAAATATCGAGGAAAACGGTTGAGGTTGAAGAGTCTACATATGGTGGCCTTGATTTCAAGCTCTGGATGGTATATACGATCGATACTGATAATTGCTGTAAGGTCGTTTCGCAATAAAATACCGGGGCGTTGCCTGGAATCAGATAGTACATCACTTGTGTGCCAAAATATCTAAAAAGAAATCCTCTAAGGACCAGATCTGAAATCGCATTAGGTATGCTTGGTTTATCTTCGCTTTATTTATACGTTGATCAATGTAAAGTAAGCTTTGCTTTTTGCGGCATTACGTAGAACCAAACCTAGTTGTACTTTGTATCTAAACAACTGTTGCGATTGTATTAAAAACATTTTGATGTACATGTACAGATGCATTCTATACAAGTACAACTTTCATGATTTTTTGAATGCTTTCTTTAAGTCTGGTAATTTTCCTCCATAGTACGCTTCGATGGACAAATCTTATTCTTCTTTGTAAAGAATCACATGACTGGAAATATCGTAAGATCATTCGCCTGGGTTTTTAATATTCAAAAATCTTCATTCTTAAATAAAATCTCCAGCGAAAGGGTCCTTTTCAAAGTGCCATCCTTCTTTGATTGAAACTTGCAAAACTGTTTCCAAAATATGGATTACCCCACCCGATTGTGAGCTATATATTTAATGCGCTCGTTGCAAGGGTACATTTGAAAATGCAGTCGCCCATCTAAGTTTTTATGAAGAATTTCTCAACTGCACATTACTACTAAATTACCCCCCCCCCCCCCCCCCCCCTAGTTTAGAACTTAATTAGGAGTCAGACATCCAAGTGATGAAAATTATTAAGGGAGCCAGTCTATCGCCCATCGTTTGTTAGACTGCTGCATGGGTGCTCCAAGCGCTGCCATTTGTGATGCTTTCCATCAATGACGATGTTTATAAACAAAAATGCCTTATATTTCCGAAAAGGCGTGTAGCGGAACTGGACTGGATCGATCGTCGGCGACCAGATAGCTCAATTGGCAGAGCATCCGTCTAGAGTTCGGTGGGTCCCGGGTTCGAACCCCGGTCTTGCCGTGCATTTTTCCTCTCCTGTTACAGGCGTTCATTATGACTTTCCAGTAAATGCTGTAGCTTATTTTATAACAGTCTTTGCAATGTAATTTCAAGTCATCTCATTTCCCACTTATCAATGATTGATTAACTTGTCCATTCCTTTTTCGAGTTGTGATTATGAAATATAATATTTATATCAGTTGTATATGAATTTTCGTTTGCACCATTTTTCTTATGTCACTTGCACTCACTGTCTTCATCCCTAGTGTACTCTTCAATATATTGCGGGGTAATAAGAAATAAAGACGAAAACATGAGGGTTTTTTTAATCAATAAAAAACATTTCAACTGGCATTAATAACTTAAAAAATATTTATTCATATTAGAGCGAAACAACTTTGGGCGAACGGGATTGATGGCGAAACTACCGGGATCGGTAATTTGCAATGTTTAGTTTTGTCCTACTCGAACGCATCCGTACTTTTCTTTCATTTCGAACTCGCCTGGAATCTAACATGGACGACGGTGTCACACTCTCCAGACAAAATTTCAAATAATGACAGCATACAGCATTTCAAGGACAAATGAAAGCCTCCACTAGGGCACTGCACGTATCTAGTAATAGGTTTTATGATTGATATTCATAGTAAACGATGCACTGAGTGACAAAGTAAACTTACATGACATCAGTCGGGTCGATATTGCTGACGTTAGCTTGCACCGCCAATCAGAATTCATGCATGTTACAAGGACACACAGTGGCGGATCCAGAGGGGTTTTTTGGGCTTCAGGAAAGCCCCCTGCCCTGAGAATTTTCTTTAAAAATAACGTATTTTCACAATTTTCCTCAATTTTCCCCCACTTGGAACCCCCCTGGAAATTTGGATCCCCCCTCCCCCAGATAGGTCTCTGGATCCGCCACTGACACATTTTGGCAAAGTGTACTTGACCTGACATGAACTGATTGGCTACAATCCCTTATATGGATGTTCTGCATTTAGGTTACAGTTATTGTTTACAGTACTTAATGTAAACAGTAATTACAGTACTGTAATAATGTAAACAGTAATTGTTAGCCAAATGCATTTTATGATTAGAAAGCAAAATTGGCCACCAACTAACCATCTGGGATTTTGTATGGATATTGCATGCAATTTTTTTTAAACATTATTTATGATGGCCTGACACTCATATCACTTTATGATCTTTTGTTTGTGATGTTTTCTATATGTTCCAGAGTACCAAAATGCCTTTTACTTTTTAAGTATCACAATATCTCTTAACATAAATTCCAAAACCTTTGGGTGCCAAATTACTCCAACAATGTTAGAGGTTTTACACGGCAAAAAACTCTTGACAGGCGCCGTGTGTCGCAGTCTGCAAAATCATACCCGATAGAAAAAAGGCCTCTCATGTTATAGGAGTAGGTACCAAATGTCATGAATTTACCAGTCACTATAGATAGATAGCATTGCAAATTTTAATTGGTTACCACTGCTAGCTCATATATATATGTATTTATAAATGTGTTCCTTTTTATTTTCAGAATTTATGTAATTATCTATCCAACCCTGGCACTGGAGTACTCTATTCATATCACACCTGACCATATGGTGTTGAACAATGTGACCCATATAGGATCTGAGTCTGGTACGGTAATGAAATACCTGAGTATGATGTCTGTAACCCTGAGTTCATACATTCTTTAACCATGGTGTTAAACTATTCTGAACGGTTCTTGGAAAGTCTGTACCATTTGTGGGAGGATGAAGTTTTCTGTGACATTCGTATCCGAGTTGGAGATCAAATATTCCAGGCCCACCGCATTGTGTTGTCTGCAGGGTGTGACTACTTCAAGGCCATGTTTGAATGTGGACTGATGGAGCAGAAAGCTGACTGTATAGAAATTCATGATATGGATCCACTGGTGTTTAAAAACCTCCTAAATTTTCTCTACACAGGTAAAGATACAAACTCGTGAATTCATCTAGATAATATATACATAGGTTAACATACATTCTTCTGAATGCATCTGGAAAATATAATTATACATCGGTTTATTAAGACACTTGTATATATGACACACACAGAATATCTCCTATACATTAAACTTCTCTTTTCCATTCACTAATTCAAGTTATTGTATTTGAAATAATTCTGTTACACAGAAATACAACTCGCTGTAATAGAAACTTAAAATATCAACAGTCAAATGTTGAATACATCAAAAACATTTAATTATACATCGGTTTATTAAGACACTTGTATATATGACACACACGAAAAACTTCCTATACAAATTAATAAAAAAATTTTTTTTCCTCTTTCAGGGAAAGTTTACATCAAGGAAGACAACTGTCAGGACCTCCTTGCTGCAGCAAACATGTTTGGGCTACAGGAGATAATTGACCTTTGTTGTGTGTTTCTGAAACAAAAGCTCCACCGTGAAAACTGTCTAGGTAGGCCATGTTACATACAGTTCACACATGAAGGTTCGCATGAATTTAATACAAGTGATAGTGTAGTTATTACATCTACATTTTTCTAGACCAGCACTTTGGTTTAGTTTCCAAGAGACTATTAATGGATTAATTTCTCTGTAGATGTTCTTTCCCCACCTGACACAAATAGCCTGCAAGCCTATGGTGTTTTATTGTATAAGCAGCAGCATCTGTCTGAACAATATTCATTTTGTTGGCTTCTTCTTAGAAACACCGAGTGTAACTTATATTTTGTCAGAACTTGGTATACATACCTTAGATTGAAAACTTCAATCTTTCCCCATATAAGCAAATTTTATCTACATTTTTGGAACTAATCATAAATGTTGAATAATCATAATCATTTTCTATGTCTAGAGCCATATTACTTGGATATTATGTCGACAAGCAATGCAAGTGGTCAAAGGTCAACATGCGTATGGGTAAATACTTGCCCATATTCACTAAAGCCCAGAGTTCTGATTTTAGTTCAGGAAGTACTTGGAATAAAGTGCTTTTAAGTTTCCTTATTAACATGGCTGTGACCTACTTTCAAGGTTACATATGATCATAGGTTATGAATAGGAAAAGTTGAAAATACCCAACAACTAGGCATGTACACAATTGCAGGACCTACGTAGATTGATGTAATCATGCAAACAACATTTGTCTGCTTGTTTCTAAGGTCATAGTCTCCAAGAAAGCATAACATAGGAAAAGTTGAGATGTCTACCCTTTAACCATTTCATATGTGCTTGCAGGAAATGAAGAGACAAATATAATCATGATACAAAATGTACCAGGTTTAGCCCTAGGACCCCAATCTTAGGCAACCTCACATGCCTATGTGACTTTTTGAGTAGAACATTTTGCATGACATTTTTGTGAACTTGACCTCTGTGACCTTGGTTAAGTTTTTGTGTTTAGGCCAGCTATTAGGTAATTTACTAATTAGTGCTGCAGCTAGAGTCACACGATTTCACGTGCTAATACTCCTCTATAAGAACAGCATGATTTGTTTGTAACCTAGATCGTTGACCATGGCCCCTGTGACCTTGCTTTGCATATGGAAGCAGGGCAACCATGTCTTACAGACACATCTTTAGTTAGTTAGTATCTGAGTGAGTGATAAGGCCATGTAGGCCGCCTGGTTATTTCTTGTAGTTTAAATCTTTTTCGGTTCTATATCAGATGAATTGTCAGAATTTCTAAAACTTTTTGGATGTTAAGTCTTTCTAATTATTTATACAACCAAAACTTTATTAAATGGAACCTAGCCCCACAATGATAAACGATCCAAACAGATGTTTGATTTTTTTTCAGTGAAAATATTAAACACATTTTTCAATATACTGCAGGTATTTACCAGTTCGCAGAGACACTTGCATGTGAGGAACTGAAGATGGATGCTGAGAAGTTTATCAATAACCACTTTTTACACCTGTCAAAGGTGGAGGAATTTACATGTCTACCTGTGGATTTACTTGTTAAGCTCCTGAGAAGCGAGTATTTATGTATAGAAGAAGAACACCAGGTGTTACAAGCGGGGCTGAACTGGGTCCTTCATGATCCAAGCAGTCGTAGGAAGTATATTTTTGATATTCTGCATCAGGTTCGAATCCCAATTATTCCAGAGAAACAGCTTTCAGATATTTTGGATACCTGCAATGATTTAAGCACAAAAGTTGTCATCCAAAAGTTTGTACAAGATTTTCGTTTAGAGAGACAGGTTTCTTTAAAGTTGCATCAAAACAGAATTAAACCACACATGCTTAACCCAAGGAAATCTGCCAGGAAGAATATTTTTGTTATTGGGGGAAATAAACAGTCTGACGAATGGAGATGGAGCGATGGTGTTACCGTGCCGACCGTAGAAAAGTTTGACACACTCACCATGGACTGGACAAACATGAGTGACATGCAGTTTCCAAGGAGTAGTCATGGTGCTGTGGTATTGAACGGACAGATATACGTAGTAGGTGGAGAAAACGACTCATTAATATGTGATAATGTGGAATGTTATGACCCAGCCGCTGACAAATGGAGTTCCCTCCCTTGCCTAAACTATCCACGATGTGGTCTTGGACTGTGTGTTGCTAATGAATGTATCTATGCCTTTGGAGGCTGGGTGGGGGAGGAACTCGGTGACAGTGTGGAGAAGTATGACCCAGAGACAAATAAGTGGATCATTGACTGTATAATGCCCACACCCAGGCATGCTATGGGTGTCCTGGAATGTGGAGGTAGTCATTTCATATATCAACATTTTAATCATTGACCCGTAATTAAATGTGATCAGAAGTTAAATATTGACAAGAAGCTTATTATATATTAACTGTCTCACATGTTCATTAAGACCAACAAAATTATGTAATAGGTTCTATATGTTTGCATTCGATTTATGATTTTTTTCATTTTTAGAAAAAAGATTGTGTTATGACTATAGATCATAGTTCCAGATTTTATCAGCACTCCTGTAGAAATGGACTTATACTCTCTATAATTAAAATCAGGGTAGATCATGATCAGGTAACGCTTAAACAGATGTACATTATTGTTCTATCAGATGCTATTCTATTTGGCCTAGAATGAAGAATTATAAACTTAGACTTGGTAAAATAACCTTATTGAGTACATGTACCACAATTTACATTGTATATTGACATGCTAGTATGTGTCCTGCTGACCTCCTGTAAGAGACAACTTACTTTTTCATCCTCTAGTGTTAAATATCTGAAAAAAAATAGTGTTGTTAGGTAATAAATCTTATTTTTGAATTTGTTTTATAAGGTGTAAATAGGAGACTGATTTTGACTTCCTTGAAATTTGCTCAAAAAGTTTATTTTAGGGTGGGCACAACAAAATTAGGTTGGTAGGGTAACCAGAAACGTTATTTGTTTGGCCTTATCATGTGTTGTGAACTTTGAATGGAATTTATTCAAGTCACATGACTATGCAACATGCAATTATATTACTCCTAAGATCCTATTGATGTTATTTATGTATATAACATCACTATTCCAGGCCTGATCTATCTGATTGGAGGGTTGGATGCAGATGAAACTGACCTAACATCTGTGGACAGTTTTAACCCGGTTACAAAGGAGTGGCAGCAACTGCCACACCTCAAGGTCGAGAGGTCACACCTGGGGGTGGCTGTGTTGGACAGAGTTCTTTATGCGATTGGTGGATTGAACCACTCTGAGGGCGATCTCATGTCTGCAGAAAGATATGTTCTTGACTCTGTAAGTAGTCCTTTCCTTTCATGTTAAATAATGTTAAACTTGATAATGCTGTAGTGTTTGCTTTTTACCATCCTCAGTCAGCACGAAGCCAACATCTTATTAATAGATTTTGAACTTTCTATAACCTCTTACATTGGCTGTTCAAGAGAAAAATATTGCTTGTATGTTTCTTCTGTTTTAAAAGGTTTTGGTATGTTTTTTAAAGTTACTTTACATGTATTAGCTTGGTAAATGTCGTCTGTCTGTTTTCAGGATGGCTGGGAGGAGATTGCTCCTCTATCTGACAAGCGATCAGCTCCCTGTATGGCCGCAGTAAATAGCCATCTGTACGTGATTGGTGGACAGAAGTGGACTGACCGATTCTCCAGTTACAGACATTACTGCAGTAACCCGGTAACACTGGACAGTATGGAATGTTATGACCCTAGGACCGATGTCTGGTCAAAGCTGCCCTACATGCCTATGGATCGCTGTAGGGCAGCAGCTGTGGTACTCTAACTATACTGCTATTACCATGGACTGTGGTACTCATGCAGCTAGTTATACTGCTATTACTATGGACTTAGTTCTCATGCAGCTAGTTATACTGCTATTACTATATGGACTGTGGTACTCATGCAGCTAGCTATACTGCTAGTACCATGCACTGTGGTACTCATGCAGCTAGTTATACTGCTATTCCTATGGACTTAGTACTCATGCAGCTAGTTATACTGATATTACTACGGACTGTGGTGCTCACGCAGCTAGTTATACTGCTATTACCATAGACTGTGTTACTCATGCAGCTAGCTATACTGCTATTGCTATGGACTTTGGTACTCATGCAGCTAGTTAAACTGCTATTACTATGCACTGTGGTACTCATGCAGCTAGTTATACTGCTATTCCTATGGACTTAGTACTCATGCAGCTAGTTATACTGCTATTACTACGGACTGTGGTACTCATGCAGCTAGTTATACTGCTATTCCTATGGACTTAGTACTCATGCAGCTAGTTATACTGCTATTACTATGGACTGTGGTACTCATGCAGCTAGTTATACTGCTATTACTATATGGACTGTGGTACTCATGCAGCTAGCTATACTGCTATTACCATGGAGTGTGGCACTACTGCAGCTATGCAGATAACTATAATGCTATTACTACAACATGTACTCTGGCCATGCTGCTATAGCTAGTACTACTGTGTGTTATGCTGGACATATATATATATATATGTGCAACTATTACCATGAACTGTGGTACTGCAGTAGCTGTGCTGCTATTAACAAGACCTGTGGTACCTATAGTAGCCATGCTGCTATTCCTAAGAACTGTGGTACTCCAGCCATGCTGCTATTACCATTGACTTTGGTACTGTAGTTGTACTGCTATTACTACAGACTGTTGTTTCTGATGTCTACCACTGATGTGTTACTGCAACGGTCAGGGCTCGATAAGAAGGGTAGCCCACTAGTCTGAGTCTAGTGAAACCACTATCTGAACTAGTGGTTCTAAAAACCACTAGCCCAATTTAATAGTCATATTTTGGTATTATTTATCTTGTTGAATAATATTGGGTTAGTGGAATTTGCACATGGGCTAGTAAAATTGGAAACTACTTGCCTGACTAACTGGTAGTTTCTAAAATGTATTTCTAGCCCTGAACAGTACCAGGTATGGGTATAGCTGTATAACTGGCAATCCATTTTACCAACACTGCCAAAATGGTGATGGATAGTCAATTAATGTTTGTGAATCAAGTGAGGATTATGGATAAGTGCAATACATGCTGACTGGTCTCTCTTGAAAAAATACTGCTTCTATGTCAGAGCATCAGCACTCATCATGCAGTATTGCTTTTTCCTGAGCTGGTACTTGCACTGATTTGGAGCCGAGGTTTTTTGGAGATTTGGTGATCCTCCTCAGCTGTAATACTTTTGTCAATTATTAAGTTCAGTGTTTAACAGCAGTCTCTGATCTTTTAAGGTTATTGTTAACGTCCAATCTGTAAACTTTGGTCATCATCAGCAGTGAACTATGCCGCTGTGATTTTTGCATCAATATGCTTGGGTGCTTGTTAACTGCAGAAAAGCTTTGTGAGGTTTGGTGCTCAAGTAAAGTACTAGTACTTTAGTAAGCTGTGTTGCTTCACATCACCAATATTCTTGTGACTTTGGACAAAGCATATTCTGTAGAAGTTAAAAAAAAAAATCCATAACAATTCCTTCCGATCTTGTTGGCCCTGAGTGATAGTAGGGGGGAGGGGTTGCATTCAAACTTCATGTTACAACTACTTTATTGGTGATTTTCTTTCTTTGGTGGTGCTATTTGAAAGTTTTGAATACATTGAAGAAATTATGATAGATGGCTATAATATATTTATTAGAGAACACAAAGATTAGATGATGTAGTATTAAATGGTATTGTTATCTAATGATAGCGTTCTACATATTCAATCACATTGTCTGTATGTGTTAGGTACCAGTACATGTGTCCAAAACATGTTATCAAATAACTAAACAATGATATGTATCTATTTGCTTCATACCAGATTACAAATTAAAAGATTACATTTTTTTTTAGCTTCAGGACTATAATCCACCTAAGTAGACATTTTGAACAAGAGATCAAAGATAAGTTTTATCTTGTCTGCAGGACTGCAATTTGTGATATTTTTGTTGTAACTACTCTGCACATGGTGCTGTATTTGTTGGAGATACACATGCAACTCTATACAGTAAAACTTAAGTTGGAGAAGGTGTTTTATAACAATATTATTAAAATATAATTTTGAAATGAAAGTATCAGAGAAAATTACACTGCATTTTAAACTTTGACCGGATGTCACTAATTCTCCAACAAAATGTTAATGTATCTTGTGCAGTATTATCTATGGCAATGAGGTGTGGCTATTAATTGTGGCTTATGATTTATAATTTAACTTTGATTTAGACTACAAGAAAATATATTTGATGTGATGGATTAATTCACAAGAAGGAAAAACTGAAGTTTGACTTTTTCACAGGTGGTTGGGTATAGAAGAACTTGTTATTAAAACAAAACTTTTAAGGGATTCTTGAATTATCCAATTCTTAATGCAAATATGCAAATTGCAAGTTATATGCATTTAAAATTATTTGATAAATTATCAGATTTCTGAAAATTTTTGAATTTCCCTTTCTTTGATCTCATATGAAGGAAATCTGTTAAATAACCATGTGTGTTTCCTGTTGTTGACAATTATTCAATTACCAGGTATACATGTATTTCGTCTGTGCTGAACTAAAGTGCTGTGTCAACATTATGTGATAATATGGTTATACATGTACACGTGTTTGTGTATGGAATATGCTTCTGTATTGGATCATGCAATGATCAAAAATAAAATTGTGAAAAAAACATTCCTTTTTTGTCCATTTTTGTTCTCTCCATCATTTTATTTTTGACAAAATCTATCTATCTTAATGGTTCCTTTGCCATCCTGGAGAAGATATTGGTATAGAACATTTGTCCAGATTATTTTTCCTTTCTGCACAATTACCATTGGAGGATCACAAAGGCCATATAATCCTAGGACCCATAATAACACAAGTTCATGTCCTATATGCCATGTCCAGGATGCACCGGATCAAACTCAAACTTCATACAGGGAATTCTTTGGCAGTGCATTTACTAAGGATTACCTTAAGTCAAAACGACCAAGGTTGAATTCATTCTTTAATACCAAAAATCAGCTGACACACTGTTTATTATATTTAATTATGAACAATTCAGCAAGAGGTCATGCCTAGTCAAAAGGTCAAAAAGACACATGTGGGTCAAACAAACTAAAATGCTACAAAAGATGAAAAATCCTGATTCTGCAGGTGCACATTAATAAGTGACCTCGTATCGAAGAAGATATAGTTAGCGCGTTACGTTTAAGGCACAGGGACATTTATATTTGGATCTAAACTAAGGTGTTCAGAGTAATTTTACATGTTTTGGGGGTTTAGATCGACTTTCTGTAAAAATGGCTCCACCAAAGCTCACACGAGATGCATTTGGGGTGGCATTTTTTACCAAAATGACTCTGAACACCTTAGTTTAATTTAGGTCCAAATATAACTAACAAATTCTCAGATCCCTGTGATACTAATACATCGCTTTGCACGTAGACGACACAAAGAAAAAGGTGTGGAACCAGTTGTCTCATCTTTGCTGGCCAATGGTTACGATCCAGAGTGCAAGTGAGCATAACCCATGGAGTACTGTATGAGGATGATGTTGTGCCCGGGAAGGGTAAGCATTTCCGTTATCAGATTTGACACCCTATATGGTGTTTTCCGTCAGGTCCAGGAACAAGAGGCCCAAGAGGGCCTGTATCGCTCATCTGAATATTTAAGCAGTCATAGCAAATATTCTTATTAAATATTATATTGTACTACAAATTTGTCACTCGCAAACTTTGTCGGCTCCATCTGTTGAAACTATCAGTCAAATATTATTATAAGATTTTATGCTTTTATGCCATCGTTCTTCTTCAAAAGTTGTTTGACATATTTTTTCCTGTGACCTTGTAAGTATGTCAATTCATTTTCCTTCTCAAACTTGTATAGCTATATCCCATGAAGCTACCAGCCAAATCTTATGAACCCATAACTTTTGGTTCTTCAGAACAAATCCTTTGAAATGTTGTTGACCTCTGTAACATTTAAAGAAGGTTGAGGTAATTTTAATTTGTAAACTTTGGTGAGCTCTATCCCAAGAAGCCACTAGCCAAATATTATAATTTGATGCCTTTCGATTTTTCAGAACAGGTCACTTGATGTTTTTGACATATTTGACACCTGTGACCTTGAAGAAGGTCAAAGTCATTTTCACACCAAACTTTGTCGGGCTCTATCCCAGAAAGCCACCAGCCAAATATCAAGATTCTATACCTTTTAGTTCTTCAGAAGAAGTCGTTTAAAGAGTCTGACATATTTGACGGCTGTGACTTTGAACTTAGTTCAAGGTCATTTTCTTTCTCAAGCTTTGTCAGGCTCTATCCCAGGAATCCACCAGCCAAATATAAAAGTTATATACCTTTTCGTTCTTCAGAAGAAGTCGTTTGAAGCGTTTGACATATTTGACCCCTGTGAGCTTGAAAGTAGGTCAAGGTCATTTTCATTTGCAAACTTTGTTTGGCTCCTACCAAGGAAGCTTTCAGCCAAATATAATGGCTCTACGCCTGACCGTTCTTCAGAAAAAATCGTTTAAAGGAAAAGTTGACGGACGGACGACGAACGCCGCACCATGACATATAAGCTCACTTGCCCTTGGGGCAGGTGAGCTAAAAACTGTAGGTTAACGTCACGAACGATCTAAAGCATAACGTACAATCATTATGATGGAAACTGAAATATCCTTGTTTGAAACTAGTTCACGATGACGAATGTAACATATTATCAACATAGGCTTCATGGAATTATTTAAGGGGTTTATTAGTCAACGTGTCGCATCTCTCCAGAAAATACTGGTGCTAACTGTTAAACACCATCAGCATGCGAGGCTAGAATGATACTACTGTGGAAAGGAAAGTTAACGATCGATTAAGTCAAGTCTTGCTGCTGCGACAGGTTAAGCAAGCGATGAACATAATTAAACTTCATTACAACAGGCATGTGGACATCACTTAACACCAAGACATCACCTTATAAACACCTAGCACACCTGCAGTTGAGGCCATCCCACATATATGTCTACGAAATTCACCAAAGTTTTAAACCTTTCGTAGGTCTTGAAAGATATCTTGTATCTTGTACAAATATCTTCATTTCCATGGATAAACATTTCAACTAACACCAAGATCTATATTATACACACGTGATTGTAAGTGTAATAATTACACGTGATTGCAAGAAAACAAAACAGCAAGAACCATTAGACGCACGAATATTTCCCAATTGGAAACTGTTCGCCTTTTTCTATCACAATAATTGGGTATCAGTTATGACATTGCGTCATATTCAAATTATGATGGAAAGTCCTGCAAGGTTTCCGCTTGACGTTTGTCTGACAGAATTAACTAGTTGCCATACATATATAAATCATAACATACCAAAATTCATTAAATATAATGATAGAATGCAACTACATTCGTTCCTTAAATTGTACACATGCAGTGAGGTATCTTGGAAAATAAAATATGTTTGAATAGAATTGTGTTTAGTCTGAATTATTCTGACGTTTTATCGACTTTTTTTTTATATCGGTCGGTCGTCGATTAAATCGACGACAGACCGATATAAAAAAAGTCGATAAAACGTCAGAATAATTTGGACTAAATTGTGTTTTGTTGCGCACCAGCGGAAATATTGAAAAAGACGTACTTCTGTCATTAAATGTTTCCATGCTATCGTCAAAAAATAAAGGTATTGGCGTTCGCTATATATTTGTTTATTAACATACCACCAGCATGCTTTTGATTGTATGACCGTCCGTATAATATTATTCGGATCGGTAACACCAGAGACGTATATAACACGTATTATACGTCTCTGGTAACACATATCATAAGCGGAGAAATTAAGAAATATAAGTTTAACAATGTGGTATAAATAAATGAAATAAGGTCGGACCTAATGATCTGATACTGATGTCTGGCGAGACTTAACAAAGACTCTTTTAATCCGTTAAGCTTTATCCCTCAAATATTATTACAATAAAAATGAACTTGCGACCGGATATTTCATTCCATGCTGCTTTACGGGGCGCGCATCGTATTAGAACACAGTTCTGTATTTCCGGTACGTCTTCAAAACGACTTTTGTTTTTGCCATGTGCAGTATTATTCCTTAAAGGTAATATGCTACATGACTACACATTGAAAATCATAAGTAAACCATTATCCCATGGTAACACATTAATTATAAATTCTCTCTAGTCTTGATAAAGTGGTAGCTTGACAGTAAATAGATAACACTAAACTAGCCGGTAGCATTAGATAAATACAACATTTACAAGATACAAGAATTTTTATTTAGAGTCGTGTTTGTAACAATGCAACTTTAGCTCAGAAGAGCTATTCTTACGACTAAAACATTTGAGGGATGAGCTGAAGCTTTAACGCACCCTATCAACTCGTACATATTTGTTTACAATGGTGTACTTGCAATTGTAAGTCGTATGGCTTCGTCAATTTCAATTATGATGTTATCACAGAGAGAGAGAGAGAGAGTAAGGCGGGAGTGTATATCGATCGATTGAACAGATTACCCCAACATGTTGTATATCTATCTAATATGTTATACTCCACAGAGACCAAAATGACGTTAATGCGGAGGGGTTATCAATGTAGATAATGTTTTACAATTTGAGATATATATAACTGTATAACACTAGAAAAACCATCGTTTTGAAATTTGTTACATAAAAGAAACCGTAATTCTGTATAAAGCCATATTGTACTGAAGAACCAAATTCTAGTTTTTTGTACAATATTGATATGGACATAAAGGCTACACGCCTGCGTCCATTATGTATCTTGATAAAAGTACATCAGTAGGTAGGCTGTGGCAAAATGCACTTGACCACATTTTAAAGATGTTTCGGTATTTTGTCGTTTCGTTACACGTTTAAAGCATTGGAATACTTCCAAAAAGTCATTTGAATATTTCATAATATTTTTGGCACGTGGACTAACCACAGGGGTTCGTTACAAATTAAAGTCTTATACACATATGCTATACTGATATGGGTCACAGCAAACCTTAACATACACACAGGGGTTCGTTGACTAATGTTTAAGCTTTGTACTTTGTTTAATTTTTGTGTCCTACTTGTTATGTTATACCTTTGCTTCTGCATCGTAATTACATTTGACTAAGTTCAAAGAATCTGTGTTAATTGATTCAGTCCCAGATATTTTTCATTTTTTTTTTTATTTACTTTGCAGCCCAATTTTTAATTTCAAAACAATAAGTAAAGAACTTCCTTAAATTATGGTTCAAAATGTTTGTGAAACTTGGGGCACAAGCAAGCTTCAGAAAAAAATCTTCATAGCATGTAGCAGATGTTATGTCCTGAAGATATGTTTGTAAGCTAGAATTGAAATATTACACTGACAGTCAAGGAATATCTCATCAATTTAAGAATGATTTTGAATATCTAAATATACATAAATTTTAATGAAACTGTATTTTCAGGAATAGAGGACAATATTTGCCATGAGTACTGCAAAGGGTCCTTATAAAGGACCAAAAAAAGGATCCTTGACAGTAGAGGAAATACAGGTTGATAACATCACACAGGTAAGTACTGGTATATAACAGATGAAACACATGTCACGGGACAAAATAGTATCTTAGATGAACAGTATAACACAGGTGAAATAGGACAGATGAATATATAACACAGTTGAGAATAGTACAGGTGAACAATATAACGCAGGTGAGAATAGCATAGATAACTACATAACATAGGTAAGCCTCAATTAAGGATATAACTGATGAACAAATTAGCACATGCATGTAAGAATATTACAGATGTACAATGTAACACAATTAAGAACAACAAAACACAGGTAAAGATATAGTACCGGTGAGTAACATGTACTTACACACTCAATTGATCAATTCTGTACAAAATGGGGATATTTATCTTTCCTTGCATCTTAAGCTGCATGATGAAATGTTTCTTTCAAATCACATTGTAAACAATTTGTAACCAGTACAAGTAATTATTTATCCAAAGATTATCTTCTATGTTAAATGCTTTTCGTGTGATTAATATTTTTCACAAATGTAATAATGTAAACAAAACGCCTGTCCTTAACAATATAATGAACCAATATTCCCTATAATAGGATTGTATCATATGAACTTACAATATTTCTGTATAATGCTTGTTATATTTATCAATAAATAAATTCCAAGTTAAGCATTGATGGTTCTTGTGAAATGTTTATTGTGATGAAAGATTGTTTTTGGTTTGACAGTTGGCTCGACAGCATTGGTCACAGGAGGCGCTGAAGAATGGAGTTGAATTTAACCCTAAGGTAAGCATAGAGAATAAGTAAGTTCATGATCACTGCGTTAATGATTTTCATTTTTATTATCAACTTTTACACCATCAGGATAAATATTAAAAAACAGATTTCACTCGTTTGAAAAAAAATTAGAAAGTTAGTTTTTGTGTTTATGGAAAACAAATTGTGAAAGAGATTATATAAAGATTGTTTTTGTACCAGTACTTATTGCAGGTATGAGATTAAGAAGGATAACTATAATTTTCCACTGTATTATTTTTACAGATTGTGGCAGATATTTACAGAGAGGAACTCCAAGGAACGCAGTGAGTATTTCTGCAAATAATCAAAACTCTCATACTAAAATTTGGATAATGAATCAGTCATTTCTTACTGTTGTAGTCATATGAATAATCAGTTAAAATATTTTATTCACTATCATTCTTTCAGTTACGAAAAAAAATCCCTTTCAATAATGTACCATATTTTGAATTCCTTTTTTGCTGAAAGATATATGTATTTGTAAAATTTTATTCTCAGGTTTTCTGCCCGAAGGACAATGATGCTAGAGTACAGGTAAGTACATGTATATTATTGTGCAATTAAGAATATTGAAAATGAACAACTTTTCACCAAGTGTTTTGAACTTGCTGGCTCAAAATTGAAATAGAATCTTTCTTGTTTCGAAAATCACATGTACATTGCAAACAAAAGTGTTTGATGATTTTAACAATTTCCTTCTTGTTCTTTTCAGTCAATATCTGGAAAATTACTTATGGCCAAATTGTAATCCTGACAAGGTGAGATTTTAATAATTTGAAGACAATTTTTTTCTGTTGAAAATTAAGTCTTCTGTCTCTTATGATTATTCCAGATTCAATATTGAAAGGGCTTTTTTTTTTAACCCTGACATACTATCTTGGATAAGATAAGATTGACATTATATTGCATCGATATTGATCAGTAGAGTAAACTATTAGGTGACAGATGAAGGTGAATTGTTTTTAACATTTGCAGCATTACTGGATGTATGCTCCTTGAACAGCACTAAATCAGAAGGATGCATTTCTGAACTCTTTTGATCTTTTATATAGCTATTATTGTGAAGTTACTTTTCTTGAAAAAAAATATCGAATAACTTCTTTGGGTGTTTGCGTTGATTTTGGTTTATTTTACACATAAGAATGGGGTGTTACTGCTACTTTAATAAAGCGACTAATTTTATTGTTTTGTTGAATCTTCTTGTTATTGATGCTATGTTTTTTTTTCAGTCCAACAATGCACATATTACATCTACTGCTCTAATGGTGAATGAGAAATTCAGAGAAAGGGTTCCACCATGGGAGGTAAGCAGGACTGAGATGTCAGTCTACCTTTTTTATATGATTGAACATCCCACAGTTTAAGTATAAATAAACTCAACTAAAACATATTTTAGTATGGAATACTTTGTTGTCTGATTTGATATTGCCATGGGCTAATACATTAATTTTACTCAAAGAAATGTTATACTTCAAAAACTCAATCAATATCTCATTGAAGTTGGTCTTTCATGTATTGAAGAATTTCCATACTTTTTGCATACAATGTATTAAATGAAATTGTTTGAGAAATTTAGAATAAATATGTTTAAATTAAAATTTATCAAAATCATGACAAAATTGTGATGAAGCTATTTAGTCCTGGTAATTTGGAGACATATTTAGAAATTGAAGGAAATGTTTCTCATCAATAACGCTTTCTCTTTACCATTCTGTATTTACTGACATGCTGTTGCTGTGTTCAGTGTTTCAGAGCCAAGCCAGAGAAATTCGAGGCATTTTTCCACCAGGTATTACGTGTTTGTCTGGCTGAACACACTTCCCTTCTGGAACACACACATCTACTCATGTTTCTCATTCACTGCTTCAACAGCCTGGTAAGTGTAACTTTCATTGGCTCTGGAAACTGTCTTCATATGATTTACATTAGCTGTTGCTGGGACCAAACAATGCACTAAAGAAAGATATTTACATGTATGGTGTAACCTGATTGTTAAGTTCCACACCATTTGATCCTGTATGACCATTTTGTGTTGAAGGGCTATAATCATTAGTATGCATAGATGTACGATTACAATGTATATGGTATTATAACCTCTGTTAATTGCATGACTTTATTCATTAACAGGAAATGGATCTGATCCGAGAACAAGTTCAGAAGTTAGTGTCTCTTCCAGTCTGGGCCAATCTTCTACCAGTAAGTTTGTTTATTTACTATGTCCAGATCAAGGTAAAAAGAAATCATTTTAAAGAGCAGGTGTGACCTTAACCATGCCAGTTGACCTTGTAGAATTAGGTCAAGGTTAAATATGGAGGACATAATTTACCAATGTTATCATGATTTACCCATCATGTTAATCTCATAGTAAAGTTTTGTTCAATGATTTGACTGATGTTCTTATTCTAATCCCTTATATAAGAAATATGTCCTTAACTTTTGTCTTGTGAATTTTGTTAACAAGATTTCTTTAATACATATTGAAGGAATTATCCTTTGGATCGACTTCATTTGACTGAACAAAGCCAAAGTTCACATGTATTTCATAATTTGTGTACAAAAAATGTGAAGGTCTTTTGTCAATGACAGGTCAAATGATATATGTGCATTTTTACCAGGCTGTGTAGTTGTTATTTTAGCATCTGCTGACATTGCTTGATTTAGGAAATTTTCTACTATATTGTTTTTTGTTCCAGGGAAGAAGAGAAGAACTGTTCAAAACAAATGCCAAATACAAAAAGTTTTACAACCTCATACAGAAAAACGACGCTAAAGTTGGGGCGGACAAATTAAAACGATTGCAGTTTGAGAGAAACTTTATGTCTAATTTGATGAAGAAGTTCTTCAGTATCTTAGACTCAATACCAGAAACAGGTAGGGATCAATCTTTATCAATTTAGAAGTGTTGCATATCATTGTATAAAACGTGTGCACTCAAATTAAAAACACTTATGTTGAAATACTAGTACAATCTAATGGGGTTGTAACTGCAATTTTGTGTAACTTAACTTTCTGTCACAAGTTTGCAATATGTTATACATCAAAGGCTTTGGCTGATATTAATCAATACATAAATGTTGAGATTTCAATTCATACATTGAAGTCAGCACACAAGAGATATACAATTTTGTAAATGATTTCAAATTTGTAAACTCAGTGCTTTCAAGCAATTATCTGCTGAATCCATTGTTGTATGACATGATACATTGCAATATTCTATTATAAATGAAGTCATGCAAGTTTGAAGTTGATACAACTTTCAAAACTTTTCAAAGAGGCAAGTGACAGCAGTTCTAAAGCCATCAGTCAGAATATATACACAATGAGCTAATATGGTACCCTTAGCAAGGGTGCACATAAATCACACATATGTATCGCAATAAGTGTTTATGTATGCTTAGGGACTCTACACATTGCTTGATATACTGTTACAGGGAAGCTAGCTCATACTAAGGTCCAGTACTGTGAACGGTTCATGGAACTCAGGTCTTTATACATTGTTGATATACTGTTACAGGAAAGCTAGCTCATACTAAGGTTCAGTACTGTGAACGGTTCATGGAACTCATGATTGACATTGAGAGCCAACTACCCACACGGCGATTCTTCAATGCCCTAATGGACGATGTCCACCTTGTGGTCAGATGCAAGATGTCCACACTGGTCAACCGGAAGGAAGGGAAACTGTTTGGGGAGGTTAGTAATAGCTATGGACACTCTCCAGTGTAGTTGCAGTTTTCAAGATTCAGACAGTTTAGGAAACGTTTCCATTTAATGTGAACTCATTGATCAGGGACTAGACTGGTCAACTGTTGAAGTAAAAAAACCTTTACAGGTCATCTGTTAAGCCTTAAGCCAGCCTAAACATATCATATAATTCAAAAGTTGGGAAAATGGTTGTTTGACAAAAAACTCGAAATAAATAGGGCCATATAATCATTTCAGTTGATATTGAGGTTTTCTTGAAACTATCAAATACCAAATTCTCTTTACTATCAAAAGCTGAGAATACAGATTAATGTCAAAGCTGTGAAAATAATAATTTAATAGAGTTCTCAAATTAAAACACAATTTAGTCTTGTGAATGTAAAACTTTCCTCAAGAGGAAATGTGACATTATTACTTTTCAACAGATGGATGATTTAGATATAGTTGATGTTTTAATAAATGTTAAAATTTGAAATATTTTGACTTGTATTTCGCCAATTCAGTAATAATATGATATGCAATGAACATAAAACATACAACATGAAATTCAGTGAAAATACATCAAAATATTTCTGTATTGTTTATTTGATATGTCAACTTTTCAAATTCCGTAATTTGTTTGGGTAGCTCCTGGAGATGCTACAGCGTTACGCTGAGTTTGAGATTGATGACCAGACAGGAGAAGCTCTGACCATCCACGACAGAATTGACCTCCACTACAACAGAGTGCTCGCTCTACAGGTATCACCAGAAACTTATGTACATATTGTCTTTTTAAAGGTGTCGTTTATAAAACTGCAAAAAATAAGTTTCCAAAAAATATTACACAAGTACTTTATTGAAAAGAACATGTTTCATTGACAGAAAAGTAGTAGACAGTTGATCATATTACAACACTCATTCAATTGTTCCACTATCCAGCCAAAGTTTTAGGGGAAATACTGGCTCTTTTCTATACAGAATTGTTTTAGTAATCCAGCTATCTCCCATTCTAGGCACTTTTGCTGGGAATGAACCTGAGCTTCCACCATAATTTTATTTTTGAAGACAAGGTCAGCTTGCTGATGATTGTCTAATTTTCAACTCTCTGATGTTAATTCCTAATAGAAAAGATAAAGGACCAAGGACTATTAAACTGCAAATGGATTGCACATGCATGAACATTTGTGTCCATCAAGTATCTTTTGAAAGTTGATTTAACAGGGTTATTCAAATTTGATGTGCCAGTAAATTGAAAGTTGATTTAACAGGTCTATTCAAATTTGATGTGCCAGTAAATTGCTTGCTCTAACACCTTTATCTCACACAGTTGAGGTAAACAGACTTATTAAGTGAATAAAAACAGTGTTTGTAGGAAAACTGCACTTTTATTAAAAAAAAAATGAAAACATCAGAAAGCTTATATGATATTATTTCCAACATGTTACGTGGATGAGATGTTTTTTAATTCTCATTTAAACATTTTTTTTGAGACCCAAGATGCAGTTCTGGTTAGAATTGACCATTGAAATATGAAAATGCTTATACATCATGTATTAAATTTAATGTAATATATTTTTTTGTGAATTGTAGAAAGTTGCCTTCCGACATTTCCCAGACGACTTGCGAAGTTTTGCCATTTCCAATGTTGCGAGTGTAGACAGCAGAGAATCACTGCTGAAATTCTTCAAGAGTTTGAAGTAAGAGGTTCTGTTTTATGCATAAAGAGTGTTTGAAAATAAATGACTTAATCAGGTTATTCTATCAAAAAAAACATTTGTGGATAAAAACGAAATGTCATTTAACACGCCCTCCTTTAATTTGGAAGGCAGAGAGACATATGTATATCATTTTTGTTTTTTTTTATCATTTTTTTTTCGCAAGATTTTTCGTAGTATAGATACAAAACAAGTATTTTCATTTTCACACCATCATCACCACATATCATAGAACTTCTGCATATTTTGCTAACCTACACTTTGTGTAAATGTTTGGGTTTCTGGTCTATTTAATATATAAGTTGTAGGAGGAGGAAATAAAACTCTGAGATGTAGTTAAGTAACACGCTGTGTATCTGTTGTCATGAAACCAATATTTTATCTTGAAAAACTAGACATTGACAAGTGAGAACGTAATAACGTACTGTTGAAATTTGTAATGTGGGCTTTGTTGATCAGAGGAATAATATATGCTCCAATTTTTTAATTTTTTAATCTCCATCTAGCTGTATTTATTTACCTGTATGTATAAAGGCAAATAAAACGTTATCACTGTTGTAAATAAAAAATCTTATTTACGGGCTACCAGCTGGACACACAGAACAAGCAATATTTATAAATAGCTGTTTCATTCTATTAACTTAAAATATAATCTGAACATTATCCTAAACTTTACAGCAAGTCTGATCTACACCGAGTCCTGGCCTACATTCACCAGCTACCAATGATCAAAGACGAGGAGGAAACGGCACAGAAAGAGGACTACATGATGGAGCTACTGGTATGTAATATCCACGACACTAACCAGAATTTAACCAGAATTCAATTTCTTCTTTTATAAAACAGATACATTCAAATTAAGAATGAATTTAAATCATAGTTAAAATTCATGTTGATCTAAAAAAATCAAATCATATTGCAACCAAACTGAATTATCTGGCAGTAAATGCTATAATAGATGCCTTAATTTAACATGTTTTATTATGCTTTTGTAAACATAACAAAGAAATGTTATCTGTTTGAAAAAACATTGATATTGCATAAGTGAAATTCATGACAACAAAACTATATTCTGAAGCCAAAGTTGAATTACTGTTCCATAAAGTATGTATAATTTATATCTCCTCAAAGGAAAGTCAGCAACAGCACTCTAATGATGATTTGAACCGTTAAATCTAACTGAGTTTCAGCTTGAAGTCTGATTTCCTTCTCATTCAATTTATTCTCTATTTAATAAGTACATTTTGCTGTGTTGAACCCACCAGATATTTGACTGAAGTTCTTATCTTACACACACCAGGTCTCTCGCCATGAAAAGAGGAGGTCCCAATTGGAACAGATAAACGAGATGCCACTGTACCCGACGGAGGACATCATTTGGGACGAGAACATTGTACCCACCGACTTCTACTCTGGGGACAGTGAGTACTTCAATATATATTGTGTATCTGGATTAGAATTGGCACATTTGATTTTCTTTAAAATAAATAATTAGAACAATAAGTTTACTGTAAAAATTATTCATAATTTACTAAGTAATTGCACCGTGAACAAACACAGATGGATGAGCTTTGATGGCAACATTCCACGGAACATAATGGTGTTTAGTTTAATTGACATGACCATTCTGTTTTCTCATCACTTCTCTCTTTTTATACTTGGTGATGTGATTTATTGCCAGGTACAATAAGTTAGTTGAGGTCTTAATGTAAATTTTTGTATTGCTAATAAAAAAGACCAACTTGAAGACAGAAAATAAGAAATTTAGTTGCGTTTTATGACCGCTTTTCATTGTGACTGGAGACTTATACTCTGTGATGTTAATATAATTGTGTGTATGTCTTTATAGGTTGTCTAGCTCTGCCCAAGCTGAATCTACAGTTCCTTACATTGCATGATTATTTGCTGAAGAATTTTCATTTGTTCAGACTGGAGTCTACATGTAAGTAAAATTCTAATCTAACAAATATCAAATGTAACGCTATGAAAACAATAGAAATGCAGAGCTTAAAAAACAATTATAAAGTATTCCTGTATCTTAGATTGGAACATTGTACTTGGAATGACAAATAAAAGTGAGATATTCACTTTCAATTTGCATGAATAAGACAGATAGAAGTTGATTAATCTCTCCAGAACAGATACTTGTTCGGGGCACCTGTCACAGAATATTGAAGGAAATGTTATATTAATGTCCTTATTTCTCTACTATTCCAGATGAAATACGACAAGACATTGAAGATGCTGTGTCTCACTTAAAACCATGGTAAGGGGTGATTGTTTCTGAAGTTGAAATGTATCAATTTGATCAAAATGAAATTATTATTATTGTCAATGATTGGCTATGATCAAGCAACTAAAATATAAGCAAAGTACCTTTCCAACTCTGATCTATTGCTTGTAGGAATGAGTTCTCTGTCTAGTTTAGCTATAAGTATTTTCCAAACATGTATTGTTGAAAAGTCCTGGCACAATTACACTAAATGCAATTAAAAATCAAGATTTATTTTTCGTTTTCCTTTCCCTTGTTAATCTGTATAATTGTTGTTCAATTGAGTAAATGGGCTATGAAATTATTACATTGTGTCTGACAGGATGGCAGAGGATGGGAGTTGTCTGTTCGGGGGATGGGCCCGGATGGCTCAGCCAATCGCAGGCTTCAATGTGGTGGAGGTAGGTCTGCTTAAGCTAGAATAATGTCATCATAAATCAGATTCTGTATTTTAAAGACAGTTATCTTTTTTCTCACTATATAAGAATTAAAAGCAATTTTAAGTCTTTTGAGTTTTCACTTGATAACAATTTTGAACGAAATCTATGAAATTTCTCCATGCACTCTCAGCTATATATATATACCTATTCCATTACAGAAGATGGAAATTTATTGAACTTATTGAGATTCTCAGCATTCAGGTTTAGGATGATGGATTAATGGTACTAATACCGTGACAGAATGGAGAAGACCTTCATTTTTTTCTTGCCTTCCTTCATTCTAGGTTTTTTGTGCTGATTTACAATGAAATAATCTGAAAAGATATAATTTTAATGTCAAATTGTTACACACTATGACAAATGACCATGTTTGACCCCTAGGTGGCGAAGCCTCTGATTGGTGAGAACCACCCTGCCCAAGTGCGAGCAGATATCACAGTCAATCTCAGTGTGCGGGAACACATCAAGAACGAATGGGAAGGTAGGTGTAAAACCTCCGACTCTAACTAAGGATTTTGATCTTGATATTTTCTACTATACTAAAAACACTATAAAGTAAAGAAGTTTTGTTTTGTTGTTGACAATTTTTATGTGCCTGCCTTAGGCAGATTGAATGATTGTTTCATCTTGTTTCTCTGTTTGTTGGTCTCTCTGTCATCAATGGGCTTGTCTGCAGGTTTCAGACGACAGTTTTCAACCAAATATCATAAACTTTCGCAAACACGATCCTGACGTCAATCTCTTGAAGCAAAGTTTACTCTGTTTTCTTTTTTGCAAATTTTATTGTTTTTGTGCAGGTCTGAGGAAGCATGATGTGGCATTCCTAATCACGCTGCGTCCCACCGTAGCCATCCAACAAAAGTACAACCACCAGTTGCCATTCATTCCACAGGTTGGACTTGCGTATGTCCGTGGCTGCGAAGTCGAGGGCATGCTGGATGCGGAGGGCAAGGTCATAGAAGAAGGTGAGGTCAAGGAACATTGAAATGCTAATGTTAAAGAAATATGATAAACATGGGATAAATAAACCAACCAAAAAAAGTATATGTCAAGATCACAGAAATACTGAGATTTCAAGGTTACATGGTGTCTGAATTTCAGGACCAGAGCCGCGCCCAGATATTCCTGGGGACAGTAGGACATTCCGCGTCTTCCTCGACCCTAACCAGTACCAACAGGACATGGCACGTGCTGTGGATGGAGACCAGGTAAAACTTCAGGCTTTACTATGCACTCTTCACACTAATATGTGTAATCAGTGCTTTGAAAATGTTTGTGTCATCAAATATACCTCAGAGTTGTATAGCTTGAACAATTTGCCAAGAACATACCTGGAAATGAGTTTTCGGGAATACTTGTTTTTCTTAAATAAACTTCGAGTTTATTCACAAGGATTTGATTTCATAATTACAAAATATTTATTGTTCAAAAATCCCTAGGTAGATTTTAAAAAAAAAAATTAGAAATTTGAAAATATGATAGAACCTGGCTGTAAATTAATGTGAAAACATATCTCATGCAATAGAAGTGACTTCTATAGGGAAATTTGACTTAGTCAATTTTGGTGACCAAGTAGGTCAGTTGGTAAGAATGTCTGTCAAAGAGGTTCCTGGTTCAAACCACGGTCTGACTGCATTTTTCCTCTCCCGTAACATTTGGCACCCAAATAAATACATCGATAGACGTGGTATGGGTTCTGACGTGTCTTTGGGGTTGAAAAGTTTGTTGAAGTAGAAGTGTATCAGAGTGAGGGCGGATCTCTGCCAACCAGGTAGCTCAATCGATTAGAACTTCCATCTAGTGTTGGGAGGTCTCGGGTTCAAATCTCAGTCTAGTCTGTCTTGTCCTTTCCTGATACAGTTCCATGTGAGAGAAGATAAAATCTATGACTTGCTCGTTGCTCTGTACTTTATGAATGATGATAAGATGCTTACTCTTTATAACTGTTACAGGATGTGTACGAGACATTTAATGTGATAATGAGGAGGAAACCGAAGGAGAACAACTTCAAAGCTGTGTTAGAGACAATGCGTGACCTGATGAACACATCATGTGTTGTCCCAGACTGGCTCCACGACCTTGTGCTCGGCTATGGTGAACCAAACGCGGCACACTATTCCCAGTACGTAGCTACTACCTTATTTCTTACTAGGGCAACCAGACAATTTTGAAAAAGATTATAGACTACTTTTACTCCATTGGAATAATTAAATTAATCAGTAGCTCAAAGCTAATAACTAACTTTAATATGGGCACTGCTAGAAAACTTGAAAGAAACTAGGTAAACAATTAGCTTTGAAGTGAACTTGCATATTTTATCCTGAAACTATTGTGTTTAGATCCAATTAAATCACCGATGAAGGTGGAGGTATGTGAGGGCATGTTAATAAATATTTATATTTAAAAAATATATTTATCGGTGCCGAGTGTATTTTCTGATGTTCCCAAGTTTAGCAGTGTTCATGTTGAATTGAAGCATGTATATAATCCTATGGGTATTGTAATGTAATGAATTGTTATGTAATGTTATGTTTAGTATCTTGTCTTATTGTAATTGTTCACATGAAAATCAATAAAAAATTGAAATGTAAAAAGAAATTATTAATCAGTAGCTCTGTATACATAGTTACAATAATTGGGTTCTTTATCTAATAGCAGATTGCAGGTGTTTAATATTGTTTTCTTTTTTCGTTAAAGAATGCCAAATAAGATTAACTCCCTTGACTGGAATGACACCTTCCTCAATATGGACCACCTAAGGGCAGGTTTCCCTGACCACAGTATCGAGGTCTGTACGGATGATGTCAGCAAACATGTACCACCATTCAGGTATTATTAAATATACTTAGTAATGTTGTTACCATCAATCGGCTTTAGTAATGTTGTTACCATCAATCGGCTTGTTATAACACGGATCACACTTTGATACAGACAACTATATGATAAACAAATATTATCCTTTTTAAATATAGGTTGAAGTTCCCTGAGGAAGAAGAGACAGGGAAGAGGAAAGCTGACACAGAAGATACCAAAGTGAAGAAACGAATTATAGTGGAACCACACACCATCCCAAACAGAGGACCTTACGCCTACAATCAACCCAAAAAGTAATGGCACATGTTGCACTTAATTTTATAAAGGAATGAGGTAGATAAATATGATATATCATATGTAGACGTTGGGTAAATGAAAATTTTACCAAAGTTGTAACATTTGAAGTCGGGACCAAAGCTTGAAAAGGTTCTGACCCTAAATTCTACACCATCAAGTAACATTTCTTTATCCCCTCACATCTATATTTAAAAAGATTGAATATTTGTAAAATAAATGTAATCTATTGGGTGAAAAGGAATGCTGTCTATGTCTGTTTTTCTGTGATAGTGTGATATCATCCAATTATAAGATGTGACATCATTTTTTGACATTGTGAGCTCACAATTACAACCACTACTGTCTTTGGGAGAAATAGGAAATGAAACATCTGTATTTTGAGATTCGGAGGCTTTCATTTTCTTTAACACTACTTTCTGTCACTTTTTCTGTCAACCGTGATAAAATTGATAAAGTATTGAAAAAGAAAATTTAAGTTTAAAGGTGTTAAAAGCTAGTTGAGCTTAGGGTTGTAAAGGAAATGACAAAGTTGTAATTTATTGAGAGCTTAGCTTCAGGATATTGTTTAGCTTATCTGCATAGTGAATAGCGAGAATATGGTCAACGAACATTGCTTTGCACAAAAGATGATAACATAAGATTACCAAATAATGTGTAATAATTGCACTTTTACGTTTGTAGGAACTCAATATTGTTCACACCAACCCAGATTGAGGCTGTAAGGGCAGGGATGCAGCCGGGCTTGACGATGGTGGTAGGCCCCCCGGGAACGGGTAAAACAGATGTCGCAGTACAGATCATCTCCTGTCTCTATCACAACTTCCCAGACCAACGAACCATCATTGTCACTCACTCCAACCAGGTACAAACAATGTGTACATGCACCTCGATATTCAAGATTTGGGATACTTAAATCTTGGCAAACTGCATTATGTCAAAGTTTGTATTATGACATAAGGTCTCAAATAAACTGAGTACTTGAGAAATCGAAGGAAAAATACTTCAACTGTCATGGCATCCAATGTACACATTGAAATGAATTGGATATTTCCACATTGTTGAGAAAACAAAAACAAATTTCCACTAAAATATTATGTATTGATAGTTATAATAGCGGAGACAGAGGAATCTTTGCCAGACGCTTTGGTTCACATTGATTTATCGACAGTTTTATGATAATAAACTATTTCTCTGATACAGTGCAGGGTCTGACAGTACCTTTGAACTTGAGTTGGTTAAATTGTTCATATTATCAGTTTCTCTGTATTAACATTCCTGATTTCACCTCAAACACAAAAAACACATAAATAAATAGATAGCAAACAATTCTGGTTACTATATATTTTTTTATTTGGCGGTGCTAATATTTCATGGGTGTCCCGCTCAGAACTAGCTCTCGGGGATTACATTTTGTGTAACACTGCCAGGTAAAAATATTGCCTTTATGGGAGTACATTTGTGTTGGGATGATTGGATTTATTTTAAAATAATGTAAAATACAATCTTGAATTGGTGTTTTATCTCCATTTTTTGGCAGTAAAAGGGTTAATGTATCTTTTCTTTTATCTGTGTATATTTATTGTATTAATATTCACTGGGTATTATATTTCGCACTATCTTTGGTGACTGGGAATATAAGGAAATCAAATCCAAGGCCAAAATTACCAACTATACAGTATGCATTCCATGTTATGAGTCGGAAATGTCTGCACGTGTGTCCTGTGACTTGTATACTAGACATCTTGATGATGCCATCCTTAGATATTGTTCTGCAAGCCTTTGAGCGTGATGTGTAATTACTTGACCTCTATTGACCTCTAGGCCCTGAACCAGCTGTTTGAGAAGATCATAGCCCTGGACATAGATGAGCGCCATCTGTTACGTCTCGGTCACGGAGAGGAGGCACTTGAAACTGAGAAAGACTTCAGTCGGTAAGTATGTCAAATCATAGTATAAAACAAAGGTAGATTAATTGGATTTTTTTCCGTTTTTAGGTGATTAAAATGCTTGATGTATAAGTTCAGCTTCAGAGATGATTGAAATTTTTGACCAAGAATGTCATGTTTTTATCAAGAATTAGACTTAATGCCACTATCGACCTAGTAAATCTTTAAAAATAATAAAAATGTTTTTCTTTTAATATAAATGTCGAGGGAGAATTGCCTGTAGAAAAATATTCTAAATTTAAACGATAATGAAATGGTATTGAAAACATTAGAGTTGCTATTTATATTTTATTTCTTCTTATTCGTTGAAGTTTAAAGAGCTTAAGTTGGCCTGAAAATGCTAAGTTTTATGTTCTTCAACCTAGTAGTGTGTTAAATGTGTAGATTGATCAGGGAAATACTGTATATGTTGTTTTATTTTTTTCAAAATGACACAATATTTTAGATGATTAAAGGAATTGATTAAAAGGATTCTGGAACAAGCTAATGTAATATGTCATTGTTATATTAGGTACGGCCGAGTGAACTATGTGCTAGCACAGCGTCTTGAGCTGCTGGAAGAGGTGGGGCGTTTACAGGCCAGTCTGGGCTTGCCTGGTGACCTCTCCTACACATGTGAGACCGCCTCCTACTTCTTCCTTTACCAGGTAAACATCTCTAAAGAATTAGTGACTGATGTAGATTTAAATCGGACAAATTGGTCTTGCAGAGTTTTTATTTCCTGAGGTTTAAATATTTTTATGAGCAAAGTTTCACTGATGTAGTTACCGTGTATATAACAAAACAAAATTTGTGACAGTGAAAAATATCAGTCAACTTCCACATTACTGGACAAGCCATTATAATAGACTCGAAAAACAGTCATGCTAATGATTGCCAGAAATGTAGGAAATTACATTCAAAATATGAACACACAATTACGATGATTGTTTTGTAATACAGCACTGTATCATGTCCTCTAGCCTACACTTATGGTTTTGATATTTGGAGGCATGGTAGTCTAGTGGTAGGACGTCGGGCTCGTGACCGAAGGGTTGCGGGTTCGAGTCATGGCACTGTGTTGTATCTTTGAACAAGATACTTTACTGCGCTTGTTCCGGTCTATTCAGCTGTAAATGAGTATGTGGTTGGGCAGTGCTAGAATTGTTGAATGCTAGCTGTGAGCGCCGAAATGGCAGCACCGGCTGTACGCTCCCCAGGGAGTTGAGAAAGATATCGACTGGTTGCAAAGGCCCTATAACCATGGATAATAATTTGTGAACCGCTTTGAGTCGACTTACGAACTAGGTTATGATAAAGCGGTATATAAGAACCTCAAATTATTATTATTATTATTATCGTAATCTTTACAGCTTTGTCCTTTATTGTTTTGAGATGTGGAACCCATAGCCTTAAGTCCTATCCAAGAAAATATTCTAGAAATGAGCCCCTTAGTTAACTCAATAGGTGTTAGGCAAGAGATAAACATCTTTGAAATTATCACGTTTATGCCTTGATTGAACCTCAGCTGTCTGTGTGGATGGCTTGAATCATAACATTCTGATATTCTGCAATTCATAATTACCGATGCAGTCATATTTAAAATCAAAAACATTACATTTGAAGTAAAAAAGTCTTTTTATTGATACTGAAATATTTATTAAAATAAGGAATTAATTAATTATCATAGACCCTAGTTTATCAACCGGGCTTGACTAGAGAGAAGTATAATGCGATCTGGGCTGAGTAACATTCAAGTTGTATTGTATTAATAAGACACTAGACATGCAGATCTATAATGTATAAAACACCGCATACATTTACACATCCACAGCAAGTCAGCCAAGTGTACTGGTGCTCCTAGCCTGGATGTACAGAATGGGTGGCTCATCAAAATGTTTTATATGTTATGTTGCAGGTTTTAGCAAGATGGGAAGAATTTCTCAGTAAACTCCGACAAATTAAGGTAAGAACAGAAGGAGTTTAATATTTGCTATAGAATACAAAACAAAATATAGATAAAAAAAATAGGACAATATCCACTCTTTGTGATTCATTGCATAGTTTAACGTGTAATATGATTTACAGAATCTAAATAAGAAAAGATCTTCTGATTGTTGTTACAGTAGCAAGGTAACTTTATTTCAACACTACAGGTTTTCTGAGTAATTTGGTGCAGGTTGGCTTCCAAGGTTTTGTAGGCCTATCATGTGTTACGACCGTGAATAGGTACCGCCATTTATCAAATGTAATTTCCATGAAATAAACAATGGCTTCAATAAACAATCTTCTATGGACATTTGAATAAAGTCATGTCTAGGTTTTGACAACTGAATTATAGAACACTTGTTATTGTCATGATCTGTGAAAATAACCCCTTTTCCACTGCATTTATATTTGTCAAATATTTCTTGACTGGAATAAACAAAACAGAAAAGAAAGCAGTAATATTATTTTCCTTTCTTTTTTTGACAGGACAAAAAGCCAGAAAACATCAAGGATTTATTCCCCTTTACCACGTTCTTCAGCAATGCCCCACAGCCACTGTTCAAGGCGCGCTTCTATGAACAAGATCTAGACATCGCAGAGGGCTGCTTCAGACACATCAAGAAAATCTTCACACAACTTGAGGTAGGTTAGGCATTATATCAGATATTTTTCATATCATTCATATTCAGAACACATATTCCGACTTTGCGTATTGCAGAATTATCCTCTCTTGGGAGCAGGTATTGATTGTTACGTCATTGGTTTGGGTGAGAAAATTACGTTGTTTTCTCAAAAATTGATGACGTTACTCTCACAAACAAGTGACGTAACAATCAATACCTGCTCCCAAGAGAAGATAACTCCCGCAATACGCAAAGATGGAATACCTTAAGCATGTTTCAAGGTTGTTACTTTGAGGTCAATGTGGCTGTTACATTAGTACCTACCCTATACTACCTTTTGTTTACAGGAGTTCCGAGCTTTTGAGTTACTGCGGAGTGGATCCGACAGAGCAAATTACCTGTTAATCAAAGAAGCTAAAATCATTGCCATGACCTGTACGCATGCTGCACTGAAACGCCGCGACCTAGTGGCGGCAGGCTTCAAGGTAAATATAACAAAAAACCTGATAATAAGCTTATTGTCCATTGCCATTGTAAATTTCTTGCTTAAAAGTATTGTATGTTGAGCCTCATCGGGCCTAGGTGTGGATACTGCTTTGGTCACTGGGAAATTATTTGGAACATCATACCATGTGCTTTACACCAAACACATTTTTCTACAGACTGGCCAACCTTTGGGAGTAGGACTTTTCTGATTAATATTACAAAATTGCCATAATTTGACAGTTCTTAAACATTAGCCTTCGTAAAATATGAATTTTTAGGATGAAAACACCTTTTAAAAAACCTCAGTTTCAAGTGTCTTTTTGTTATAGAATACTGAACAATATTTTTGTGTTACAGTTTGACAATATTTTGATGGAGGAATCAGCCCAGATTCTGGAGATAGAAACATTTATCCCCCTCCTTCTACAGGTAAGCTACCCTACCAAGATCATATTAGCACATTTCATCCTGATCCTCTACAGGTGAGCTTCTCTGTAACAGTCATATATGCTGGCATGTTAGGGTTCAGTTTTTCAGATCTAATGTTTATCAATGCAATCAATGAGGAAAGTGTATCGATACATCTAGCCATGTACTCAATGATCTTTTGCACCTGCACTATTGTAGCTATTGTATTTTCGCAATAAGATGGATCTGTAAGTTAATTTGTATCAAAAACACTACAGATGTAACAATCTCAAAACTGCAAATTCACTCAGGTGAAAATTGCCTTCATTGAATAGTGCAAGTTTGTGAAACTGTTGTGTTCACTACCATGTCTTACTTAAACAACTCCTGTCCCTATAGAATCCCGAAGACAACATCAACCGACTGAAGCGCTGGATCATGATTGGCGACCACCACCAGCTTCCACCGGTCATCAAAAACATGGCCTTCCAGAAGTTCTCCAACATGGAGCAGTCACTGTTCACTCGCCTTGTCAGACTTGGGGTGCCCACAGTTGACCTTGACGCCCAGGGGAGGGCGAGGGCAAGGTCAGTAAAATGATTGTAAAGTCAGTATTTGGGTTTGTGTTTTAAGATCAATATGTAAAAAATTAAAAATAACAAGGTATGAATCATTTTCATAAGTCCAGTGCATCGTCACAACTTTTTTGACATCAAAATTGTTGATAACAATGAAAATTAGGATTTTAAACTGCAGACAAATAAATATTTTGTTCATTCACCGGCTTGTAAAAGTCTATCCAGACACTTTTTTTCATATGAAATGTTGACAAAAACAATCTGACATCCCACATTGTTAAAAACCATGCTGTTTTAATGTATGAACATTGGTAAATTATTTATCTTTCATTATACATATAGATAATTCTTGTTGAAACTAACCACCAGACACTGAGGTATGTGTATAACTTTTATTCAACTTGTAAACTTTGATATCTGTAATGGTTTGTTTACTTACAGTATTTCCAGTCTGTATAACTGGCGGTACCGTAAACTAGGAAATCTGCCCCATGTTTTGGTGAACCCTGAATACCGCCTCGCCAATGCTGGATTTGTACACGATTTCCAGCTCATTGATGTCCAGGACTTCAATGGTGTAGGGGAGACACAGCCCAATCCCTACTTCTTTCAGGTAGGTCAATGTGTTTCTGCTGTTTAGTTATCTTTTTTTACGATAAATCTTCAGATATAGTCATACCTCCTGATTATCTTCAACATTTTGCAACTTTATTCAACATCAAATCCTTTTAGGGATTTAACTATATTTATTTTACAACAGTTAAGAAACAAGTTTTTCCAACTTATATCAATCACTCTTGTTGGCGTGCAGAGGGTCTTGATGTGGGAGGAAAACCAGAGTACCTGGAGAAAACCAAAAGAAAGATGACCGTGCTAATCACTGCGCCACATGACCACCAAAATCACCTTTTATAATGCCATTATCCTTATAATTTACAGAATCTTGCTGAGGCAGAGTATGTTGTGGCCCTGTTTATGTATATGAGGATGCAAGGCTATCCCGCTGAGAAGATTGCCATTCTGACTACGTACAACGGACAGAAACATCTGATACGTGATGTCATCTACCAGCGATGTGGGAAGAACCCATTCATAGGGCAACCACACAAGGTGGGTAGTCTTGGCCCTTCAATTATCTTATAAAGTATTCCAAGAAATTTCTGTAAATTTTAGTATTTTAATAAATTTTCAGATCAGTGTAAATTTTTTAAAGCCCAAAAATGTGTTATTTATGTTTGTTTTGGGCGAGTATCTTGTGGTATGACAGGTACTTCTACAAGATATTATGAACAAATACAGTTTTGAAAAAAATAATGCTTTGAATATGTGACAAGTGTCATGTCACTGTTTTTGTAAATGAATTAACTATCAAAATTTGAAGATCATTTTGAGGTATTAAGTGAAATATTTCACAACCCTTAAATGTGTTATTTATGCTTATTTTAGGTATTAACAATCATCTTGTGCAGTATTACAATACTGGTCTAGGTTATTGTTGTATGACAGGTAAAACAGTGCTGAAAAATATTAAGTTTAGGATTGAAATTATGCGTTTAATGTGCTGACAAGTTACATGTTATTATTTTTTAACATAAATTGACTTCTAAACACTTAACAGTAATATCAATAAAATAGAATTTGTTCTGATGTTTTGTTATCTCCCTTTACAGGTTACCACAGTTGACAGATACCAGGGCCAGCAGAATGATTACATAATCCTGTCACTGGTCAGGACTAAGACTGTTGGTCACTTAAGGTCAGTCTGTTAGCACTCCATTGTTAGTCAGAGCATAGACAATATCTTTGTCACTCCACATTCCTAATCCACAGATTGTGATCCACCTACCCAATCCATTCACATAGACCATATTAATAACTGATTATATTGCATTTCGTAGTATCCATTCGACAGCATGCACGCAAGAAGTCCTTTTCTTGAATAAGTTGCCACCAAAATGTTCAAATAGGAATGCATTTATTTATGTTGTGATGATTGTCCTCTTGTACATGTTTACCTTGTCAGGAAACTCTGATCAAACCTTCCAAATAATGTATTACACTGGGTCAGTCCCTATTTTGTAACGGGAACAAATATAGCATAGCTGCTCTTTTTTGCATAAAAGAAAAGCAATGTGGTGCACTGTATTATTGACTAGATAATGGTTTTATAGATTTTTCCTTTGAATCTGTTGATTATATTTTCAAAGTATTTATACAGTTCCTATAATGAATAGTTAATATGAATGTTGAAACACCCATTTTTTTGTATCCTTTGCTACAGGGATGTGAGACGTCTTGTGGTGGCCATGTCTCGAGCTAGACTGGGCCTGTATGTATTTGGAAGAGTCAGCCTGTTCAGTAACTGTTTTGAGTTGACTCCTGCTTTCAATAAGGTAAAAAATCTACATACAAGTCAGTAGTCAAGTCATGTGAAGTATGTTTCCTATGATACATTTACAAATTAAACAATCGACTTTGAGGTAAAACCATTTAACATGAAAACCCTTTTAAAGGTAAACAGATTGATAAAACAGGGATTTCCTGTATAACAGTACGGGTAGTGGTCCAAAATGAACAGGAAATTATATCTAGGCACAGAACATTAGGCTCTATAGATTTTTTCGAAAGATAACAGATAATTCATAATAAAGGCCAAAATATATTTTATTGATTTTTACCACAGGCACAAAACATTAGACTCCATAGATTTATTGGAAAGATAACAGAGTAATTCATTTGGCCAATATATATTGTCCACAAAATATTATTGGAGTTACTAATATGAAGATGTTTGAATTTTTAGCTGATGTCCCGTCCACAGAAGCTGCAGATTGCTCCCCAAGAGATGTATCCCACACAGCGCAAGGTTGGTGGTGTTTTCTTAACTCAGAACAGTGATATAAATTTGAAAGAACTGTGATAAGCAATGTCGTTGTTAGCTTTGTGCTTACTCCTGAATGAAGCAAAACAAGTTGATTCATTTGAAATTTTTACCTGAAGGCTAAATGTGTAGATTTCATTGAATGAGAAACGTTCATTCAAAGTCAAACCATTTAAAAGTAAGCAAAACCCAAACAATTTTTATGTTTTTTTTATTTCATTCTTTAAACAGACAAATATAACAAAATAAAATCTTGTATGATCTGACACAGTAGTCTTGTGAAAAATTGAAAAGAAAAAGACTTAACAGGGAAATATGTAAAACATTTGTTTATATTTTTAGATCAACGAGCCACCAGAGGGCAGTGTAATGGTTATGGAGGACATGTCCCACATGGCTCAGTTTGTGTTTGACCTCTACAACTCCAGGGTCAACATGATGATGAGTCAGCGTGGCATGTCAGAGGTACGTTAGTCATGCTGACAACAATGTCACACAATACTAGTGGAATTGATAACTCCAGACAGGCGTCAGGGGCCCTTATTTAACTTGTATTTCTCCAAAGAGTGAGAGTGGAACATCCTAGTTTTGGATTGCCTCAATCCTTAGAACAAAGTTGTGATACAAATATTTATCAGTTGTTCTAGATTTCCCCTAATATTAGAAAATGAGGAGACTGGTTTTGAGTATTGGTGAATTTGTTGCTAAATTGAATATGGAAAGTTTGGACAAACATTGGAAAGCAGGTAATTTGGATGCCTATGTTTCCAAATTGTTACAACTGCATCACCTGGATTGCCTCAATTCTAAGAACTATATCGTAATATTAAAATTCAAAACAGCTGCTGTCTTGCACTTTCTGTAGTATAGAAAACAGAAAATGTTTACCCATATACCAGAAAATATCTTGTGGAAAACAACTGTATTAGTATTGAAAGAAACTTTTTGATCTAATGGTTTAATGATATTTCACGGAAATTCATCAAACTTGTTGGGTGTTGCTTCTTTATGAACCTATAACAATGATCTTTTGTCTTCAGGCTCAATCATTACGGAAACCTCCCCAGAAAAGCTGATGTGCATGAGAAGAGATTGAAAAAGTTTTTGTGGCAAGAATGTGCGGACATTGACCAAGAACAATGTTCAAAAATGTTGTCAGAGTTATTGGCAAAGAAAACTGTCAGATGTGAGGTCTAAAACACAAGGACAACTTTATTGTGAATTTAAAAGATCACAGCACAGTAGGTGCTCTTTAGCACAGCAACATGATGTACTGTTTGCCAGTAGAAGTTTGAGAAATGTGTTAAGAGTACTGACTTGTTCCTCAGATCTGATGTGGTATTGCTTAAGGAACATTATTGTGGATAGAGCATCAACAAAATGTAATCTTGTAAGCCGAACTGGTGTAGCATTTCTTTTGATTTTAGGGGAGGGGGATGCTATATATAGATATTAGGAAATCTCTTGCATGTGCGAGATAAATATATATAAATTATAAAGAAATAGATCTTAAGTCCGTGAGGTTTAAAAATAAATCCGGTTATCACCAGAGACGTTTTGATTAGCATGTGACAGATTTAGTAAGAAAGAGAAAATAGGAGAAAAATTAAGATGTTAACTGAATTTAGATAAAAGCATAAATTGGATTTTCGAAGCTACCACATTGCCTTCATAGTCAAGGGAAGGGATGTAAGTAAGGACAGAGTTTGATCAAATCACCAAATCACAGTTTGTTCATTGGGTGTAAATAATCTCACCTGTGTCTGGTGATTCATTGTTCATATTGATCATCATTATCATCATAATCACTGATCATAGAATAAACAAATAAACGTATACTTGTTCTAACTTTGTTATTATCTTATATACAATAGTAAGTTGCCGTTTCTAACACTGTATTATCACATTCAGTACTTGTACACATTATATACTGTACCATGGGGAACCTATTAACATGTGGAATCCCCACTTAGTGGTTCATCCTGTATATGTTGAAGGATAGTTCCACCCCTTCACAATGGAATGATTATGTAGGATAAAATGTGGGTGTTCTTTGAAAATTGTCAATTATTAAGGTTACACTTATCTTTACAGAGCAGTCTACACAGATCACACTAGCTTGCTGCTAATTACCACATGTTACCACTTCATATCTCTATGTACCATGATAAAGACCTACCTAATGAGAATTAAACTTCATAGCCAATGTTACAAACAAATCAAAAGGTCCCCTTTGAATCGATTGTAAATGTGTTGTACTTTTCCTGTATATGGTAATTTACATTATGTATTTGAAAATAGGAAGATCTTCATTATGACGACATGAGCAAATTATAATATTATATTCCTATAAAAAAATGAAATGTTTTAACTTTCAAGTTTAAATCAAATTTTGATAATTGAATTATATCAGCTAAAACAAAGTTCATAAAATCTCTGCTATAAACCCAATACAAGTAGAAAATGAGTCCCTAACAATTTTTAGATGAATACTTAAGTAATTTAAAAATTTATGACATTTACAGCTAACAAGATGAAAATCACTTAACAGGCAGACAAACAAACGTTAAAGATAAATGTTTTTTCGTGATAATTTAACTTCATGAACTGGTATAACAGAATCACCACTCCCTACATCAAATGTTAAACATAATGTCATGGACTTACCTAGTAGATCAAATCTGAAAGTTTTTCATTTAAATGAGGCTTAGCTTTGCCGAGCTAAAATATAAATATCAGGACAAGTTTCAATTTTGTCCTAATTGAAAACGGCTTCGTGATCCTTGCTATCTCCTAACCATACATTTCTACGAAAATTGGGAAAATATTGGTTCTCCGACTGTTTTTAGGTTTTCATCTTAAAGTCTACGACAAAAAATATAACATAGGCCTATTCTCTGCCAAAGCAACTGATAAACTTGATTGTTTTGACAGCTACCAGAAATGTTGTTTAGAAAGTAATCATACCGGTATGTGCATTCAGTGTACAAGTATTTGTTAACAATTTATTTAACAATTTGAAATACTGCACAAGGTTATCACAGCATCTCTTATTAAATGAAAATAACAACTTTGTGAAGTAATGGTAACATATGCACATACATTTAGCAAACTATTTATAAACAAAGTTAACACTACTTGCATCAATGGTGTCCTCACCGGGAAAATCATGATATTGAGAAGTGTTGTGTAATGAGGAATGTAAATGAAAAATGTAAGCATAACCCTAGCTCAAACTAAAACCATGTCCAAAGGCCCACTGATAATCCACCTTGAACCATACAATATCCTCCCTATTTCATTTTTACTTGATGCCAATTTGACACGAAAATTGATATATCTTGTACTTTAGGAAATGCAGACTTGACATGATTTTATTAGTAAATCGAGGGTCACATCTCTCGCAATTTAGGTATAAATAATAATTTGTGGTCTCGCTTGTACGAATTAATGTGATTGGAAAGATGTAGTTTCAAAAGATATCGGTACATCACTTTTGGAGATATGATCTGGGTAAAAGTTTGTCTACAAGTAGAATCATTCAGCAATTGTAATATATACATACCCTGTTTGGTTAAAAATATTAAAAATATATTTAAAAATAAACATCGCATATATTAACAGCACAAAATAATATATAAATAGTATAAAAAGACACCATTTTTTGACAAACAATACAAAATGGATAATGTATAACAGTAATGTTAGTTTTGACCACAAGAACAAATTATAATTCAACTAGTAGGCTTTCAAACCTTATTTAAACCTTCATTGGTGTACATTTGAACTTATATATATATATATTTAAGTTCACACTAATATTTAAGAGGTAAGTTCAACTTTACACCAATATAAAATTTATATATATAAATCAGGATCTTGATTGAACCAAAAAGTTCTTGTCGTAGAACGGCAAAACACTATTATCAAAAGAGATATTCATAGCTGCCGCCATTATGTCGAGGTCATGGTCAATAATAATCTTTATACTACCGACAAAAAATGAAATTTGAGGTTTGGGCTATTTTTCTGGCAGGATAACTGGACTATTACTGAATCAGTGTAAAATGTCGTACTGTGGAGTGGACATTTTTCGCCAATACCACGTTTAGTAAATTAACACGAAAGTGAGCATATATACATTGAGAAATTGTTAGAGGTATTGCTAAAGTATTGTCATCGTGAACTTTTCAACACCGTCAATAGTATCAGGAGCCACACGAAATTTCCTCTTTTAGTGTAATTTAAAGTTTTGACGCTATGTAGAGAGTTGCTTCTACAGATCTGAAACTATGAGATTTAACATTTCGTTTGTATACATTTCATCTTATTTTGATTGAGCCGAAATGTTCTTGTCGAAAAACGTCAAAACATGTCAAAAAAGGACATTCATGTCTGCCCTTGGGTAGAGCTTTCAAAGTGACAATAACAAATGTTTGTCATATAAAATATGTTTATATTTTTTATAATAATATTAAATCGCGTAAAAATATACGGATAACAAAGTCGAGTTAATCTACGTTTTCACATCAAAAATATTGAAACATTTTCATTTTCTAACAATGGCATCTATATAACAGAAAAAAAGTTTACCAAAATCAATCTTAGGTAGAATTTTTGTTTTTCAGTCTCTTTGACTTTTGTTCCTTTTTTTATATATATATATCCATCATTGTAAAAAGAGTAGATCTATACATTATTTGCACAAAAAGTTATGTTTCGACTATTTTTCGGTTAAAATGCCCATTGTGAAAAAATACTTCACTTCTGCTTCTACCAATTAATTGCATGAATACTCTGACACTATCTTCTGTATGTGTGCGTTCCTGCATGTATAATTGAGTATTATATTTAAATTATACTGTTTACTATGTGACCGTGCATCTACTTTTTACGGTAGGTTTTATAGTTCATTTCTACTTGAATATCACAGCACAGACACTGTATTACCAAACCCAGATCACTGGGTCACTGGTGTGATCAATACGGGTAAATCAATGCGCCAAAGACGGTTACAGTCACCTAATGGTAAGTAGAAAAGCGTGATGCCGCTATGCACTGCACTACGGTGCCCCTAGAACAATTCATTAAGTAAAGTTAATACCCAAAAATGTCCTGCCGGAGGTCAGGACGGCCCAATGCCTGTTCAATGTGATTCTGTATAGCCCACATCGATATTCCATATTCAACCCGATATGCTAATGGAACATAGCCCCTCATGTCATGAGGTAACGCCCAGAAGAAAGACGGCAAGCCGCCTTGTAGCATGGTAAGCACGCGGGGTCCATTCGGGGTGAACGCAAGTCCAGGTGACCCCGACCCACCTTTTTCCATGGTTGAACGGATGCATATTTTGTTGTCTTTGTTCAAAACAGCATATGCCTCGGAAACTTTATACTCATTTTCCCCATTCAATCTAAGACATTCTTGAATTGCAGGCTCATTTTCTCGGACCCACTGCTCGGCTTGCTGCAACTGTTCATCAACACTGGACAGGATTGGCACGTGTGGATCGACCGTCTTTTGGTCATGTCTAGTGTGCCCAAAGCCAATGACCGCTGCAAGTCTGTCCGGGGAATCATTTGTGGACAGAGGCATTAATGGCGGAGGGAGGGTCATGTTTGGACAAGGACTGAGGGTGAGCACAGCGTAGTCGAGATCGGCATCGTATGCCTCGAGGCATGGAAGAAGACTAAAGGACACTCCCTGATTGAATATCACGACTGTATTTTCTCGTGATAGGTTGTCAAAGTTCCACTTAAAACCAGTCGTTGTTTTCTCAACTGCAAATAAAAAACTATTCATGTTCTGTTTGTGTTCAAAACAAACTTAGCCTTCATTAATCTTACCAAACTGATTAATCTTATTCCGAATATCAACTCTGCATCTTTTTAAATAATATTGCATTATGTATATGAAAATATGAAACGCCATGTTGTGATATTTTTGACGACGTAACAAATCATATAACACGATTTATGACATACCTGTTGAATCTTGTTATAGTAATACAAGCAATTTTCAGACCATGAAATACAACATGTGCAATACGGAATGTTGTATTTACATACTAGCCGGAACTACTTTTTATGGGAACCCCCCTGAAAAGTTCCCGATGTTTGCAAAAATATTTAAGTTTATAAAATCTTTGTATCGATCTCTACCAAAACCGGAAGGTATGTGATAAAAGCAAGACCACACACTTGTGTTTTTCTAACGAATCAGAAAGCACTCATTTATTGTGCGGAGGGATATATTCGTTAGAAAAACACAAGTGTGTGGTATTGCATGGTTGTATTCACTGAGTAACAAAGCAATTAACTTTTAAAAGGAAATATCACTTTTTGATATGTACTACATAGTATATTTACATATTTCAGTAATACATCGAATATTCAAAACTTGTTATATATTATCATATTTACATAATACGTACTTCATGTCGGATATAAAAATTGTCATAAAAAAATGATTCGTTCAAATGCGCAAAAACATCTTCACAATAATTCAGAATACGTAAATGGAAAGTCGTTTCACTTAACATACGTAATATTTTGTTGACGGAATGGAATGTGGTTAGTGCACTGTTCGTCCCCACTCTGAAGACAGTGCAGGTTCCGTGGTCCGATTTTAACATCCCCACTGATTCACAACATAACAGCAATACATGTAGGGATGTCTCTGTGAAAGAGTCGTCATAATCCTTCATGAACACGTCTTTTCCAACCTTTGCAGTAGGTTCTGCAAAATAAACGGGATTTAACGCATTTTTGTTACAAAAGAGAATGTTCACATTAATATCATACAATTTCAAATGAAAATAATTCACAAAAACACTACTGCTTTTATGAATAACCGGATGTATAAAATCGCGTATTTTTGTATACGACACATCTTGAGAGATTCAAAATTAGGCCATTCAGTAGTCGTATTTGACAACAAACAAAATTCATACACCACCGACCTCATTATTTACAAAGCAGAATTACAAATATATTGTCGTACCAATAGGGGACTTTAATAGAAGGGCTAGAATTATCCTCACTGTAGAAATCTATAGTTTTATGCTCTTGCCTTGAGGAAAATGTAGTCCAGATTTGTTTCGCTGTCGGACGCTCACTCGTGGAAACTTGGGGAGCAATTCTTTTTGATGTGTCATTACTTCATTCTTGTTAGAAGCAACGTGTGCTGGGCCTGTTGCTACAGATGAAAAAGATTAATTAATACGTCATTTATTTACATTTATCTTTCTGTTAAGTTTTCTGTAATCCTTTTCTGTTCAGGTCGTCCGTTTACAAAGTCAAACCACCATTTCACCATATCAGTTAATATGATTAAAACACATTTGATGTATGACTTACGTTCCGTTAAGTCTCTCTGATCCGTCTATGGAAGAAACAAAACATTGAAATAATATTCCATGGTGCACTAATATGATTACCATTTCTTGTATAATTTAAATAACATCATGACACTATAAGACGGAATATAATTAATATGTACATTTTGATACGTTACTAATGTATCATTATCTATTACAATGTCAAATGGAACAATATACATGACCTTATCGATTTGCAATACTGTTGTGGTTTCTTTTGTATATATACATATATATATATAGAAAAAAATAAGATTTATCGACCACCTAAAAAACTAGCTGCTTTCACCCTTCACATGGCTCTTCAGGTTTATTTCAAAAGAACAACTTCATGACGTCGCAATTCCATCACGAAGTTGTTCTTTTGAAATAAACCTGACGAGCCCTGTGAAGGGTGAAAGCATCTAGTTTTTTAGTCGGTCGTTAAATCTTATTTGTTTTATATTTACTTACTTCACATGGACATTTAACCCTTTTTATTATATATATATATTTGCCATAATGCGTCAGTTTATTTGATTTTGTAAACCCATTTCTATCCTTTAAAGGAATTATGTGATATCTTATATACGCTTCAGTATAAAAAATACAACTATTAAGATTCAGGCTTTCCTGTACATTTTCTACTTTGAACCAATGTTGAAGAGATTCCAGTCCAATAACGTGGAGTTGATTGGATGTGCCCTCACAACACTGAAGTTCTTTGTGCTTCAACAGAGATGTACATTCTACGGGAGTGCTGGCCGCCTTGGTTTTCAGTGAACACTGAACACAACTTCGCACACGAACAACTTTCTGATACCTTTGTATGATAGAACTACATGTTTTCTCCAGAAACAGTCGGGTTTCTTCCCCTAAACCACGAGGAATGTTCGTTTCTGCCTGTGAATATCTATATATCACTGCCTGCACGACGCCTTCCTCAAGATGTAGCAGCAATCGCCAGCACATGTCGATCTTAAAAGAAGCTATATTCCTAAAGAGAACACATCTCCCTTTCGCTGTGACAAGAGACCATTTTTCTATGCATGCGGCCATCAGTTGACTGGAAAATGCGTTTTTCATTCCCGGGCTGTGCGTATCAAGATACAGGACACATGTCTTTACTTGTCGATCAAACTGCAGCTCTTCAAGAACTACAAGAAGCTGTGTTGTTTTCAACATGCATGGTACGATCCAGTAATCGGGTCGCGTAATCAAACATTTTGAAATTAAGTTTAACTTCTCCATATACAGAAGCACGCTTTTGATGTGGGTAGGGGTAAGGTTCACGTCGAAGTTTTTGAGGATTTCTTCCACATATTCTGGATATAGCTTCGCTTCAGTGTTCAGCTGGTGTTGCATTTTATAAAGACCGGGTGAACATATTCGCTTGATGACTCTCTCCGTTGTAATGATATGTTTAAAGGCATTGATTGCCCATTGCAGATCGATTATTACCAAATTCGTCAGACTTTCCCCTTCAAAGAAGAGCACTAAGCCTTCTGCATGGAGATATTTCAGGAATGCAATAATCTCCGCGTCCGATTCAAGTGGGCATTCGATAGCTGCGTTTAATTTACGCAGCAAATCAAAATCCAGAATCTTTTCTCCTTTTGCTTTCAGTTTCATGACTTCATTTTCAAAGGACAACCACTTTGTCGGAATCGGCCTTTCCCATTTTTCTTGGGATTTGGCCGCATCAATGACGGCTGTCTTCAAATCTGCCATCGCTGGATCAATTATGGTATTATCTATGACACACACGCCAGCAAAGTTGGCTTTGCCCAGGCAGTCAAGTTCAGGAACAGAAAGGACATCCTGTAGCGTCTTGAGTCCAAACGCCTCTTTCTCTCTGTCTGTCTGTGAGACATAACAATATCAATTTAGCATACTATTCCGGACCAACATTGACATTGTCAAACAGAGGCAAAGAAAAGTTTACTTTGAGTTTGTCAATTAAAGAAAGATCGCACGACATATCTCTATACGTTTGGTTTCGTTTCTTTATTTGCTGATGTTGTACAACAGATAGCAATTATACATACATTGTTTGTAAAATAGTTTAGAACTGATGGCTTTTAAAATAAGGAAATGGTTCATTTCTTGCAACATTTCGAATTAACATAAACCGTATTGTACCTACCTTGAACGGGAGCTTGTCTTTATGTGTTCCAACAAGTACGACTGGTGGGCACTGGAACACCATCCCATTCCCTTCGTCTTTTCGTATGGCAGAATAGTCTAGAATCGATGCCAACCAGAATCGTGCTTCATCTGAAAAGAGTAAACGTACAGTTTTTATTAGCTCACCTGGTCCGAAGGTGAGCTTATGCCATACCGCAGCGTCCGGCGTCCGTCAGTCTTTCCGTCAACTTTTCCTTTAAAACGCTACTAGTCCTGAACGGCAAATTAGATTTGGATTAAATTTTGTCTGGAGCATCATTAGGCCAAGGGGACTAATGTTTTGTATAAACGGCGGGTGTGGCCCCCTGGGGAAAGGTGGGCGGGGTCAAATAGGGGAAATAGAGGTAAAACATCTAAAATCCTTCTTCTACGTTAGGAATTAAGGGATTTTATCCTAATTTAGTCTGAAGCATCCTTGGGCCAAGGGGACTCAATTTTGTATAAACGGAGGGTGTTGCATCCCTTTGGACAGAGGGGCGGGGCCCAAGAAGGGAAATATAGGTAAAACCTAAGGTATTTTATCCTAATATAGTCTGGAGCATCCTTGAGCCAAGGGAACTCAACTTTGTATAAACTTCGGGTGTGCCCCCCCCCCCCCCCTTCTGGGGCACAGGGCGGGGCCGAATATGGGTAATAGAGGTAAAACCTTTAAAATCATTCTTCTACTGTAGAAATTAAGGGGTTTTATCCTAATTTAGTCTGGAGCATCCTTATTCATGTGAATGCGGGGACCAATATTGGAAACACAGTAAATTCTTCAATATTCTCCTTTTCCTGTAGGAATGATTGGGTTTTGTCAAATGGCATAAACATATAACCCCTGACTAACCATGTAATACATGTACACTACCAACAACATCTGGCTATTTTAACTTCAATTTTGCTAACATTTCCAGGTGAGCGATACAGGCCCTCTGGGCCTCTGGTTTGTATTACTTTACATACTGTCAATATGTTATTGCCTGATGTAGAAGATATTCTTTATATACATATATATATATATTTCGGACATCTATTCATTCTCACATGTATATTGTTAGGTAAGTGTAAATGAATACCGGTGTGACTAAAGTTGGACACAAATGAGTAATCTTTGTTAAACGGTATTTTTTGACACATTTGACCTATTTGTTAACATTTATCGAGTAACTTACCTATCACAGAATCGTGACCTTTCTCCACTTCACTTAGGTCAACCACAAGGATGAAGACACATTCAGGTGCCAGGAAAATTTGATGAGTGGCGTAGTAGATTTGTTCACCGGCGAAATCAAAAAGGGATATGCTGGCATGGTCTTCGTCTAGAAAATCGTGCGCTATGCGACTTTGGAACACTTGTTGAAGCGTTGTCATTTGCGAATGAGTTGGACATTCGATTTCTGATAGATATTCTAAAGCATCTTCGAATTCGTCCTCGCTTTCTCCCTCCTGACTTTCTTCTCTACGATATACGAGGATTGGATTGGCATTCTCCGGGTGGTTATTAGATTTCTTAGCGTGTTGTTGTGGAGATTGATTTTGGTCTGGATTAGGAATATTGTTGGTGTGAGAATCTGCTCCATCTATATCGTCCATAACTTTTGCTAATTTGTTGATAGGACTATCAAGTTCTGCACCTGTAATAACGATAAGTTAATACTTCAAACATATTTAATACTCACGACCTTCACAATTAAATATGGTTTTCTGTTTTATCGCACATTCGGGTGTTTTCCTTTGATTCAAATATTCAATATTTAAGTTTAATAACATTTATAACTGAGCTTTGGGAGGTCCTAAGCATCATCTGCTGTCAATGATAGTGCTGTTGTTTTAATCTTACTAACTATTTTTGACAAATATAGCCACTCTCCATATCATTACTGTTTAACAATTTATAGTTTGAATCTATGTTTATTATATAGATATAGATTATATATGTTTAGTATAAAGTAGGAAGAGCGTATCCTAAATTGCCATGTGAAACCTTATAGAAGTTGTGTAAGAGGACAATTAAAAATTCCGTGTTGAACATTAGGCACTCTAAAACTTCCTTTTGCATTCCTATTTGTTTTCAAAACCCAGAGATCCATCTCAATGACATTACCTTTGTTTTGAATTGTCCACTCCAAAGTTTTAAGATCCACGAGAATCTTTTGAATGTAGAGATCTATACCCTCGGTACTATCGATTCCCTCGAGGTCGTCATCAAGTAGTCGCCGACATAAAGAACTTTTGCCGGCTCCCTTATGTCCCAGCACCATCACTCGAACATGGCGATCTGGCGTAGTTCCACACCGTAAAGCTGTTTTGTACCTCAAAACAGTGTCTGTGTCAAGACGTAGTATTGACCGTGGCAGCTCTAACAACGTAGACCCAACAGAAACTTATCGAGACAAGATTTAAACTTTTTTATTTATGCAAATGCAATAAATATGTTTATAATTCGTGTTACTCATTTATAATGCTTCTTTTTCTAATGAAATATAATGTTGTAACGCATACAAGTGTTCATCATCATCATCATCATCGTTACAAAAGGAGAAAAAACAAATACATACAGATAAATAAAATAGAAGAAATATATACGATATTGTCAACACACCAAATCTGAAAATGCAATGACCTCCACAAAAACAAAAGGATGTGTAACCATATTAAGCGTTTCCAGACCATAAGTTTTGTCTAGATGCTGCTTATTTATTTTGTTGGTTACATCGACAAATGACGGGAAATGTGAATCCTGCGAAGTACGAGCAAATATTACATTTCTATCATCCTTCAGATCATATGTATTTCAAATCATTTTGTACGAGTAACATTCAACAACATTTTTATCATGCATGTGTGTTCATAACGAAAATAGTCTTGCACTGTTTGAGATTCCGTAAGGGAGACTACAATTACAATCGGTCCGAAATTTTCCTCATTGATTATTTTTTCTTTGCATATTATCCAAAATGTATTTTAACAGTCAATTTGAATAATAATAATAATAATTCAGAACATTTTAGTAATACATGCACATACTATTTGTTCGAACTAAGATGCCTAAGAAATTATGTACTACATATTTAACTACACTTGGTCTCAAGACATAGCTCACCAAGTAAAAATAAATAAAGAAGGAAAATACGTAGGAATACACACAGTTTTCATTCCGTCGTTTTAGAAAGTTAAATGATTTATTCTGGTTCCAAAACACGTCTTTGAATGTATTGAAAGGCGGAAGATTATGCCGTTAAATGATTTTATTTTTACCATCAGTTACTGATAAGATCCAAAGGCTAATTGTTATCGAGTTACTTTAACCAATTCATAAAATGTATTTGAAATAAATACAAGGATTGTTTTTTCAATTAGCATATGCCATAAGGCTTGTATCTTTCGTCAAATCCCAGTATATAGGTCACAGGCTATTACTGTTGTTGTCACTGAAATCTCATAGTAGAATCTAGTCTAAACGGCGCAGATGTATATAATGTCCTCCTTATCGGAACTTTTCATTCAGTATTAAGTTCAATAAAGTTTTGTTTTACCGATAAAGGACCTATATAGATCCTCTACACCTGACTCAAAATCATAACACTGAAATATTTATCAATAGATGAATGTGACATTGGTTGGAGCATGAACTTATCTCAGATCTGCGTTTTCCAGAAGATTGTTCCATATTCTTACAAGTCGCAAAACAAAAAGGTTCTTTCGGATACCTAATCTATAGAGGAAAATATATAATAAGCTATGTACAAATATTTGTCAGTATGATTAGCTAAACAGCATTATGAACGACGAAATTTAAACTGCATCGAGTGCTTCGAAAAGGACTACAATAATTGTGATACAATACAATTCTATAGTTTTTAATAGCAATCATGCTAGAAGTAGGGGAAAGGAAATAAAAAAAGTTCTACTAAGTTTGAAACTTTGTTAATAGCCAAAACAAATGAATAAGCTATAATGAAAAAAAGCATGCATATGGAGAGATGTTTTAAAAATTCAAAGTTGCATGATCACGCTAACTGAAGTTAGGTCCTTCCTCCGACATTCATTTATATTCTATTTATCATCGAAATAATGACGAAGTAGCACGGAATGTCATTGAACACGCTGTTATATAACTTTTTATAGTAGTGTATCTAGTATATGTAGACCCTTAGGGTGCAACATTTTAGAAGAAATGTCCTCGAAACGAAACGAATATGCCAGATAATTATGCTAATAAAATAAACTCGTTCATTAAATATTTATACCTAAAGCATTTCGAGGACATATACAAATAATATGTTGTGACAATTAATGAATTCAGATGTCCTAAAGTGTAATATTATATGTGTATAATGAAGCTTTCAAGACAATAAGATTTGTTTTGTATATATGATGAGTACTCCATCACGAGCAGGTACATGTATTAGATCAAGTTACGTACCAAAAGACATTAACAAAAGATAGTAAAAATGCAACGCAGATCAAAGCAACAATCACGTGTTAATCGTAACATTACCAACAGCCTGGATTCTTGTCTGAACTGCTCTCGCTTTATCTCTAACTTTCTTATTGTCTACGCCAAGTAAGATATCAATACTGGTCACTATGGTTTCATTCGTCTGTAATATAATCATTATAAGATAAAACAAGAGGCATATTGGGCCAGTATCGCTCATTTTCTCTCTCTTCTGTCCTAGAAGTTGAAATATTTATTTGTGCCTATGATGGTAATATCAGATAGTTTGGACCCAATAATTATAATAACAACATTATGGAAGAGCAATGGCATGAACATTTAAATAACATTTTACTTGATCTGGTGGAATGGCGAATCAGAAAAATGTGCCAATCATAGGACAAATTGAATATTGGTAATTAACTAGAGGAAACTCTGTAGTTTTGAAAATTGATAAGACAGTAAAGCAGGTCCCAACTACTATTACGTGTTCTGAGATCCATGGTTCGAATCCTTTATGGTCCCCTGGCATTTTCGCCCTCTTGCAAGTGATTTAGGTTTTTCCATATTGTTATATATTTTTTTAATTATTCTAATTTCATCGTTTATCTGCTTTATGCAATATTGTTGATAGTCCTATTTGTTTTATGTTTTAAGCATCGTTCCGTTGAGTTAATAAAGTTCCACTGAAAAAAGGCGTTAAAAAACCATGACTATCAATTCTGGAAAAGTCGGTTGAAAGTTCCGTAAGGAAATAAGAGAAACATTATCGTTAGGGACGAAGAAATAATATAAAAAGAAAAAATCTCAACGATAGTACGTACTTTCATCTTTTCAGGGAGATTCTTCAGACTATATATATTTATTTCAGACTATATTTATTTATTTTTACTTTTTTTTTGACGAGTGATATTGAATGAATTAATAATGTAATACTATATAGAGAATTTTCCCCCTTGAATACAAGTTTCATTTCAAAAATGAGGTAAATATTATTTTTTATATTTTTTCAACAATATGAAAAATATTCAACCGATGAGTGAATGTAGCTGTTCATCAAGAAACAAAAAATATTCCGTTTGTTGTGGAGCAAAAATAGTAGCTTTCGAAATACAAATCGAGGATGACTAAACATTCTATTATGAATGATAATTTGACATTTCCTGATGGTCCACAATCATGTATCCGCCTACCTTTAGAGCCCGCTTTGCGTACAGCGAGTAACACAACCGGTCTATGAGGCGTAATGTTGACAACGTTTCCTCTTCATTTGTCAGATTACTCAGGTCTTCTTTTGCACAGCTTTCTGTCACATCAGCAACATTTTTGATAATTCCATTGTCATAAATCATCTTTCTGTTTTCCTCTAGGCTACACAAGCCGTCCAGTGTGTCAAACAGTTCTAACACTTCAGTGTAGTAGCCACTCGCCCTGTCGACAGTCACGTTGTGACCGCTGTTGGGAATAGCCTTTTTCAGAAGGTCTAATAGGTATATAAGAAAAGCTTCATCTATCTTCAGATGTTTGACATCGTCCTGTTTGACCATGTGTGATAACGCCATGTATGCGGCTAGCTTGATTTCTGCACAAAAGGAAAGCAAAAACTATGCTTATTACCAACGATTCATATTTTTTTCAGATGGTGCAACAAACACGTTTACATTGTGGATAAGTTATCCTGTATTGTTTATAACATACAAATCGAAGCCATTTTGTCAGTAGATATAGAATGTTATTTACACAGTATTTCAACTATACAATATTTAGCAAATCATATGATATGAGGAACAGCATGCGAATACGTGTTATGTTTTGTAACGAGATTGAAGTACTGATATTACAAAAAGTTCGAACATTATTATATAGAATACCATTTCTTTACTCAATGAAAAATGAATACTATTAACTTCCACTGGACAGAAACAATCTATTCAATAATAAACACATTAAGGGGAAACAGTCTATAAAGTTTGACGTTTATATATACTAACTGTTTGAAGAAGTTTGTCTTAGAATACATGCAATTGTATACACTCCTCCAAATTCGTACAACTTTTCCTTCTTCACACCTGACCGCGCGCACTGCTGTATCACGTCCAACGCAGAAAATATCAAATAGTTTCCATCCTACATAACAAGAGTTTTTCGTATAAAATAGGTAAAATATGTTTACTGTATAGTAAACTTGGGATTCATTCATAAATCGTCTCACCGGTAACTGTGTTATTTAAAATGACATTTATATAAACTGATCATTTCATTTGTGTACAATACATTTTCTTTGCCGGTAACAAAAATCCATTTATACACTTCTGCAATGCATTTTATCAATCTTATGGAACCAAAATGATAATGCAAAATCAGACATCGATGGTGTGGGCATGGCAACCAAGAGTTTGGTGCGATCCCTACCTACAAGGCATCGACGTCTAAAATATGCAAGCTTCTGTATCACTTTTAGAAATATAGAACGATCAATCTTTTGCAGAAATAAAAGGGAAGTATGAATATCGTTTTACCTTATTTGGGTTAATATGCATATATAATACGAATTTACCTATTGTTATATTGGCTTTTTTCAATCTCGTGGCTACACTACACAAATTTATCATACTATAATCAAGCTACATCACCTCCCAGTCTTGCTCCGGTGACAAAAGAACTTGTTTCAGATCCTGAACGACGTAGTGGAGATAATCAGTACAGGTAATGGCGACGGCGAAGGCTTTGCTGGCAAATGACAGCCGCCATATTAGTCGTCTTGTTATGTAGAGAATCTTGTCTACGTCATCACAATCGTCGCTGGTAGCTACAGTTTCTAGCACGACGTTTGTCAGATACAATGTCTGTGTACAGTGCAACGCAAATTTGAAGCAACGAACAACTGCACTGACAAAACTGAAGTGAAGAAAATAGAATAAAAATTAAGCTGACTTAGAAAATTATGACATTTGTGTTGAAATACAAAGCAACAACTCATCTGATAGTGACATTTAACAAGTTTTTAAGGATATTTCTTCCACATTGTTTTGTAGTGGTAATGGAATGATAAGGTTTTAGACATTTCGTTTTTGTTTTTGTCACCCACTATATGTCACAATTTGTAAACGGTACCGCTATCATCCCATGCCATGATTTTACATGTGAACATTGAGCATGACGGTTCACCACTCATGTCATATGATAGTATATTCTTGTTTCGTTGCTGTGTCTAAGGAAAATGTGTATTACCAAAACCATTCATCACTATTTATATAAATGGATCTGCGCGTTAGATTGGAATCAAACCAATAAGCGATAAAATGAAATATTACCACACTGATTTTGGTTGGAACATGATAACTCGGATAATACAATATTTAGGCAATCTCCTAAAAATTGATAGTTTATAAGTTATATAAAATTACGTTGACTGACTTTTAGACATAACAGTTAATTGGTATGGGTGGGAGAGAGTAACGTGTTAACCGAATGTTCATACCCAGAATTTGCCAGGTGGTTACCAATACATGCTAGGTCTTCTCTGGTAGTCCTGGCATCTTTAAGAATTGCCAGTATACCAGTCACCCAGTTGAGAATATCAGGTAAAGATCCAATACTGGCATTTTCTAGATCTCTTTTACAGTCGTCTATGAACAAATCCACATTCTCTTCCTCGTCTGAAACATTGTGAAACATCGTGATCCAGGTGGGTGTGTTTACATCTGCAAGATCTATTTTTCACAAGTTTATTTTTTTATGTTATGTATTCAATAAATAGTACAAATCATATTGTTATGTAATTTCTTCGTCGATGCTAACATCTGTGACAAGTCTCCCCCCCCCCCAATCCCCTAACGCGAGAGTATAGGAAGAGAAACATCAACCCCGTGGGGTGATATTCTTGATTGTCTAACCCGAGGCTTGTTTCGAGTCGGGGATCAGACATTCAAGAATCGACCCAAGTGATGTTATTTCTCTGGCATACCCTCAGCATTGGGTGAGGTTTTTCTTCTCCCATCCTCTCACTATATATACTTGAAAACAATGGTTATCTGCATTTTTATCCTTATCTGCAATTGACCTACCCCGTCATCGTATGGCTTCTTTCCGTGTGCCATATATCATACGCATATCCTGGAGGGTGACAGGGAATCCAGAAGTAAAACTGGAAACAATTCAATTAAAGGTGGGAGAAGAAAATCATCCTTACCTGCAGCGTGTGCCAGTTCCCGTATCCACCTGTTTCTGCATGCCTCATTGTCAGACTTCAAGGTCAATTTATCTATTTTGAAGGACAGGTCACCAATCGGGGTAACTTTAAACTTTTTCTCTTTTTGATTGACGTCACCACTATGGAATGTTTTTCTCCAATCTCTTATAGAACAAAGTAAATAAGACATGTCTTTTGAAATGCAAAAATATTCACATAAAGAAATGTAGGTACCTAAAAATAGCATATATATGTACACTTGAAATGTCATCCAATCAGTTTAACTTTGGACAATTATCTTTCGTCTATTTGTTTCAAAACACATGAAGTTACTGTGTTATAAATAAGAAAGGACGAACAGGCTCCATGAAGAAAAAAATATACTAAAAGGACAAGAAGCAACGACTAAATCTACCCCGCTATGTATATAACAGGACAAAAACCCACAGCGGCAACATAAAAGAACAAGAGGAACACAAAGTCGCCATGAGTAGAAACATGAATTGAGGAGACAACAAACCAAACATAGACTGGCCTCGGTTTCATCAACGTTCCTTAACTTTAAGGAGTTCCTTAAACCGGCTTTGTCCTTAAACATAAGGAGATTCCTTAACTTAAATAAAATCGCGTTTCATGAAGATTCCTTAACTTAAATCCTTCCTTTAATTTCAGGAATCCCTTAAATATTTAAGGCCACATCAACCCAAACGTATATCGCTAAGGAGCTCCTTAGTTAAGTTAATGAATGTTCATAAAACGTGTTTTTTTTTCGGAAATCCTAGATACAGAATTCCTTAGCGATTTTAAGTTAAGGAAACATTTAAGTTAAGGAACGTTGATGAAACCGGGGCCAGGAATCACACAAAAAACGTTTGGTTGCAAAACCAGGTATTCCGTAAGGTGCATATTTCATGCATCATATTATCACCTATCATGATGCTATTAATTATACAAGGTATCGTTATCATTTTGTAATTACACAAGGTATCGTTATCATTTTGTAATTACACAAGGTATCGTTATCATTTTGTAACTATACGAGGTATCATTATCATGTTGTAATTATACAAGGTATCGTTATCATGTTGTAATTATACAATGTATCGATATCATTTTTAATAATACAAGGTATCAAAATCATTATTAATGGTCCAATGTTCATCATATATATATAGAAAACAAAAAACCGAAGGCAAAAATATATCGAGGCAACATATTCTAAAATCGCTCATAAAAGACTTTTTAAGATAAAATATTGCACGTACTTATCGTAGTAATTCAGTTGTCCATTACATAAAACAAAAAATGCCCTTTTTGTTTCGAAGTAGCCAGTCCTGATATGAAGCCATCCTGAATATTGTGGAAAAATCAATTTATTCATGGCTCATGACTTTCTTTCACGATAAGTGGCGACGTCATTGTCCAGTTTTATAGGCATTGATACTTATTGTTCTGAAAGGTGAAATTGATAAAAATGAGCATAACAGTATATTCACTTGTAAATTAAGAAACCATATGTCTTTCTGTACTGAAATTTGGTATTATTTTCTGATTTTTATGAGACTAATAGGAAAAAGATCGGAGGATCACTGAAACAACGGTTAAATTGATCAACTGAATATAACAACTTTACATATCTGATAAAGTTGTATTTGCAAGACTGTAAGGTCATATTACAAACCCATTGCACTTGTATGCACAAGGTAAAAAAACAGGATATTTGTGAATATGTTTTTCAATCCATGTTACTGTACAAAGTATTACAGCAATGCAGTGTACGCTAGTGTACGAAATATCATAAGCCTACTACCACGGTGATGAAATGCAAATCAGTTTTCCCGTTAATCATTAATCTTAATTATATTAATATTTTAATTAAGACAATGTATATTTAGTGCCACTTAGTGTTCACCAAGAGATCATTAAGTTCACCCATGAAAATGTCTTTATACACCATTTAACCAGGTGACATCCACCGGATACCCAGGTCAGCACCGAACATATCACCCGAATGCTTCCGAGTACAACCGAGTACAAAAAGTTATTTTCGTGTAGACCGGTATAACGGGTAAGACATACCTAAGGTTCCTATGTTTATACTTTCATTTTAACTACTATAGCTTACTTTATTGTCTCTCCAATCGCATTATCTGTTTATAATTTAGATGTTATCTATCATTCAGTAAGAATTGATTCTGTGGATGAGTTATTTAACGGATATGTTTATATTACAATACTGTGTTCATATAGTAGTTCACTTATTTTAAATGGTTCTAGGAAATCTTTCAATGAGGCACTCAAAATGTTAGAATTATTTGCACAAATATCAGGTCTTAAGGTAAATAGTGACAAAACACAATTGATATGGACAGGAAGAAAAAACAATCAGTCAAGACGTCTACTACCATAGATGGAAATTAAAATGGGGGATTACAAAATTTAACCTTCTTGGAATAGATTACTCTGTCAACTTAGATGAAATGATTAACATTAACTATAATACTGCGGATGGGGGAGTGATTACAATCCCAAGGGTTTGTAATCTCTGTGGCGTTTTCTTACCCCATCAAAGACTTTTAAGTACATTGGACAAAAACTTTAAAAGATAAAGTTTTTATATAAACATGTCGTTTTTAATAAAAACGGCCATTTTCAATTCATTTGAAGTGTTCTAGTTGTTTATGCACTTAACATGTCTTACAAGCTTGCCATGGTGATATTTACTTGGAATCAGGCATAAATACAAATTAAACCTGGTTTAATGTAATTTATGAATGTCCTAGTAATACTTTGTTTTTTATAATGTTTCAATATCATGAATGTTAAAGTACTGTATTTGTTGTATCTATGATTGATATGAGCGGACGCTGACCATTAGTAGGAGGTGAGAAGGTCAAAAGTCGTATGAATTTGTGGCTATTTTTAGCACCCTATATAAGTATGTGCACTAGCTGACCCTAGGTCACTAGCCTGCTGAAGATGATGGAGGAACAAGGTGTGTACCTTCTTTTTACATCATGATCTAATTTTGAAAAATATCTAAGTGAATTTTATTACCCACCACCTCCCCTTCTTGCCTCCTTCTCAATATGATTATTACTTCTTAAAGGGGCGTTTTCTTACCCCATCTAAGACTTTTAAGTACATTGGACAAAAACTTTAAAAGATAAAGTTTTTATATAAACATGTCGTTTTTAATAAAAACGGCCATTTTCAATTCATTTGAAGTGTTCTAGTTGTTTATGCACTTAACATGTCTTACAAGCTTGCCATGGTGATATTTACTTGGACTCAGGCATAAAATTTAGATAAATCATTACTACAATAGTCTAAAAGAATATTTACACCAATAGGTAGAATAACGGTTTTAAAAACATTAATACTTTCAAAAATTATTCATCTCTTTATGACTATACCGAATCCAGACAGAGCTTTTATTAAAATATTGAATTCTACTTTTTTAACATTTATATGGCAAGGACCTATTGATAAATTGAAAAGGAACACTCTAATTAAACAAAACAACAAAGGAGGTTTAAAAATGATAGATATAGGGAACTTTATCGATAGTTTAAAATCTACTTGGGTAAGAAGACTTTTGACATCAAGTGATAGGGAATGGAAAAACATTTTTGAACATGGAATATGTCCCATACAATGCCTTTCAAAATTTGGTGAAGGTTTCTTTGAAAACTTAAATATAACAAATATAACATATTTTGGAAAGAAGTCCTAAATACATGGATAAAAGTGTCAAAACTAAATAGAATAAGAACCAAAACTGACCTTCTTACCTCCCCTTTATAGTACAATTTTAGCTTTAAGATAGGGAATCAATACATTTATTTTGAAGACTGGCATAAGGTATGTGTAAATACAGTAGTTGACATAATGAAAGGAGATGGAGCATTTTTAAATTTTGAAGAATTCAAAGACAAGTTTTCTGTAATATCGAATAATTTCTTAAGTTACCAGAGTCTGTGTGCATCCATTAAATCTGTGATTAAAAAATGTAAGGTATATCTGAATAACAATACTATTGTAAGACCTTATTTACCTTTTCACACCCAAATTCTATTTAGAAGTAAAAAAGGCAGTGGAGATTTCTATTATGCACTTACAGAGCAAAACCACAAAAACATAGTCAATACATCAGAAATTAAATGGAAAACAAATCCTGTTTTCCAATATTTGAACTGGAATACAATTCATTTACTACCCTTTAAGACTACCAGATACAAAACTACAATGGTTCCAGTATAAAATTCAAAATCGAATTCTACCAGTAAATAAATATTTGAAAAAGATTGGCATAACAAATAATGACAAGTGCAAAAATAAGATTTAGAACATATGTTTTGGGAATGTAATGAAGCTCATGTCATTTGGACCAAACTAGAAGAATGGATAAAACAAAAAACAAATTAAACAGTAGTTTTTGATTTGAAAATGATATTGTTTGGACATACAGTTAACATTGTCACATAACAACCTCTCAACTTCCTTATATTACTTACAAAATACTTTATTTTTTGTGCATCAAAAAGACAGGACAGAGTTAACTTAAACTTGTTAAAAGAATTTATTGCACAAAGATATACAATCGAAAAACTTGTTCACATAAATACATGTAAACAAATATATATTTTTTCAAATATGGGAAGAGTGGGAAAATGTATTTACATTAAAACAACAACATTAATAAATTACAACCTATCCATATGACATAAAGATGTAACTATTTTAAAATAAGATTTCTTACTTTCTTAGGTAGTAAAGCTTCCCCCTACATTTGTATAGCAGATTGTTTATAGGTTATAGGACTCTATATATATCCATATACGTTTATGCATGAAATACAATTGAAAACATATATAAAGAGTGAAGGAGTGTTACAATAAAAACACCTACATATAATACACAATTTTATTTTAAATGGATTTACTTGTATACTATGTATACATGTTTATACACATTTCATATCCTGATATTAAAAAAATAGCTGACTTATATACAAATTTTATACTTAGTTAGATTGAAGTTCGCTTAAACAGCAATGTAGATAGAAATTATTTTTAAGTCAGAATATATATATATGGATATATGTATTGCCTTGTAATAGTTTATGTCTTCGTGGTGTGATGTAAATGTATACAGTATGTGACGTTTAGTTATAAGTAATGTTTGGTAAAAAAATAAACGTCTCAGATACTTAACTCCAGAACTCATCCCAAGCAAGGAAAAAAATCAAAGATGTGACTCCTGTGAGAGGATATGTTTACATGATATATGTATACTCAATATGATATTTTACATGATGTATCTGTGGAGACGAAAAAAATAAAAAAAATAAAAGATATGGTAGTTCACCGTTAAATGGTACTCAATACAGTAACAAAGAAATATCGGTTTACGACACCGTCAACTTGAGTGTTACATAGGATTGCCGATAGTAGACTTAGAAAGAATTTATCTCAAGCTATACATGCTCTTGCACAATGTAAAATATATTCACAGCTATGTTTAATTTAATACTAAAGGCGGTTCGTCTGCTATTGGACGCGTCACTGATTCTATGAATAACACACATTTACGAAGTAGATACACACGTGAACGCAGCCGTTACGTGTGACACACTAACAAAATGTACAAATGACGTAATAAGAGTGATTTCAACTTCATTCAAATTCTGGTGTAAAGGTTATACCTCTCTGGTGTGTTTTATCTTAGATAATTCCATTAGCTATAAATAACATGTAGTAAATAATTTCCCAGAAATATGTTCCTTTTATTGGTATGCAATTCAACTTTCGTTTTGCAATGAGTATATGCTGACTTCGAACTGATTTTTGTTTCATTTTGATGTCATTGTGGGGTCTTAGATTTGATAAGTAGAAACATCTGAACTAATGTTTGGAGTGAATCTGGGGTCCGGGAGGGGAAGGCTACGGTGGGTTTTGGGGTTCTGAATAGAGAGTGGAGGGTATTGGTGAAACTTGACTTGCTTGTAACTAATACACTCGGTTTGCTCTATAATGTGTAGAAAATAATACAATAATGAAATCAAGTAAATGATTAACACTCACTGTGGTTGGTAGTAGCGGCCATTGTTTTCTGTAGTATTTCACGTTCTTTACCAGCACATCTGCTAGTCTCTTCCAAAACATCGATGAACTTCCTGAAGGTTTTCCAGAGATTCCATAAATACACGTTACGTTGGTAATCCCTTATCGACTTGAATACTTGTTACGTCATGATATGCACATATATACAGCGCTATGTAACATACATGACAGTGTGTCAGTTTTAAAATACAAGAGCAAGAGGTCAGTTGTCATACAAATCAGCGCTCATGAAAGGAACTTATGCTTATTTTATAGTCAATCGACGTTGGGACAGCTTGTGTCAAATGTAAGGTCGACAGGGATTGTACCTTTAGTTTTATTGATTTTAATTTTAATTGATCTTTTGAACAACTTTTGCGCATAAAATTGAACAAGTGTGTAAACGTTACAAAGTAAACTATAACAGAAGTAACAATATATAACTTGTATTTCTTCACAGTTACCTACAAGGGTTACCAACTCAGTATTAAACTGATCAATGTTCTTCCCTGAAGATGTCATTTCGTATAGGAATTCCAGAGGAAAGATTTTAAATTTAAATTTAAATAACTGGAAAATATCAAAAAAGTATATGGAATATTTTTGTAATTTAAATGTCTAAATCAAACATTCATTTCTGTTTGTTTATTATGGCATATGTCAATTTCAGAAACCGGTGATCGTTTTAAAGGCTTTCATTTTTAGATTGTATTTCAATGTTTTGGAACCATTATTATCTGCCCTGCGACCAAGTGATGAATAATTAGATATATTCTCACCACGTTGAGTATATAATCGATGATATGTATTGACATTTATTATATAAATGTGTCCAAATAGGTTTTGTAAATTTGCACATGGAAGTCAGTGTCGTATTAAATTGATAACACATCTAGACTGATATACAAGCTAGAGTTGTGCCGAAGAAGGTAAATGTTAACCTAGACACACATCCACGAGTTTGTAAGTCCTCCCTGACATAGGAACAATATGCTTAACAGACACAGACACAGACACGAAATAAAATATAAACATGAATTCATGGTAGAAATACAAGAAGCGAGAAGTATAGCAATTATTCTATCAAAATACATTTGTTCGGTATGCTAACTAGACAAGAATAAGTCTTTGAAATGACAGACAGGCCGATTCCAGTATACCCCTAAATTTCGTGTGGACTGTAATGTATAAGGTAAGCCAATATATTTCGATATTTCTAATTGACACGAGTTCACATTCATATACCGATCTTTGAATGTGAACAGTTTGCACAATAACAAACCTGGATCACATACACAGTATAAAAAGTTGCAGAGTAGAAGTTTGAATATCCATACGTCATGTTATATATACCATGCAGAACTAATACATACCAATGTTTTGATTCTAAGATAGGCTTCTCCATTGGGTATATTTGCCATTTCAAATAGGGGACAGTATCTGAAATGCAAAGAATGTCGTACAAAAGCGATAGTTTTTTTTAGTCCTATTACATATGTATCAATTTTATAATACGCTAAAACTTGTATTATGTATATGTATATATCTTGTATAACGTATCTATACTCACATATATAAAATGTCCTATAATGACAACAGCGAAACCGATCTAGGAAGCGCACCGCGGTAAACATACAACTGACAACTACCAGTTATGTATTAACAATACTTTAACCGACCTAACCCCTAATCAACCTTGCTACATTTTGTATATATACACTGTCTTCCATTTTGGATGTCACGAATAAGAAGCACGCTGGTTCACTGCGATTTTTTCATTCTTTGTTTTTGTTATTTATATATAACGAACTCCGTCGCGCGTTTCAACATTTTTTTCCATTGAAAATGTCTCAAGTATACATTAAAATAGGATATAAATCGGGATACGAAAACGTAGATGCATGTTTCCCTTTTCGCTCAGTACATCCAATCTTCCAGGGATTCTAGTAGTTGGGTTGCACATGATCTACCGGGTCTAAAGCCGTGCTGGCAGTTCGTAAAGAAGTTGTTTGTTTCCATGTGTTCGAATAGTTTATCCCTGATGATTCGTTGTAGAATTTTGCTGGCCACCGCAGTTAGACTTATTGGACGATAGTTATAAGGTTTCTTTTTTGAGCCACTTTTGTGGATAGGTGTTACATTGGCCTCCTTCCAAGCATTCGGTAATTTTCCTTCTTGGAGTGTTTTTTTAAACAGTTGTGATAGTGGCTTCTTTATTTCTGATATTGCCTCAACGTATAGTTTTGGATGTAGACCGTCTGGACCAGGGCTTTTGTTGGGATTGACCTTTTGTATTGCTTTTTGTACAAGCTCTTCAGTTATTTCAATCCTGTTCAGTGGTGTGTTTGGTGTTTTCATAGTAATATTTGGGAGTTCACCCGTCACGTCTTCGACAAAAACTGAGGAGAAGTAATTGTTTAGTGTGTCAGCAGCTTCTTGGTCAGATTGTGTGTGTTCTCCATTAGTTTTTTCGAGTCTGTTTATGGTTGATTTTGTTTTCCTTTTTGATTTCACATACTTCCAGAATTTCTTTGGATTGATTTTAATCTCGTCAGCCAGTTTGTGTTTGTGTACATAGTTTGATCGCCTGATGTTAGCTGTTGCCTCGTTTCTTGCTTGCTTGAATTAGTTGAAGTGTTCACCTGTCTTGCAGTGGAGGTATTTTTCCATTTTTTATGTTTCCTGTGGATTGATTCAATGGTCTTGTGATCGAGTGGTCTCTTGGAGTTACCTCGGAATTGCTTGTTCTCTGGTACATGTTTCTCAACAATATTTGATAGGTTGTCAACAAAACAGTTCCAAGCTTCCTCGGTGTTGAGACAGTTGTCAAAAGACCAGTCAGCTTGTGCAAGATCCTCTTTCCTATCAGTGTAATTCCCCTTATGAAAGTTTCTAGTTGTTTGTGCAATCGATGGTTCACTATCGACATAGCAGTTAAGTTTAAAAGACATGGTGATGTGGTCATTCTTCCCAATACCTGGGAGATAGGTTACATCGCTCTTGTTTAGCAATATTTTCTTCATTAACTAGTATGATGTCGAGCAGAGAGGGTATATTTCCTTCCCTGAATCTGGTCCGTTTGTCCACACATTGGAAAAGAAAAAGGTCCTGTATATTTTCTAGAAAAATTATTATTATTAGATGTGATGTTTTTTTGTTAACTACTTCTTTCAGGAGTCTTTTAAGACGGTCATTGTTTTCTTTGGTACTGTTTGGACTGCGGTATACACAACAAATTATCAGTTTGTCGTTGTTTTTAAGATTAATTTGGAGGCAGGTTGATTCTTGGAATGGTGTTGTAAACTCTATTTTTGTAGCCTCAATTTCTTCTGTGGTGTAGATTACAGTACCTCTTTTGCTATGTTCTGGCATATGCATTTCATAGCCTTTTATCGAGTAGCTTTCCTCCGTTAGAGGTAGGATATGGTTTTTGGGGAAGATTTCAGTTAGGTAGATGATGTCCGTTCCCTCCTGATCTATTATGTTTTCTAATTATTGTTTCTTGGTGTTGGTTAGAGTATCCACATTTGCATATAAAAATGTCATGTTATTTACATTTCTACTAGTCTTGGTGCTGGTGCTGGTAAAACAGGGGGGGNCACTTGGTCGTCATGGGTGTCGTCATTATAGTTGTTGGCATGCTGTTCTATTAACACTATTCTCTGGATACCGATGTTATCTATTATGCTGGTGGTAACCTCAGGGTATGCTCGTTGAATTGGACTGGGGGGCTCTACCGGTTTGGGTTGGGATTTTTTCTTGGCCTCCTATCTTTCCCTACGTTCTTCTTGTTGTTTTTCGGTAAGATTCCTGGATATGACGGTTCTTTTTAGACCAACTGGGGCGCTCTGGGGAATGTTGCTAGCCTTCTCAAGGAGTAGTTTTTTGTGCTTTTTTTTACGGTTGAGTACAACTTTGAGTGGACGTGTTTTTGTTTCCTCCCTTTTTCCTAATCGAAAGTGCGTTGTCAAATCCAGATTTGTAATCCCTAAACATCTGGCGACTATTCTGATGCCCACCTCATCCTGTTCTTTCCGTGCAGCGTCGTCTTCTGTACGTTTTTCTGGAACGTTGAACATTGCAAGGTTATTGTCTCGACTTCTTCTGTCCTGTATTTCTCTGCAGCGTTCCTCAACTTAAGCGACTACATGTGTGTCGAGATCATTTAATATATCGTCCTTCACGTCTGAATAGACACTCTTTCTTATCTTTTTTCGATTTTGACATCTGTTTTTTCCTCCAGTGTATCATTGTTGGAATGTTGTAGTGCTTCAAGGGTAGTATCTATTTTCTCTAAGCATGGTAGAGTGTTTTCACAGCTTTTGCAGGCTTGTGCTTAACTCTATTCAGTAGTTAAAAAACTTCATCTATTTTCAGTGTAACGCTTCGCTAGTTTTAAAAACAAGTTTACGTGTTAACTTATAATTGACCCATTTATCCAGGCATATTCTGATTCAAACTTTCCACAACTGTTTTGACTCGAGGTCCGACATGCCTAAAGCAGCTTGAAATTCCCCGCTATATCAATGTATTTACGAAGTGAAAGTTGGATACACACCTCCAATTCTGACCAATCAACGCAAAGGAATATATCTCTGTGACGCTTGGATCGATTTTCTTAAGCCATCCAAACATTTAAATGACTAATGTTTACTTAAGGTCTGCTGTAGGTTGAAAACAACACAATCCGGTTGAAATTAGAAGACTTTGGTGACTGATTAGTTCAAACAGATTCGTCATTTTCCCCTGCAACCAGAGAGAAATCAAGATGACGCATAACGAAGAGAGGGCTCACTGGGTAAAGGAAGGCGCCATTGGTTTAGGGGGTAAGCTTAGCTTAGGCATTCGACATGAGGCTAATTCCAAATGAGATTAATAGCGTATCCTGTCCTGCCTGCCTGTATTGATACACAAACATGGCTTGCAGTACCAGTGATGCCCATAGAGAAACTCGTGTTCACATTAGTCAAAAGGGTGGCATTAATGTATATAGGGCAATAGGGTTGGAGAGTGAAGGGGCATGCGTTCGAACCCCAGCGATGGCACTATCTTTAATTTATCACTATTCCTCGTCCTATTACACTATTAATAATTTCAATAATTTCTGAGTATAACGGGATATATATATAACATGTTTAATTAATCATTTCTTAGGAAAACGGGACATATATATAACATGTTTAATTAATCATTTCTAAGTATAACGGGACATATATATACAATGTATAATTAATAAATAGCTAAGTTTAACGGGACATATAACATGATTAATTAATAATTTCTAAGTATAGCAGGGCATATATATAAAATGTATAATTGGTATTTAAATAAAATAAATAGCTAAGTATAGCAGGACATATATATAACATGTATAATTAATAAGTAGCTAAGTATAGCAGGACATATATATAACATGTTTAATTAATAAGTAGCTAAGTATAGCAGGACATATATATAACATGTATATAATATAGGGCTTCCTGTTGAGGTCGAACAACGCCGTCACACTGAATACACGTATCAGCCGAAGACATGATGAGTTTTTTGATAAATTTGATAGTGGAACCCTCATTTTTATGATGAGTTGGTGAATTCCCTCATCGTTGAGTTGCTCCTAAAGAGCTACTTGGAGCTATTCGGAGCTACTCCGATCTACTCAGCTGCTAAGTTAAAAAACCCAAACATTAAATAAACAACAATAGCGTATGTTGCGGGATCACAGTTGAAGTACGAAAACAATGATTGACTGATCTGCTGGATTGTTTAAACAACTTTGAAAGCAAACGTTAAATAAACAACCAACAATGAATAACAAATGAGAAATATTTATTAAATAATAAAAGAAGTTCCGGAAAAATTGTTGAAGTACCGAAACAACTTAAATACAATTACCGAAACTACTTACAAAAAGTACCGAAACCTCTTCTTTTTGAAGTACCGAAACAACTTAAATACAAGTACCGAAGCTACTTACAAAAAGTACCGAAACCTCTTCTTTTTGAAGTACGGGAACAACTTAAACAAGTACCAAAACTACTCACAAAAAGTACCGAAACCACTTCTTTTCGAAGTACCGAAACAACTTAAATACAAGTACCAAAACTACTTACAAAAAGTACCAAAACCACTTCTTTTTGAAGTACCAAAACTACCAGGTACCGAAATGACTGTACCCCCCACTGTAACAGGAGAGAAAAAATGCATGGATAGACCAGGGTTCGAACCCTAGACACTTTACCTGGTAACAGACAATCGACCCAGTCCAGTCTCGCCGTACTTGTATATAAAACAAAATCTTTGATGTATGCCTTACTGTTTGTTTCAGTTGGAGTTTTGTATGGTCTCACCAACACATGTGTGGGTCATCCATTTGATACAATCAAAACAAAAATGCAAGGGCAGGTCGGCTATGAGAAAACCAACATGTTCCAGACACTAGGGAAGACACTGCGCACACAAGGTGTAATCGGCTTGTACAGGTTTGTATAGTCACATGTTTGGATTTTAACTCATTTTTCCAAAGAATTATTCATTGAATACAGAAAACATGTCAAAAATGGCAAGTACTGATATGTGAGCTTATATTTATGTATTTAGACAATTTGGTCTCTAAAAATAATTGTTAAAATCCAGCAAAAAGTGAGTATGCCAAAAAAGGGAAAAAAAACATTCAACACTTTCAGATCTCTTATATAAAATATTCCATGTTGGACATCCTCTAATGCCTAATTTGTAATGTGTCAGACAATCACATGAAATGTTTCATGGATACCAGATGAAGGAATGTTTTACTCTTTATTTAACAGGGGCTGTATACCACCTCTCTGGGGATCAGGAATCTATAGATCATCTCAGTTTGCTGTGTTTGAAGCTATGTAGGTACACAGTAGTATATCTATAACCATAGATACAAGTTTCCTGAAGAATAAAATAGAAAACAAATATAGTAAGAGGAATTCAAATCTTTACTTCAATGAATCAACAAAGTCTAGTGAGTTAAAAATACATTTTGTTCATCATTTGTGTTTACTGTCAGGATGATAATTTTATGTTCTTGTTTAATGGTGCTGAATTTTATGTCCATAGCCCATTTGTTTAGACTCTGATAAGCTTAACAAATTATTGCTTTAGTTTCAAAATTAACATAAACCTTTAGTTGTGAATTTCAACTCTTGAAAACATGGAAATTTTGTTTTGAATTGTCGCTAAGATAGCCAATTTGTAAGCATACCAAGCTGTATAGATGTGTATCTCCACATTAAGTAAGATAAATGTGGGATACAAATTTGCATCAAAATGAAATCTATATTTAAGCAATCACTAAATAAAAATCTAAACTAAACTGGTTTTACTGTGGGTAAAAAGACAGTTTTTGATGCGAGTCAAAGTTTTCCTTATGTAGCCTGGTTTTCTTCTTTTCCAGGTATACATACTTTGATTCCCCTGTAGGCCGCTATGAAATTCCAGGACTAGCTGGATTGCAGTTGTAAGTTAACATAATTTGATTAAAAAATAGGACAAATATGCAGAAATGTTTAATTTCATGATACCCTTTCAGTTAAATTTGTTGATTTATTCTAAAAAGATTGCAACTCATTTCTTTGTAGATATTTTATTGTCTCTTATGCTTTGTCTACCATATTCTAAATGAGTCTGTAACTATGTTTTTATTTCATTTTTTCTTTTATTTTAGGAGAGTTGTGGGTGCTGGTGTCATAGCGTCCACTTCCCGAGCCATCATAGAAACACCCCTTGAGTATGCAAAGGTGAAGGGCTTGTTATATATAAAAATTAAAAAAAATGTATATCTGATAATTATCAAACAAGAAAAGAGAAAGTACTGAATTTAACATACTTTCTGGAGAGGTAAAATTTTTTTGCTTTGACAGCCATTCCAGTTAATAGTTTGACATCATTGCCACACTGTTACTTCTGTGTTGACATCCTAGTGAAATCTACACTGGTCTTCTAACTATAGATGAGTTCACATATGAGGACTTACTTTCTTTCCTTATTGAGCATGAAACAACACAAACTACACTCTGCTCTATACAGCCATAACCATAGTATGCTGGGAGGAGGGGGTGGGGGAAGTCAAAGAGGTTAGTAGCTTCCCACAGATATATTTGAGATAATTATAATTCAAGGTTCTTATATACCGCTTTATCACAACCTAGTTCGTAGGTTGTCTCCAAGCGGTTCACAAATTATTCTCCATGTTTATAGGGCCTTTGCAACCAGCCAATATCTTTCTCAACTCCCTGGGGAGCATACAGTCGGTGCTGCCGTTTCAGCGCTCACAGCTAGCATTCAACAGTTCTAGCACTGCCCAACCACATACTCATTTACAGCTGAGTAGACTGGAACAAATGGAGTAAAGTATCTCGCTCAAAGATACAAGACAGTGCTGTACCGTTACTCAAAACCGCAACCCTTCGGTCACGAGCCCGGCATCCTACCACTAGACTACCGTGCCTCTTAACAGAAATGTTTCAGTGGTTTACTGATATTCTTTGGCTCAGTAATTACTATTCTACAGCTTCTGAGGCAGATTTGCTCCCAAGGAACTCAATCCATGTCTTGACCCCAGTTTATTTTGCAACCTCTAATGAGTTTGTCATTTTAAGGAATAGGTTTTACCAAATGGTGGAACAGACTTTTTTGCTACAATTTCTATCAGATGACAAATAGATAACAGGTAATAGGGTAATCATAAAAAATGTACTAGATAACTGATTTTAACGGTTGTCTTGAAAAATGGATGTGATGTTTTTTTCAGTACTGAAGTTATGCTTTTGTCTTTGTTTAAGGTGAGACGCCAGACACAACAAACATGGCAGCTCCGAAAGGTGTACACTGTGAGTAACCATTCAGACAAACATATCTGCAGACAATTACAAGCCAACAGTTAGGTTTTAAAATCAATGGACTTTTAAACTGTTTGATGAATTTTTACTGTATGATTATGAGGCCTTCTGTAGACTTGTTCTAACATTCTATCGTATTTGCCATCCATAGGGCTTTGGAGTGACATGGGCTAGAACCATCGGTCTGATGACTACCTACTTCATGTTGGTGGATTCTATCCGTCGACATTTCCCAGATCTCTTCAAGCAGCCGATTCTCGGCCCCTTCCTCACGTCTGGTTTGGCTGCCACAGCAGCATGGTGGATTGTTTGGCCACTTGAGTACATGAAATGTCAGATCCAGGCTGACTACGGAAAGTAAGTGTCACATGTCGATAAAGGATATCTGTATATAGGGATTACCTGTCTTCAGAGGACACCTATTGATAGAAAACACCTGTATATAAAAAAACACCTATTCATAGAACACACCTGTGTATAGAGAAAATGTATTTATACAAAAAAAACTTGCATATATTAAGAACACAAAAAAAGTCATGTTTATACAGGAAAACTGTAAATAGAGAATACCTGTTTATAAAGAACACCTGTCTGCCCAAGACACCTGTCTAGAGCGGCCATTGTCTTGAGAATATTATAAGCAACAAGTCCTTTGATCATTAATCGGTCTGAAACATCAATGTTGATAGTCAATCATACGAGTCAACTGTTTACTTTGTTTAAATTGCACATCACAATTCCCATTGTTTGTTTCAGTAAAATGCCGGTCTGGCAGAGGATGAGGTTCATAGTAAGAGAGAGGGGTGGATTCTTTGCCCTTTACCGTGGAATCATGCCTGGCACCATCCGTAGCTTTCTGGCCAATGGAACGAGCATGATTGTGATGTCATACGCACAGAAAAAAGTCTCTGAAATGGGACTACGTGACTCCTGAAGTAGGTCACTGTGACCTTGTTTCTGCCAACCAGTTTTTACTATGTCATGAGGATTAATTATCTCAAGTGACTTATTTTATATACCAAGGTAATCAAAAATTTGTTTGATTGAGGAATGAGATGGCAACAAACTTCTAACATTCCTCGTTACATCTGTATGGTAAACTAGTGGAATAACACTGAAAATAGTTTACTAAAGACAACTGTACTACTCCACACGGAGAGCAACATGCCACATCGCAATATTTTCCCCCAAATCAAGGATTAAGTTTATGAAAACAATAGTCTTTTTATCTAATTTTCATTGTTACAAAATATATTGAGATTCTCATGCCTTCTTATATTTGTTATGATAACTCTTCCCTATTCGGCATCATTTTTGTTAAAAAGTTGTACATTGTAATGAAGAAAACAAATATTTATATTACATACTCAGACCATGTAAATATGTTATGATAATACCAAGGGGCTTTCTGAAAAATGTAAAGATGTGAAAATATGTAAACATGATACTCATTTACATATTAGTGCATGTTTATTGTACAATCAATTCCAGAAATGTTTACTCATTAACTTGTTGACCAAATTTAATACCCAGGTAATATCTTTTTTTTATACATGTTATACTTTCTTTAGTAAGCATAAACGTTTTCCATTTTTTTCCACCTTTTTCTTTCCAGTGTTTCTTGAAGAAAATTTTAGTCAAGTCATACATTTATTTTTAACAAATTGATATCATTTGGTTTTAACTTGAATTTATTTTACGCTGATATCTATGTTTTTGGTTGAAATTTTTAACTGTGTTTGCCTTTACTTACTTCAGATTATGTGAAGGATGTGCTTCCTTTGTATTTTGAGATTACTTTTTTTTAATTTTTAGTTTGTATATCACAGAACCAAAAATATATCACAGAACCAAAAATGTCATGTTTTTCAAAGGTTATGCATAATATTTTCTGTTTTGTTTTATATTTTGGTAATTATGCTTTTGATTTACCTGTCATTTCTACAACTTTATTTATTTTCTTGCACTCAGTGAACAATATGAATCATACATCTAATATTAGCAACTAAATATATTGGTTTGTAAATAACCTTTTGTTAATCAGTTATTTTTTGGGAGAGAGGGTGAGTGTAATTTTCTAGACATCTGTAACACACATATGTCAGTACATACCAAACTCTACTGTCAGTGTTAGGAATACAGAGCTTTAAAATCTAGTACTCATTGACAAGATGTTGCAAATACCCTGGCCAAATTCAAGAAGGACATCAAAACTCACCTCTTCACGTCTGCATTTTAGACTATTTGCACAGACGTCATTGTAAATACCACCCTTTATTTATTCATTTATGTGCACATTGCGATGATTGTCTTCTTGCTTAATGTATAATGGTGATTGTAAGCCATTTTTGTTTCACAATTATACCTAATATTATTATCCATATGTTGTTAAGTGCTTTAGACTAATTTTTCAAATTCTATAGGGCGCTATATAAATGTTGTATATTATTCTTACTAAAATCACTTGGTTGGATTACAGTAAACTGTACTTTGATTGTTCAAGAGATTTTTCAGTACATATGCATCGTTATCGTCATTCTGTAAAAATGAAATATTTTGATATACTTTTCAATATAAGTCAGACAAAATGTATCTCCTATATATCAGCTACACGGTGTACAGTGCACTTTACATGTCAGAATCTCATCACTTTGTCTCTAATTTTTGTTTTTACCTGGTATTATTCAGATTACATGTTTCATTGAATGTACATTTTTTGTATATTGATATTATTATGCAGCATTTTCTACCGTGTGATGTGATACCTTAAAGCTTGTTGATTTGTAAATAACTCACTGATTGCAATATATATAAATATACATGCACATCTGGTACTCTAGGTGTGTTGTTACTTAAATATTAAAATTTAAATATTTGTGCTTTAAAGTTTATTTTATTGATCAATGTGTCAAAAATTTATAAAGGAGTCAGCTGGCTGATTTTTTAGCTGCTGTGTTTTAACTCTAGATATTATAAAGTTGTCAGCTTTTTCAGCACTGAAATGTATTTGCACCTTTTTATTTTGATGACTTTTTGTCAATATACCTCCCTTTTTAATATTACATTTAAGGTTTTGACATTATACTTCAGTTTACTATACATGTGGTGTCTTACTATCTCATAGGATTTTTTTCTATATTTACCTCCAAAAACTAGAACTCCCCATCAAGGAGAATCTACCTACCACTGTTGATGTTAGAAATTTGTAACTTGTTAAAAAAATGTCTTTAAACACCAACAAGAGAGTTTCTTCTGTTTAGAAAGCATTGGATCAATGTAAATTGCATGAACAAGGTTTAAATGTGTTTAAAAACATTGCTCAATTCATCAATATGGCAGTTCTTGTGAAAGAACACATGCAATGAAAATCTCCCTGCCAAATAGTCAGTAGTACACTCAGCTTGTTGGTAACTTACCTCCCTATTTAGTATTACACTGTCTTTTTGGGTAACAGTAACTCGTTGTTTAATATTATGCCTGTTTTTTGGCCAGATATTGCACCTAACTTTTTGGCAATATACTTCAATATCAATTTAATATCACACCTGGTGTTTTGCAATAAACTAGCTTCCTTTTTGATATTGCACCTAACTCATTATTTTCATATTCCACTCCGAAGTACATAATTCTCCACAATTAATTTTGGGAAACTACAGGTTGTGCATTTGTAAGACATGCAGTTTCTATTTTTCATGCCAGTTCTAGATTGGGCAAATTGCTGTCAATAATTGAACTTTTAATATGCAGCTATCTGGGGCATTGTGATTTAGTATATTAATATGAAGGTAATGTAGCTCAAACCCTACCTAACCCCTCCCCCATTCTTAAAAGTGCAAAAAAAAAAAAGAGTAAAAATGGAGGGCATGTAGAATGATTAGGATTGCCCCATTACTGTCATACTGGATTCAAGCTTTCGATTGGCAGTGAAAGAAGTTAAGAACTTAACTATTTTTATCACTTTGTCATGAATATCCACAAAAAATATTTCTTATGCAATTTAATCATTGGTAAAGAAAGATTGTTCTGAGGATCGTTCATAATGTTTGTGTTATGATATTTGAATCAATGCAGCTGTTTATTGTGAAACTAAGTGCTATCTGTACTAGGTATGTGTAGATGTATTTCATAATGATAATTAATCCTGTCTGTGTCTCTGCCTGTTTGTTAAAATATTGACCAGCTCAACAAGCTGTAAATGTTACTTATTTACAATTATTTTTCTATATTTTTTGTCTTTGAACGGCCATTTTCATTCCATATAGATGTATAAGTTTTAGCAATTAAGTTTTTGAGAATACGTTTCATGAAAGACTAATGCATTAAATAATCACGAAGCTGGTCTACTTTCAACAATCACACCTAGATACAGTTAAGGTACATAAGTATGATTTACACATATCATATGGTGTTTGAAGATATACCCGTCCTGTACATATTAGAAATGACCAGGTGGTTGATTCCACATATAGCTTGTATTACATGTATTATCGTTTGATGCGAGTTCGCTTTTCTTTCCTTTTGATACTTATTTACTTTATTCTGTGACTTGAATTGTAGAACGGTATTATTTTACACTTAAATACTAAGTTTTTGCTTCAAGATAATATGAAAATTTAAGATGTTGTAATATATTATTGCCGTTTCAAAACACATTCAATAGTGCTGAAATAAGTGAACTCATGGAAACAAAAAATAGCATAACGTGAAGTCAACCATGCATGCAGTATCTGGTTCAGTAAAATCTGATGTCAGTCAGGATTAGTGTCTGAAAATTTATGATTTGGCAAAATGAAAAAAATTAGATGACTGAAACAAGATTGATCTGTAAATTGTAATTCATAACCATCAAAAGTGTAAAAAAAATATCTGATTAACAAAATCTATCAAAAGAACGGGTTCCTCTCTTTAAACATCCAATTATCTAGTGTAACAATATCTTATAAAACTCCATTTATCATAGTGTTCCAACATGTGAACCTGTTAATGTTGAGAATTGATGGTGTGAAATTTTAATATGAGTCTATTTGTGAGGTTGTTTCATGTTGGATGTGTGTGTGTTGTTTGAAAATGTGTTTCGTGTTATGTTGAATATTTCATTGTTGATTATAACCCGAGTGTTGTTACGATGATTATAAATATAGACTAGAGTGTTGTTATGATGATTATAGTGTTACCATAGTAACAGATACTGGGTATGTCCCAAATAATCAACCTGTTGAGCAGGATTATTTACTGCAGTCTGAATCATTAAAAAAAGAATCTCTAGTGAGTGATGGCTGGTTTCCAAAAGGGTCGTTAGATCTAGATAAACCTAGTTTCAAAATATGAACCGACAAGATTTAGATAATAACAAAATAGCTGATTTTTCCAGAGTTCAGGGCTTTTTTCCCCCCAGAATGTTAATATATGCCTGCGAAACTATTTTCTTATTTGTAAACATGTGGTTTCATATTCTGACCAGTATAGAAATAGTGTTTCAGTTCAATTTATAATGCCATCACAAAGTACAAATTAGTTTGCTTAATGATTGGAATATTAACCAGTGAAAGTGTTTCTGTAGCAGTAACTACAGACAGGTAGTTGTGATATTGAACCGGTACCTTGGAGGCCGGCATATTACTCAGGAGTGAACAAATATTGTGGTTATGGGAGAAACGTGTTGAATATTTATGCTTGTGATGAATTAATAGAAAAATATTTATAATGTTGACTTTTTTGTGCATTTATGTACCTCTCACAAAGCTGCAGAAGTAGATTGAAATCAGTTCATTTTACCATTGGCAAATTTTGACTTAACATTATTCTCGCTCACCTTTTCATCCAACCTTTTAATCAATAACTGTTTTCATGTCCTGTTTCACCTCCTTTTATCAATTTTAATATCAAAGTCTCATTAACAGAAAATCAGTTTATGCAAAATAAATTCAATTCTCCTTTTAATACTGAAATCAGAAGCTCAATATTAGCATCCTAAAAACAGATTTTCAATCATGAATTTGTTTCAATAGCAAAATTACAACTCATATAACAAACTTGTATTGGATTGATGAGAATTTATTTTTCAACAAGATTAATAATTAACATTTAGTATTTCCCAACAATGACGGGGACATCACATTACATTTCTAGTCATAACATCAAACAATTACTCCCACACAGCGGCAGGGCTACACCAGACATTGTCAAACATAGATAGGATGTTGCCCAGTTATATGAGCCTCTATTTATTGCTGCAGGTCTGCTTTAATTCATTGTGTTCTAAAAAAAAAAACCCAATTAGAGCACAGCTGTACATTTATGAAATATTGATGACCCTAGTGATCTGATGCACTTTCTGACAATCCTTGACCAAGACTTTCAAGGCCTGCATAAACAGGATAAAATTACCTCAGATTTATTTAGAAATGTTGCATCAAAAAGTCGACTATAAAGAAACCGTTCCAGTATTGTATCCCAGCCAATGGATGGTTTGCTTTGCAACTGTACTCAATTTTGGAGACGAGGTTGTACTGCATAGCAAATAAAATCGTTTTATTGGATTAAAATAGTAGTCAAATAAAAACAACGATAATCTTTTATTGACATTTCAACTTGATACTAAAATTGTAACAAAACAGTAATGCATGATGAGAAAACAATACTGTTTACGACACCTCACTTTAAAATTCATGTCACTTATGTGTTTGAAAATAACATAAAAATAAAAGTTGTATTGGAACTAAAACATTAAACATTCATTTTCTTAAAAGGCTATTTCACATATTTTTAATGTTAAAATATAAAATCGATTTAAATGAGGATTTTGTTTCAAAAAAAAATCTTCTATTTACACTGATGTATCTATTTGTTCACATCTGAACTGCATAGGGACATTGTGTTAATTAAAAACAGACATCAAACCAATTCACATTCCGAAAAATATGTCTAATTTCAAATATTCCTTTCTCTCCCACATTTAAACTGCCGAACAGGTTTGGATTGCCTCCCCTTTTTCGTTTTCCATACAAGCCGCCAATAAGTTATCTTATCACATAGGTTAATTGCAACATATGTGCATAATATGTATCACACAATTAAAGGTGAAAACTGACAAATCACACCTAACTTTCAAACTAGGCTGAAATCTGACCAATGCCACATACTTATCAAACTAAGCTGAAAACTGACCAATCACACATACACATATACAAGGCACTCGTCCGTACAACTGGTATCACTTACTTTGTATCAATCACGATAACCTTGCCTCAATGTTATGAATGGAACAATATATACAAGATCATGATTCAAAAGGCGTCAAAGTATATCTCTTTAATGATACATCTACAGTAGAGCCCCTATTGGTCCAGCAACCTTTGTTGTCAGTTAAATGGGACTGGATCCATCCTCGATACTCCAAGGGTTATGCTTACTTGCGTTCTCTGCACCCACGGTATATGGAGGCTCAGTGTGCAACACAATGTGGATGAGACAAGAAGTCTAGTTTGATCCTTTTAAGTACATCGAAAGAACCTTGCGATAGCGTAATGGTAAAATTGAAGTCAGGTGTCGCTACTTTGTAATCTTCAAAAGACAGGTATCAGCCTAGCAATTGGTCAGGTGGTTTTTACCCGAGATCAACCCAAATAGCTAGCAGCATGCCTTCAATTTTGCATGTGCAGAGAGTGTAAGTTAGCGTAACCCCTGGAGTATCAAGGATGGGCTGGATCGTGAAGTATTACTGGGACAATCTTATACAAAGCGACCATCAGAGAACCGCTGTAATAAACACTGACTGGAGAGTAGAATAAAATGACTGGTGGTTGCTGGATCAATGAACCTCTGCCACATCAAAGGTTGATTTATCAAGGTCATTAAAGGACAAGATCACAACTCTGACTTATAATATATCTACATCAACACAGGCTATGTATACTTCTATGTAGATGTTGACGGTTTGATATTGGCATCATATCATTAATATTTTTTCTTCTTAATATATGTCTGATACAAGCGACTTATTTTCAAAATCTTCAGTATCAGAATGAATGTGTTGAATTGTTAATCACAGTAGCATTGAAATTATGATGTATTAGGAAATAATTCATCCATGACTCACGCTGCTATTAATTTACTTCAAATCTGTGTTAGCATTGGTAATACACGTAGTACACTAGCACTACACTATGGTGCACACAGTAATGCTATTTGTACTTTGATAATTGATACACACAAACACTTGTGTACAGTAATAGACACCAACATTAAGTTGGACTCTTGGCACTGCTGTCTCATGGCAAAGTCTGTATCCCTGCTGACATCAATACAGCATACACTGACGTAGTACCGACGCCTGCCTTTAGATGGTCCCTCGGTACTGCTGTCTCATGGCAAAGTCTGTATCCATGCTGAAATCAATACAGCATACACCGACGCCTGCCTTTAGATGGTCCCTTGGTACTGCTGTACTACTGTTGTCTGTAGTTTGCTAGTTTATACAGAAAAAATGTGTACTACCGACGCCTGCGTTTAGATGGTCCCTCGGCACTGCTGTCTGCCGGTCTCTTCTTGGAATTATTAAATATCTGATAAGTACGGAAAGTTAAGGACAACAAAAAACCACCACTGATTGATCTCCGGTCTCAAATATAGAGAATGTCCTTCTTCAGAACTTCACTCAAAGTAAAATTTTATTTTCCTAATATCAAAACATAGCCAGTGCAGTCAACGATATGAGGGTATGAATTGACTGTGGAAGTTATCATACATGTACTTTTTCTCCTGAATGCAGATAATTTAACACACATATTACCTTTAATATTGTATATTCATAACGTTCATATTGTTGGTAAATATTCCCGATTATTTAACTCCTGCGAATTGGACATTATATTGGTATGGGCACAGTTCAGTTATCTTACTACCAAATATTAATAAACACGCACCACAAATTATGTTCGTTTCCAACTGTGTTCATTCTACCATATATACACCAACAAAATGAAGGTCAATCCTTATAACAATAGGCCTAATGGGCCTGCATCACTCAACTGGTATTAATCTCACATGTAATCTTAAAAGTGGACTAAAATACAGCTACAGGCAGAATATCAGTGTTTGATTCATAAGAACCTATTAAAGATTAAAACATATGCACCTGTGACCTTGAATGTCGAACAAGGACATAAGGTTGAAAGTGGGTCAAGGTCATTCATTTGAACAAACTTGGTAGCCCTTCATCCCAGCATGCTACAAGCCCAATTTCATTACCCTGGGCCTTTTGGTTATAGAGAAGAAGTGGTTTGTAGATTTTAAGACGTTTGACCCCTGTGACCTTGAAAGTGGATCAAGGTCATATACTTGAACAAGCTTGGTAGCCCTTCATCTCAGCATGCTACAAGTCCAATATCAGTACCCTGTGCCTTTTGATTATTGAGTAGAAGTTGTTTGAAGATTTTAAGACATTTGACCCCTGTGACCTTGAAAGTTGGTCAAGGTCATTCATTTGAACAAACTTGGTAGTTCCCTAATGCGTTCAGTTCCTTTCTGGTTACAAAAATATCAAAGCAAGACAAGCACACTAAACATGTTTTGCAAAAAAAATTGTCGTTTTAGAAAGATATTAGTTACCGTATAGGTTTTTCACAAAGGATATTTGGAAGGGTTAGCATCCTGTTGCAAGATTCCAGTCAGCACAAACTCAGCATTAACCACTGGAATGTCGGCCTTCATTGCCACCTGACAAAGTTTTTGATCCTCTTCACACGACACGACTACTGTCTTCTCCGCAAATTTACACGGCATACTTTCCAAGTACTGTAGGGACACAAATTTCCAAATTTAACATTATGACATATATCAGCTCCAACACAGTTTTTTTTTTTTATTGTCCTTGATGCATCAAGTAAGAATATTACAATACCATACTGATATAAAAAGATTTTTTTCTGGTTCCTTAGACCCTTCATTTCAAGGTTTCTGTTTGTTTTTACGATTAACTTTTTTTCTAGGTCATTATTTATCTACAAAGAAACATCAATTTTTGATTGTTTCCATATGAACTTTTTTAATTGTTTAAGACACATCTGCAGCCTGCAGTAAAAAGCTATACTATTACAAAACAATCTGTGATACTATTACTTACCACAGTACTATTACAGAACAATCTGTGATACTATTACTTACCACAGAACTATTACAGAACAATCTGTGATACTATTACATACCACAGTACTATTACAAAACAATCTGTGATAATATTACTTACCACAGTACTATTAGAGAAAAATCTGTGATAATATTACTTACCACAGTACTATTACAGAAAAATCTGTGATAATATTACTTACCACAGTACTATTACAGAAAAATCTGTGATAATATTACTTACCACAGTACTATTAGAGAAAAATCTGTGATAATATTACTTACCACAGTACTATTAGAGAAAAATCTGTGATAATATTACTTACCACAGTACTATTACAAAACAACCTGTGATACTATTACTTACCACAGTACTATTACTGAACAATCTGTGATACTATTACTTACCACAGTACTACTACAAAACAATCTGTGATAATATTACTTACCACAGTACTATTAGAGAAAAATCTGTGATAATATTACTTACCACAGTACTATTACAAAACAATCTGTGATACCATTACTTACCACAGTACTATTACAAAACAATCTGTGATAATATTACTTACCACAGCTCCAGCACATTCCACAATGTCTGAAAAATCAAAGGAAAAAAAAGAATTCAGACTGGATAAAAGGTTGTTATACCTGTGTCTATACAACAACATATTTAAGGTCTGAACTGTTAAGAATGATGAGGCTTTCAGAAAATACAGGTTTGTTTCACAACACAACACAGGCTGAAAGACAATTTAGTTTACACAAAAGCATTTCTTTATCCATAATGAACTTTAGATGATACAATATGATTTTCAAAATATTTTGTAACTCAATCAGAACCAAGTATCAAGATTTTCTATTGAAACAATTTGTGATATGAAAATATCACAAACATAAACAGCAAAATTGGATCAAGGAAAAATTCATCAATTATCCAATACTTTCTACAAAAAGTAAAGCTTTGAACATTAGAGATCACTTTTATATGTACCAGGTAAATATAATGCACCTGTATTGGCACAAAATTTCTGGTTGATTTATTATTGTTGATTATGTGAAGTTTAAAAAAACTTAAAAACATAAATTATTATTTGAAAAAACTTTATTATATTACTGTAGCCTTCTAATTTTACAAGACCGACCTTTCATCTGAGTGGGATCTGGTCGGACAGACTTAGTGACATGGATGTTGTAGTCAAGCAACACACTGGCTTGACTAGCACGTTCAATAGATCGCTGGAGGGAGAACTTGTACTGCTTCTCTGTAGCCGTGTCTTTTACTAAGTAGGGCGTCACATCTAAAAGTCAGAAAAAGGAAGTCTTAACGTCCAGGTCCAGAAAACTGGTCAAGTAAATTTATGAATATACTTGTCTGACAGGCCAACACAAATGACCTACTAAATAAATTCCATTTTTGGGATACTTTCTAATTTGTTCAACATTACACCCAAATTACAGAAATCATCTATTCAAAGCAAATACATTTTTCATTCTTTTCAAAAGCATCGTTTCCTGTTGGTTCAGTGCCTTCTTGCCCTACCAAGGAACTGTTAGCAAACCACACACACATTCTCAATCAATCAACAATGATATTCTGTAAGCTGGATCTGTAGAATTCAAAATGACCATCTGCAAACAATGAAGGCATTAAAACTTTTCAAGATGTATTTTTCTCAAATACTACATTTTCAAATTATTTGCCAATGACTCGTTCAGGCTTTGAACAACATTGGCCTGGGGCCAGTTAGAAGGTTTTATTACTTGAACAGCTGTTATAATAATTCTTACGGAAAGGAATGAATAACTCTATTTCGTACCCAAATCCTTACACATTGCTCGTCTTACCCTGTATAAATGTACCAGTCTGTTTACTGCTGCTGAGCCAGGTTGGCAGGACAATGGGAATACCTCGAGACAGACAACACAGCAGCTTCACAGTTCGTCGTACCTGTGTAGAGAAGGCAGTGTTATATTTCATTACAAAGCATGTGCAATGTACTACAAACTCTTTCTTTAAAATTTTGGGAAAATTTAGAAAAGTTTCTACATATAAAATCATATACAATTTATAAGATCATGCACAATAATAAGAAAGAAATTGTTGACACAACATACAGTGATATATGTCAGGTTTTGCTGAGTAACGTGTTTACCTTGTCAGTGACTAGGTGTGTACAGGTTTGGACAGAGGTCACCATCTCCCCGCCAAGATCCTTCACTGTCTGTAACAGATACAACTCTTTGTCGTGAACTTGCATGGTTATATGTGAGACAGGTATACAAGTACGAGGCTGGCAGGGGAACAAATACAACATATAAAACTGGTGACTGTGAAGCATCAGCCAATTATTATATCATCATAAGAATTCTATTATAAAGAATCAGTCAAGGGTTCTTCTTTTGATTGAATGTACATTTGATGATTTGATTCAATAGCTTAGTATATCTGTTATTTCTTCTTGGTTGTAATGAGTAACATAGTACACATTCATAGAATGCATCAGGCTTCATGTTTATACAGCAGTCACAGCAAAAATACAGGTATTCCCTGTTAAAAAACTTTGCAAATCTAATGTTACTGAAGAAGACCTTTTGACAAATATCAGAAACAACTAACAAAGACACAAATCACAGCTCCACATTTAGATATTTTTTAATATCCGCACGTCAAAACTTGAGAACATACTGTACCTTCTGGCCTTGTTCATTGACCATCCCTGTAAACATTACACGTGGCTTGGGATCCATGGATTTTCGTCTCAGAGTTGGCGAGTCCACAGCCAGAACATCCTTTTTGGACTGGACGGGTGTGCCTAGGTCTGTTTCATCTCTTATTTTCTTAGCAGGGGTCTCAACCACATCCTGAAAGGTTATAAACACATGATATTTTCCTTTCCTTTAGTAAAAGTGTTTTTAAAACCATACAATGACTAGTACTATTAACATGAAACAATTTCATCAAATATCTCAAACAGATATGGAACTTCATGTAATTCTAACACCCAACTTTCCATAATAACCTGCTGTCTTTTTGTTTTTTGTTTTTTTAATTACACGTACCCTACAAAGAAATGTAGAGGGTCAGGCTAGGAGAATTATTTAATGGGAACTTTGTTCATGTGACAATCCAGCAGACCAGGACTATCACAACTGGCTTTGTAGTTTGTTTTGAACACATCCTGCATGCTGTCTCACACTGACAAGACTGCATCCATATACCGGTATATACCTGGTACAATGTATAAGTACACAAAAAGTGTCTTTACCACTGTGAGGTCTCGTACAGAAAGCCAATTATTGAAATCAATGGAACTTTAAGCTGTCTTATAATGTAACGTCATCAATCCTTACCTACAAGTAGGGTGTTCTACTAGTTCTATTGACACCTGATGTTGGCGTCAGTTTATTAATTTCAAACAAGAGTACCGCGGGGCGGAACAATACACGCCAGTCGAATGCCATATAGTGTTATATACTTTCTTACATTGAAATAAGATCTGCATCATTCTAAGAGTAGTTAGCTGACATGCTATAAAAAATGTAGGAGAAAATCTCCAGACAAAAAATCAAATACTGAAATAAACAAAGGGCAATTACTTTTGCAAAAATTGTCGAATCAAATTCTTTTAAGGGAGACACAACTTCATATCATGATTATAAGTATACCAAGTTTCAAAGAGATTCGTTGAAAAATGTAGGAGAAGATTGCCGGACAAAAATCAAATACTGAAATAAACAAAGGGCAATAACTTTTGCAAAAATTGTTGAATCAAAATTCTTTTAAGGATCAGGCTCCACCCTTTCGCAATTAGCCAGCAGAATTCAATGTAAGTTTCACATAATGGTTATGTCACTATGTAGAGATGATTTTATGAAAATCTAAGCATTCCGATAAACTGGGGATTTTTTTGTAAAAAATACCGAAATATTGAATTTTTGACAAATTCAACACTTTTACATTTTTTGAGCGTGTGGCATTGTTCAAAACTATAACAACAATAAAATAATGAAAAGAAACATTGCTAATCAACCCTACAAATATTTTATTTTTCATAAAATATCTACAACATGTTACAAAAAGCGTTTTTTATTGAAATTGTATGGATAACAGTTACTAAATACAAGCTAAAAGCAAACAGGACACATAGTTTCATACAAAAAGACTGAAAAATTGAACCAAATGCACACAAAGTCTGTATAATTAATTTATTTTACATTTTACAATAATTTTGATCTTGATGAGAGTTGTCTACCTTGAAAAAAACCGGAACTTTTTGCAGAAGGATAGAATTTATACAATGACACTTATTTTCTTTACTATACCAAAAAACGACGAAAGTAATTTAAATTACTAGATTTAATTGTCAATTTACTGTTCTTTTATGGAACAAAATTACTCTTAATCATGTACACTTTAGACATCATTCCATAGCCTGCTTACGCATGTCAGGTACATATGTAACCATAGGCTATCGCATGGTATGCCGTTATTACGTGCACGCACATGCACTTGCATTTTATAGGGATCTTGATATTTTACAAACCATTTTTTAACAGTGTTATTGTAATTGCATTTGTGAACCGATTTATCTGACAGAGCGTAACTCGCTCGACAACAAAAGTCGTAGCGACCAAGAGCTCGTGAACTACTGTTAGCACGTGATACGTACAGGTGAGGTCGGTAAACAAAACACATCAGTCTGCATTCCATGCGCCTCATATACGACCTTCTTGGAAGTCGTCTGATCGTATGTCAGTGTTTGCCCTTGAGTTAATTAATGTCTTTGTATCATAAGCTTTATTTCTGAAGTACGTGTGATTACACATTTCCAAGTTAAGTCTCGATATCGGGTGTTGACATATCATCGTCATGCACGTGTACTATTGTTTACCCGGTGACGTCTCTGCCCGGTGTTACTATAATTTACACCACGGTAATGGAATGCCCAATACGCAATACGGAAATGACGACACGAAAATACGAAAAGAAAAATATGTGTATTACGAAGGGTGGAAACTCCTTAAGGGAGACACAACTTCATATCATGATTATAATGTATACCAAGTTTCAAAGAGATCGGTCGATAAATGTAGGAGGAGATTGCCGGACAAACAAAAGTTTACGCCAGACAGATGGACGGACAAACCCAAACCATAATACTCCCGTCAAATTTGACAGGCGTATAAAAACGAGAAACAAATATTCAATGTATCAATTTTCAATTAATAGAGAATTAATATCTGTCCTTTAAATGTCTCTGGCAAATATAATCAATGAATTACAGCTTTGTACTATCAAGACTCCTCATACTGAAGTCTTAGCTTTTCAAATGATCAAAACCTGATAAAATTAAATACCTGTTCCTGACTGTGTCCACGTTTACCCCGAGTTGCTGTCTTTCCTTTCCGACTCGTACCAGGATCTGCCCCTTCCTGATCTGAGACGCTCACTGATGTATTAGCTTTCCTACCTCTGTCCTTTCTCACATCACCAGAGTCACTCTCCTCATTACCTTTTGTCACATCTACATCCTCTTTTGAATTTGAAGCTTTACCTCTACCTTTAGTCCTAATTTTACTTTGTTCAAGTTCACTTTCCTCCTGAGTATTTTCCTCTTTCGAAGTTTTACCTTTAGCAACACTATCTTCCTGAGTTTTACTTCTGCCTTTAGAAACGTTTTCTTCCTTAGTCTTATTTGCACCTTTAGCTTTAGTCTGTCTTGAGGCAGAAACCTCACTTTGTGACTCCTCCTCGGTTTTCTCACTATCCATCGACACATTGACAGTTTGATTACCCTTACCTCTACTAGTCCGTTTCTCAATTTTACTATCAACACTCATCACCTCTTCAATCTTCTTAACTCGCCCACGAGGTTTCCTTTTAGAGATACCACTCATATTGGCCAAATCTGCTGCTGACACGTCCTCATTCTCCGCAGAAACCTCCTGGAAGGGTTCCGTTGCCTTTTTCCCTCGAGTTCCACGTCTGGGTTTAGGAGGTTCAGTGACCTCAGCTGTTTCTTTTACAGTTTCATCTTCCTTTTCCTCTACCACCTGTTTAGATTTTCTTCCCTGTATACTTCCCCTTCCAGTCCTCCGCCTGTTCTCCTGCTCAGAGACAACCTCTGTTGGTGACATTTCCTCATGAGAAGCTTCCCTCTTTTTTGACCTACTACCTGCTGTCCTACCTGTTTTTTCCTCAATAGGTTCTACACTGTCAGAAATATTGGAGACCTGTTTGGATCTTCTTCCTCTAGAAGTTGATGCTACAGGACCTCCTAATTTATCTTCACTAGTATCCTTCACTTCCTTATCATTCTTGCACTCGTGTTTTGAATTGGAAATGAATTCCTCTCCCTCTTCTTCAGCTGATTTTGGTGTATCTTCCTCCTCCAATGGTTTTAACTTTGACTTTTTACCCCGTCCCCCTGCAGGAACATTTTTCTCCTCTACAACTTCTTCCTCCTTAGTCTCCTCTTCAGCAAGTTGCGTGGATCGCCTTCCTCTGGAGGTTTTCTTTCCTTTTTCCACAACTTCACTAATTGGCTGATTCTCCTGTGCCTTTTCTGTCGATTTGCTTTCCTCAGCTGCCTGTTTTGATTTCCGTCCTCTAGATGAAGTCCTTCCCTTTACCTCTTCCTCTTTGACTGAGGGAGAGTCTTCAGCTTGCACAAGAACATCTGGAGTTGATTCATTGCTAGCAGGCTCCTCTGCCACAGCTTGCTTTCTTTTACCAACAATCCGTACAAGCTTAGTAGTTTTCTCTTTATTCTTTTCAATGGTACTGCAATCCCCACTCCCTCCTGCCTGGATTGACCTCCGACCCCTTCCTCTTCCTCTGACTTCCTCCACAGAGGCTTCAACCTTGGACTCTGTACTGTCAACTGTTGATTGTCCAGCCTCATTTTCCTTCTCCTCGGCATCTTTTTCTGACTCAAATTTCGTTGAATGTTTTCCTCTTTCTGTACCTTTATTTTCAGTTACATTCATTTCCTCCTTTTCTACTGTTGCTGAATTTCTTCCTTTACCTTTGACATTTGGTTCTTCATTCACCTTGACCCCAACTGACCTTCTCCCACCCCTTTTTCCTGCAGTGGTTGGCTCTACCACTACTTCTGGCTCTTTATATTCATCTTCCTTGATATCCTCCTTTTCCATTTTTTCTTTCTTTCCTTTCTTTTTACTTGAAACATTGTCCAAATCTGAGGCAGGAAGTGACCTTCGACCTTTAGATAATCTGCTAGCAATTTCTTTCTTTTCTTTAACAGCAGTGGCAGGTAATGACCTTCGACCTCTTGTAACAGTTGTCTTGACCTTGACGCCTGCTTGTGTGAGTTTTGACCTGGTAGCTGTGTGACCAGTAGATGGACCCGCTTTCTCCTCCTCTTCACCAACTGTTGATTCTGATGACTGGCTCTGGAAAATACAGAGTATCATCTAACATGATTTAAATTCTTCATATATTTAATCATTCTCCAAGTTGCAATACTTTCATTGTGTATCCAACAATATGTATTTATTTATATACAATGGGGAGCAGAAAAGCTCAGAGCAACATGAATGTACTGATGCTTCAATGGTATTTCAAACTGTCTTTTTTTCAAGAAATGTTTAACTTCATATTTCAATTCTATAATAGATGTTAATTGATGAATTCTGTCAAACTTTTATATATATTTAAAAAAAAAGCTTTCTAGAATTCGTTGGTTAAAAAATCATATCTTAAAAATGACATGTTGCAGACTTGTTACTATGTAAACAATATTCAGTTGTTTCAATGTTTTCTTTTTAATCTCATACGATAAAAAAATAACACTGTTAATAAATAAAACAGGAGAAAAAAATGAAATAGCCAATGTTCAAAAACATAACTTACCTCAATAGCAAACTTGACCCTCTTTGGAGAGGGGCTTTTGCTACGTTTCCGAGGGCTAGCAAGAGCTGATTTGTGGGGCGAGTTTGGTGGGAGTGGTATAATTGGGCTCTTACCCAAAACATTCTCACTGTCTTGTACTACCTTCATAAAGAAAAAAGAGAAATACAGCCAGCTTCAGGATTAACACAACTTTTAGCAAGTTGTTATAAATCTTTCTGAAATATATATGTTAAAAAAAATCCAGTGAAGGGATTTTCTGGAAGACTCTATATATTATGTATTCAGCATAAAGAGTGCAAGGTAATAGATAGCTTTAATTGGAAGCTGTGATATTATAACTTGAAGTTCTTTCTCACACTGTTAAAAGTGTATTCAGAAGGTGGTACTCTACTATAAACTGACCTCCTCACTAAGTGGTGGGGTGTCCTCCTCATCTGAATCCTCCCCGTACATCTGTGTGGCAGGCTCCACATCCATACAGGCTGCAGGGTCAGTCTCTGTAAAGTAACCAATAACATACAACATCAAACATTTTATATTTAACATTCTAGCATTACAACATAAACATGTTATAATCAAACAAATACCATATTTGTCGAAATAAGGGTGCCAGGTGTGGGTAAATGACTTTATTTAAATATTTTTCATTTATCGCCATACTTCATATTGCGACTATTTTGCTGCTAAGACAACTTATGAAGGTCTCTTTATCCTTTGGTACCCTTATTACAGCAAGTGCCTCTAATACTTCAAATACGGTATTTGTACATTACCATATTCTCAAAATCTATCATTTCTTTTATTTACATACCTGAGGACCTGACACTACAAAACAATTCATTACTATTTTAGTACTGCAAATAACATAGTTTTCACTTCATATCCTCTTTTCTAACACATACTTGACATCAGAGTATAGTGCTTTAGGTAAGTAAATATTTCAACTAGAATTCTTGGATTAATCTTCACTTTATGTCTTTACCTTCTCTACTTGGTTTTAGTGCTGGTAAGTTGACAAGGTCCTTCTGTACACGGTCGGTTCCTCGCCTGGGGGATGACTTTTTCACCCGACCACTCCTGCCCCTGGGCTGGGCCAGCTCTTCCTCATCCACCTCCAAGCCATACACCTGTGTGGCTTCCTCTCCACCAGAAACATCTGTTTCCTCAGCGGTCTTCTTTCCCTTTGTAGTTTCTCCTTCCTTTGATCGACCTAAACGACTACTGGGCTTGTGCTCTTCAGGAACTTCAGTAGATTCATCCTCTAAAACCTGTGTTGCTTCATCCTCAGTTATCTCCTTTTTCTTGCCCCTCTTCCCTGGACGTCCTCTACGACCCTTGACCGTTCCTGTTGATTCCTTCGGAGTGTCAGCTGACACATCCTCTATAACTTGTGTAGCTTGGTCTTCACCTAAATCAGGGTCTTCTACCACTTGTGTAGCCTCCTCTTCGAATACCTCTCTTGCTTTACTTTTTCTTCCTTTACCTACACCTGTTTTTGGCTTGTTGGAAACTTTTTCCTGAACCTCAGATTCAATAGACACATCATCATCAATGACCTGAGTGGCTTCGTCTTCAGTAGTGTCACTTTCAGTCTTATTGGTGTCTCCCTCTGGCACCTTCCCCGCTTTTCCTCTCCTGCCTCTCCTGCTTATATTTTCTTTTGGTGTTTCTTGTGGATTATTAATATCCTCTGCAACTAGTGTTGCCCCATAGTCGCCTGCTGTGGCATCATCCAATACTTGAGTGGCATCCTCCTCTATACCATCATTTGTCTTACTTTTCCTTCCTTGTCTTCCTCTACCACTTTTCTTTTTGTGATTATGTTTTTCATGTTCAGACTCATCTTCAATAACTTGTGTGGCATCATTTTCAAAATCTGCGACATTGTCTACCACCTGTGTGGCTGCTTCCTCATTTACTGCCATAGTAGCTTCAGTTACATCCTCTCTGGCTTCAACAGCCATTGTGGCATCCTCTGTGACAGCCATGGTGACATCTTCTGTGACAGTCATAGTGGCATCCTCTGTAACAGCCATAGTGGCATCTTCTGTGACAGCCATAGTGTCATCCTCAGTGACAGCCATAGTGGCATCCTCTGTAACAGCCACAGTTGGATCTTCTGTAACGGCCATAGTTGGATCATCTGTAACAGCCACAGTTGGATCTTCTGTGACGGCCATAGTTGGATCGTCTGTAACAGCCATAGTGGCATCTTCTGTGACAGCCATAGTGGCATCCTCTGTGACAAACATAGTTGGGTCTTCTGTAACAGCCATAGTTGGATCGTCTGTAACAGCCATAGTGGCATCCTCTGTGACAGCCATGGTGGCATCTTCTGTGACAGCAACTGTGGCATCATTTTTGACAGAAAATGTTTCGGTATCAGTTATAGCCATAGTTTCTCCTTCTTGAACAGCAACAGTTGCATCTCCGGTAGTTACTGCTATTGGATTAACCTCAGTGATTGCCACTGTGGCTTCTTCAAGACATTGTGTTGTAATGTTTTCTGAGTCCCCTTCCTCTTCAATGACTTGAGTACCCTCCTCCTCGTCTTCAGCAATCTTCTTAGTGGCCTCTACTACCTCAGTGGCATCCTCCTCCACCATCTGTGTGGCAACATTATCGTCATTATCAGCCAGATCAACAGATGCCTGTTCCTCCTCCTCATCTACCATGTCACAAGCCAATGTGGATGCAGCAAAGATGTGACTGACATCTACATTGTCATCCTCTCCCTCAGTGTCATCATCCATTACGGCCTCTCCATTCTCCTGTCATTGAAGGAAATCATTTAAAGTCAACTTGGGTCAAAGGAAAGCAAATGTTCAATGTGAAGCTAAGCGTACCATTAAAGTATGAAAACGTTTCTAACATATGTAGAATATGTAATATATTACTGAAAACAGAACATAGCCTAAAACTGGACTGGCAATTCATGTTGATAAACAAATCAAATTGCCTACATAGTCAATGATAAAATAGTGTAGAGTATATCAGTAATGCTTTCCTCTTACAGTACAGTTGAGCAAGGATACAAATTATTGTAAACAATGTTCTATTATTCAATTTGGCAATGCAATATAATCAGGATTTTCCAATTATTCTCATTAAAATGAAAATTCATCACAGTACAATATCATTATTATGATGTATGATTTCTTGAATATTTTGTTTACTGACCCTGATTGCACTTTACTCAAACATTTTATACTTTGTTTCCCGAACCTCAATGGCACTTTACTAATATGTTCTTAACTATGGCAGGTTATCTATGATACTCTGTCTACTGACAATCCCTTTGTTCCTACCTACTTAGCTAAGATGTCTCTAGTAATAGTGATAATAACACACAACATTTATATAGCACCCTATATCATTTGTAAAATTACTCTAAAGCACTTGACAACATATAGATAATATATTGTATTAGTTATAATTGTTAAACCAAAAAGGCTTACAATAACCATTATACAATCAGCAAGAAGGTAATTATCTCAATGTGCACATAAATGAATAAATAAAGGGTGGTATGTACATGACGGCTGTGCAAAGAGCCTAAAATGCAGACATAGCAAACTGAATCCCAAAGCCCTTTATTCCTACCCAATTAAATGAGATCTTTTTCTATGTATAAATGTATTTTACACTAAGATATTCCTATCTATTTCTATGACTTTTTGTAAGAACTGGAGCAAGTCTGCCTTACCACATCACTGTCCTCGTCACTGTCGGCCACAAAGGTCATGATGGGCTGGTCATCATCCTTCTTGTCATCACTATAATAAATCCAATGGAATGTAAAAAGGAATTCCTGAGAACCAAAAACTATTGTGACAATAAATTATAAGTACTGTCTTCTCCTGATAACTCTTATGTCAAAGTTTTATGATTTTTCAACAGATAAATACAGCCAAATCATCTATCATTAAGCTTCTTCGAAAACAAACAACCAAATATTGAATCAAAACCACAGCAAATAAACAACATTTTCTGCTGATCTTTAATACCAAGGCTTCCAATAGCAATTCATTGATGTAACGCGTACATGTTTTAATGTGTCTGATTTGTTCAAATATATCACATCAATGGGAGACAAAATATCTTCTGGAAGCCTGTCCTTCTATTTGAGGTATCACATTAAGTGAATGCAGAATTATCACCTTTTGGAGAAATGTCTCTCCCCCACATCCAAAATACTTTTACATAAAAGTGATCTGATGAATGTTATTTTCTTTTTGCATGTTGCTTCTTTTAAGATATAATCTGCAATTTATTGCTCTCATAGATATGACCTCATATATAGGTATTGGTGAACTTCACTTTATATGTTTTTGGTGTGAGGGGTTATCACCACACTGCTTAATCCCTACTTAAATAATGAGTTAATGAAGCTCTTTAGACCTGTACTTTCATGACAGTGGACTTGACACTGGTGTATAGGCAATCCCTACCTTGTTGAGAAATTTCCTAGGGGTGCAGAATAATATTATGTTCTTGGTAGGGTGTATTGAATTTTCATTTCTTGTCTGTTACATTGACAATATCTGAAATGAAAACATAATCACACTTACCTTTCTTCTCCAAATGCCTGTGTTTCTGCAGCAAAGATGGCAGGGGAAACATTTCTTGTGTTCTCGTCATCAGTAGCATCTGTAAATAAAATGTTGATTGTATTCTCATGAAGTTCACAATAACAAAATTGTAAAAAATATGCATTGCATTAAATGAATCTTGTCACCCATTTAAATTTCCAACATGAATAATTAAGTAATGTTTACAATGAATATATATCAATTGCACCTCTGCACAACCTTGTGAACTAAAGTGTAGATGGAGGGATGTTCCTTACACCACAATCAAAATTTTGACAGGCATATGAAAAAGAACAAGTATCAAGAGTAATATTGTCAGTTTTCCATTTCAGAGACAAAAGAAAGCTGAAACATTATGGAGCAAACCGTATTTAGTTAAACATAGTCATGTGTTTTTGACACAAACATGTGGGTTTGTTGGTTTAACTTATTCTACTGTTTTACACCATTAATTCTAAATTAATAATAACTTACTGAATACTGTATGTCAATGAATTTTCATTAAATTTACCTTCCCCCCCCCCCTCTTAGTTTTTAACATTAATAAACGAACTCATGAAGGAAATTTATTTGTGAAATGAATAAATAACATAAATAAGACATGATATTCTGTTTAGATTAAATGCACAAAATATCTAAGAGATTATTTAAAGAAAGCACAACATTCTTTGACAAGTGACAATTACCATCATCTGCTTCGCTTTCCATTACGTAGGCCTGTGTGGCTCCAAACATGGCTGGATTAACATTGTTGTTTTCCTCTCCCTCCTCCTCCTCCTCTTCATCATCATCCTGCTGGGTATCTGATACAACAAATAGAAAACAATTGTTTGTGAAGTTGACATATTTTTTTCTGTTTGTGTTCAAGTAACTCTAGTGCAAACGATAGAGTAATACTTCAGATTTTACACTGACTCACAAAATTACTTATGGATTTGGAATTAATCACATACACATTACTATTGCAGCATGACTTCACAAGAGAAATACCAGCTTGTGTTTCTTGTAGGCTGGCCTGTTGTGATGTGTCTTAGCATTGCTACAGCATGTGGGAATATCATAACTTTAATTCTTTCAATTACTGGTACAATTTACACAATACCTAGTAAATAAATCATTAACAATACATTTGTTTTTTGTATGCATGCACAGTACCTGTCACAACTTGTGTTTGTAGACTCTGTAAAGCCCTGGCCTTCCTTCTATCTTCCTCTTCATCATCGGTGTCTGATTCCGGCAGTACTAGGGTGGACATAGCTACAACAATCGATACTGGTCTCAATATATTTATGCTGTAATATGCCCATAGGGCCAAAACATCATCTCTAATTCGAAGTAGGAGGAAGAATATATTACAGGATAATGGAACAGCATTTGTTTCCATTTCAACTTAACTGCAATAGATCTTGGTGGGCATGTAAGGAGACTTGGTACTTTTGTTGGCTAGATATGGCCGTACCCAAACATACTATTTGCAACAATACTTCTGGATTCTACAACGCTAAAACTTTCTTTTCATAATCCTCTGTCCTTATCCTTTATAATAAAAAGTCCTCAATTGCCCAAATCTTTGTCCTATTAAAGGCACAGGTCCTTGTCAAATGTCTTAGAAGTAATCAGAGTAATTTAACATCAAAGTGTCAAGCCACACAAGGTTCCACTTATCATTGACAGAAAAGTACATGCCATTGACTTTTATTACAAATATGAATAGTTCTATGATCTATATTATGGCAACTGAAGACAGATTTTTTTGAAAAAAATAGAATGGGACCAGACTTTCTTCAATTCAAACATGATTTTAATAAATTGGTTTCAACTAGAAAATGTCTGTTAGACATGAATGTCCTTGCTCCCATACAGGTAGTCGTCATTGTTTGCCAGATCTATATTTACAATGTATATCAAGTGACTTTATGTGATGAGCCCTTTAAAATAGAAACTCATCAAGGTTTTCTCATACTTAACCTTTGTATAAAGTTTGTCAAAGTCTGTTCAGAAATAGTAACAGTGACATTGGCGTTCACCTTTGAACCCCTACAATACAGACTCATTTGAGATATTGTCATAATTGAGCTTTGTATAAAGTTTTGACTAAAGTGTGTTAAGAAATGAAGCCGAGACACTGAATCGAGACAGGATAGGCGGAGATAGGACGGGATGGATTGAATATGGGTAACACTATAGTATATTCCCCTATAAAATGAAAGAGCATACAAATGAGGTGTTTTGATCTTACAACATCGATAGTCTGAATGACAACTAACCTGTGGCGCCTACAGCCCCTGTCCGTTTCGGAGGTAAAGGTGTGTCCTGTACAGTGACATTAGGCGTGTGTTGGGGACCTTCTGAAAGAGTCATTAATTAGTATTTTAATTGACACAATCCAATCACAACTGAATTTGGTAACTGAAAGAATTGATGGATAATAAACACATTGAATGGTGCAATTGTGTATTTACTTTGATGATGTGCAATACAGAAAACTTGCTGAATATTATTGTGATATCTAGTCAATCTTACCTTCTTCGTCTGAATCTGGTGCCAAGTTTAATGTTCTTCCTCCATGGTAGGCCTGCAAACAGTGAAAGAAGGAAATTTACAGCCAAGAGGTGAGGGCTTTTCCAGAAATAAATAGTTCTGTGTGGTGGCACCTTTTGTTTAAACCCTAAACATCAACATTAATTAATTAACAGGGATTGACCATACAAAATTCAGTTATTTTGGGTGTCACCTGCCCTCCTTTGATAAAAAAGGAAAATCTATTTAGCGAGATGGAGACTGACCTGTGTTGGTTGTAGAAGGTCGACACTGGCATCACTGTCTTCCTCTTCCTCCTCTGTTACCAGTAAGGTAACTCCTGCAGCCCCTTCCTTACCGTTCATACCTTCATCTTCCATGGGGGCAGTCTGGAATGACTCTGATCCAGTCTCAGATCCTTTGTCGTTGATCTATGACAGCAGTATTAAAATGTTATCTACATATATGTGCATCCCATCAAAAACTTTTATACAAAAAGGAGGATTTTTTTTTATTTGTTTTTAGGAAAAAAAACATCTTTGATTTTAATACTTTATCAAGCAATCTTAAAGGGATCTTCCCACCTTTATCAGAGATCTTATAATCAGTGCTATCTTAATTTGACCCTTTTCGTTCTTTTCTATGACCTGTTGGATTGAGAATCATGTTAACAGAAAGTCATCATATGGTAAAGTAATTTTTATGAAAGTTTCACACTGCTTGTCTATCAAAAGGAGGTTGTTTGTGACTTATTGAATAGAGCAAGAAGTGATTTGTCTGCCTCTTTTTCATAGAGGCTTGACTGTGCCTTGTGACTTATGGAAAATATCACACACATTACGCATAAAGCTTTGAGAAAATAATGCAATTATTGAGTTGATTTTGGGAAAACACAGCAGAGATTATCTAGGGGAAGTTTTTTTTTTATCAGACCCCAAATTCTCCTTTAAAAAATCACTTGACAAGAGAAAAATTCTGTCTACCTTCTGGAAGCCATCTTTTTCTCTTGATCAGACTCAAAACTAGAGGAGAGGAAAAATCTAGCAGTGCTTATAAAATTTGAGAAGAATCTGTACTATCTGAGAAATTACTTCACCAAACTTTAGTGGTCAAATTATGTCTATAATATAATGATGTCTATCTGGTGGAACTTTTTTGCCTATCAATCTGTTCAAAATTACATTTTAAATGTATAAAACAAAACAAAGTAAGTCTGGTCAAAAAGCATTCTTATAGAAATTCTTAAATATACTAGCAGTTTTTTAAGACTATGATAAGTGAAGTGAAAAGTATGATGCCCTTCTTGAAGAAACTGTATGAATTTAAGAGTGTGAAGCAAAGTGATTACATCACTGGTGGCAAACAATAGACACCTCAATAACAATCAATGGAATTGATTGACAAGTGTTTGGTATTTTCATTGGAGTTCAACAAAACTGTTTTGATTACATGTGTATGTCACTAAAAAATGTATACCATAGAATGTGTACCTACCTCTTCTCCAATATAGTACACAGCCTCCACATCACCGAATGTCACACTGGTGTTATTTGTTAACTCATATCTCACATCAGGTTTCAGCACGGCCTGTCCAAATGTAATAGTTAATTAAAGTGATAATCACAATACATTTGTAGTTTGATTCAATCATATACAACTAATATTTCCTTGTTTTCATATAAAATCCTCAAATACGATTATTAATGGATTCAGGTTTTTTTCCTTTTCTATACTGCCAATAAAATATAGAAAAAAAAGGCATATCCACTAAAAAGGCAGCATAAAGAACAGTGTTACACATTAACATATTAAGACACATTTCTCGCACCTCAGACAGATACATGTATATCCCAGCTCATACCCCATGCTAGATTTTTCGATCTCGTCTGATCTGTCTGGTACCTTTAAGTGACATTTCGCTGAATTTTTACACTGTGGTTATTCATGCACACGTTAACGGCTTGAAATTGACAATCTGCATTTTAAATATTCTGTTTTGTCCTTTTATGTATTGTTAAATATGTTAATTGTTTTATATGCAAGGACGGACTACATTTTTACGCGGAAGCATTCAAATGTAGCTTGAATAGCGTAGAGGCCATTTTTATTTGCGGCCCCAGATGGGATACTTGTAGTCTTCAGCAAAACTTTTTTTCCGCACTAAAAGGTGTGAAAAAATATTCAATTACCTGTAAAACCGCATTATTTCAGTATCGGTCTAAGATTCTGTAACATCTTGCTTATGCCTCGTTTGGTATTATGTTACAGAATCTTGCCCCTCGACGGAGATAACCAGATCTCGCTCAGTTACAGGTAATAGATTTTATTAATCCCTGGATGGGATTTGTACGATAACCATCACTCAGCAGCACTTACCTTGCCTCGTCTTGTTTTGTTCCTACTGCCCTTGTCATAGATGAAATGCGAGTCCCCTTTAACTTCTATACAGGCATGCTCTCGAGAAAGGGCCTGTAATAGTTTTAATTTCAGGAATATGAATTTGTTTTATCATAAATGTAATTCAATAGTTGATCACTAACCTAAGACAGAAAGTTGAAGTCCCAAATATTTTGTAAAATTTAATTTTAACACTTCATTTTCGTATAAAATATGTGATGTCCTATATATGTTGTAACATGTAAATATGTCTGGAAAGCATCACCCTATCAGAATTGGATAGGTACCAGCAACATTATTAAGTTACAGATTTGATCAAACTTTTGAACTTGCAGTATTTTTATGACAGTGCAAAATGGCATTTCTGCAGGAAGAGGAAGCAACAAATTCCACAGAAAAATGATTATTTTTCCAGACAAATAACGCTAGAGAAATATCAATCTCATATGAAACCATAAATGGATTTTTTTACCATATGAACTTATTTATTAAGTTTTAAGCTTTCAGGAATTTGATTATGATGTTGTTGATTTTTTACTTTTAAGATAAAATATTTAACAAAATGTGTTAAATGCTACCAACCTTGAGGGGGATCCAGATACTGCAAGTGATCTCATGTCGCCCAACCACATTGTCACCTTCACAAACAGAAACCATAGCTCACCAACAAGTGTCTATTACAAATCTTTAATTAATGACCATGTAAGCTTGTATCAGTGTCATTCTTCAAAACGTAACATATCTTTGTAAGGTATATCAAATACTATTATGAAGAAGGGTTTTTTTTTGTTCAATATTTTCAATATTTTTTAAACTGTGCTAATGCAAAACATGCAAACGAATAAGATCAATTTTCTCAGGAGTGAGTACAAAATTTGGATACACTGATTTATAAGAAACATATTATAAATACATGGCTCCCTTTCTTGAAGATTTTTGTTCATTCTGGCTCATTCACATACATGTACCATAATATTCTTACATTTGGGATAACACACAAACTGCATTAGACAGACAATTTAAACTCAGGGTTTTCAAAATTTTATTCCACTTTTGTTTTCCCACTTTTCATGATAATACCTTTTTATTTTTGTCATTACAGATACATCATGTACAATCTCATAAACCTGAAGTATATATATATATATATAATGTATACATAAATTCATGTTTTTACCTTCATTTATTTCAAACACTTTTTCTTCAAATTCCTTTTGGCTCTTCACCTTCAAGTGTGCTACCTGAAAATAAGAAAAAGTCTAGTCATAGCTTCTTTTTTTTTAAAGAATAAACTATAGTGTAAAACATTTATTCAATTTGTGCACTTTTCTTCATTTTTTTCAAATCATGCATATATGTATTCTTAATTACCAGATATTCAATAGTTTTTATTCTGTACTTTTAGGTACAAAAACAGTCAATTGATTAAAATTTTGAGATCAGCACAAAGTACATAGGGTAGAATTGACTTTCAGTTGTGTTGGTGAAATGACTTGTTTCAAACATAATACATACATATGAACAGACAATGTGAAATTTAGAACATCTGAAATGAAGTTTGACAATGTAAACAGAAAAACATTCCTGCCAGACAATGAACAAAATTTTCAGTTGCAATTGAGGTACTTCACATTACACAATCATTAATTTATGAAACAAAAAAATGTTTACTGGTCTTTTGACTGCTTCCTCATCATCAGTTTCATCTTCATCATCAAAATCTCCACCGAAGTCTAATGCTTGTGTTTGTTCCAAATCCATATTTGTCTTTGAATTCTTGGTGTTTAGTATATAATATGGCTTATAATTAATCTAGTTTAACAAGCCATTATCACTGTGCTGCTGCCCTGTATGAAAATATCAAAACAAATGTAAATAACAAATTGAAAGGGCTTTGTTGCTTCCTTTATCTGTCAGCCTGTATTATTTTATCACATAATGTACTGTGTTATCCACTGAATAAACCCATGTCATATTATTTTGCTTATTAATCCATGTAATATGACCTATCAGCCCTGTGATTGGTTGTAAGTTTCAACTGTGACGTCACACCTAGGACAAGTACATGGCATCACAGACTTTCGCACTGGAGTCAAAATGGCAGCTTTTTACATTTCAAGGTTGTGTAAAAATTATCGTTTTACACAAATAAATGCCACAAATCTTGATTAAGTGATAAAACGGATCTTACACTCATTTTCATTTCATATGAAATTGATGAAACTTGTCACAAATTCTTCATTTTAGCTTGCCAGAAGCTCGATTAAATTGAATTTTTTTAAGACTTGTTTCATAAATCTCATATGAAATGGAAACTCATGTAAGATCCTATACATGTATATATATGAACTTGAATTTGAATGCAAAAAACAAAATAGAAGCATCATATATATTAATGTATTGAGTTGGTTAAAAAGTCATTAATTCTGAATGTTTTAATACACCTGGTTGGAAACCAAAGTCAATGTACAAAGCTTTCAAATAGACCCTTAACCATAGTTTGTATTGCCCAAGAATGAAATGTGACTATCAAAGAGAGCTCAATTTGGTCAAAAGTACATTTTAGGTCAAATCTTATGATTCGGGTAACACTGTGCAGTTTAGTGCTATATATAGGACTACCCATCTAATGGCTACTACATAGGAGGGCAGTGAGGCTACAGAAAGGATGTGTTCCCGGACATGTGTGTGAAAGTGACGATTTGTTTCTAAAATATAAGTTTGAAGTGCGCTCCGGGCGCGGGTCGCATATTATAGAGGGCCGGAGTTCTGACGTTAATCAACGACAGACCGATATGAAAAAGTCGATAAAACGTCGGAATAATTCGGACTACTGCTGAACCTAAATAACTTTGGCTACCATTTTGTGTTTATACAGCTGTTTCCCCGGTGACGCTAAGGGCCAAAGACTTCATTCTTTAAAATTAACTTCCTTTAATTGTGTATGTCAATCTCAGTCAAGTCACTGGAACTGGAAGTCAAAGGCTGAATGATAGTGATAATTAACATCATTCCATGATCAATATATATAGGGGACAGAACTGTCAAACTATAATATCGTGCTCCTGCTGTGTGCTGTTGACCCCCACTCCACCCAATCAAATTTTATGACAGTTTTTGTCTATCTTAGTGTCAAGGATTTAAAACATTTGCTCTTTTTTGCGTGTTTAACTTACTATATTAACAGCTTTATGATAATTTAAGGATGTTCCAGGTTTTGGTGGTGGAGGAAAGTCGGAGCTCCCGGAGTAAAACCATCCATCTACGGCTAATACATGGCAACTGCCCAACATAACTAGGTCTCGAACCTGTGACGGAGGGTTAGTGGTAGCAGAATGACAGACGCCTTCACCGATTGGCCACCACAACCCCATTTGCCATTCTTTTAACTTGAACATGTATCTGTATCATTCATATCATCATTTTTTTCATCCGTACATGCGCAAAGTATTAGTCATTGCTACATACCAGAAGTTTGTTTCCTAATGTGAAAGAAGATATAAACTTGGGGCCGATATGTCAAAATAACAGAATGGAACTTAAAGTCAAAGGCGCCTGAATGACAGCGACAATTATGATCAACATATATGTAGGGGATAGAACTGACAACAGTCCTTCATGTCAGCAAATGAAGGATTAAGGCTTGGTCGTTGAGACAGAAATGGAAACTGGAAGTGGGAAGTTGATCGAGGAAGCCGCATTTAAATAGCTTTTATGATTTCAAAGTAATGACACGTCAAACATATATGTATTGAAATTATTAATATATTTGCTTTCCGTAGTAAATGTGTACTTTTATCATCACATGAAGAATAATTAAACAGTAATTTCAAAAGCAAGAGCCTCACAGTTGCATATATTTTCATTGGATTCCGGTGTCACGGGTGTGTCTTTAGTTGTTTAGGCAAAGGTGTCTGATGCCATAGGAACATATTCCATTATGTACGGTACAATCACCTGATTGACATGCTTGCGATGTTATTTTTAAAACGTGTTCAATCTACAAAATCAACTGCTAACCTCAATGATGATGACCGTATCAAGAAAACACTCTTTTACAACACTGTTTACCTTCTTCAGATTTCTGCTGTTCGCGCACTTTCATCACGCATGCGTACATGACTAGTGAAGTGACTAATTATAATGTTGCGAAAGCGGAATTGATTCAATATTCCGAATATAAAAGTGTTTTAATTAAAGTATGACTAAAAGTACTGAGATCGATGGTTAAATATAAGTTAAATTCCTTAGTTAGATATTATTAATTTGATATTCTTATCATAATGAATGTTTTTAATTATAGTATATTTAAGTTAAAATAGCGACATTCCGGAAAACATATCAGTGTTGGTTAGTATCGCCTTTTAAACATTTTAGTGACCAAGAAATATAGCAGACAACATGGCTGCGTCTGGGGCAAAATTTCTTTCAAGATTAAAACCAAGACTTCCAGAGAAATGGAAGGGCGGAAAGATGGAGAAAATAGGTAAGAACAATGCAGAAGTAATTGTATGCCCGTTAGTGTGATTACGGGCCATTTCAAGCCAAAAGTAAATCGATACTGACACGATTATGGCCATATTCGACTCTTTATCAAATGAGATTCTTGACAAAATTTAACAATATGACCATGAGGCAATAATAATGCAAATTCAACTATTATGGAGTTGTTTTAATGATTTGTGAAATAATTGATCCAGAGTTTGTTTTGTGATCTAAACGATAACATTTTCAATGGCATTATGTAGTTATAATAAATTATATACCTTGCAGGCTTTCTAAAAAAAAATTATGTGGCCCTTTTTATGAAGGTCAAATATTACAAAAGTGCAAACAATGCAAGTAAGCAAAGCCAAGGGGAACTTGTAGCATGACATTGCCTTCCCTAGGCCGGGTTGTGCGCTAGTTCCTTTGAAAACAGCACAATGTGGTCAATATTATTTGAAAAAAAAGCTACAGCTACATATAAGTTGATCCCATTTAGCAGCAATGCAATGTTTTTATATCTTTTATAGTTTACATGTACCAGGTTTTTATTATATATATGCATATGTGCTTATAAATATTACTTGAAAAGAAATACTTCATGCTTATCATTTATGCTTGAAAAAAGAATAGTTCATGTCCCAAATCGCCGATAATACATTTAGGTCAGAGCTGGTTTAAACATAATTATATAATAGAACTTCACCTTATCTGAAATGTAATCATCTAGAGTTGTGATAAAAAAATGATAGAAAGAGTTGATCGCTGGTGACCAGATTAGAAAGCTCTGGTGGTAAATCATTTAGTATGTCTGCTGGCTTGTCACATTTTTCATTTCTTGTTTTGTGCTTGACCTCTATGAATTAAGTGTACGGAAACAATTACATGTGCTCAAAAAAAGAAAAAGAAAGATTAATATCATTTAGGCATTAAAATTGTAATAAACAGGACCATTTTTTATTAACTGTCTGCCCTTAGGCTTATATTAATCAAAAAGGTAATTAGGGCTGCAACGATAGAATCATGTTATATGCATCGCAGCATAATGCTTATGATATGATACATATCAGGATATAATATCTGCTTAAAGGGTCAATTTCAGAAAATTACAATTATTGAGTTTTGTTATTTTCAGTACTTTTGGGTATATTTGCACAGTGGAGCACATCTTGATTGAAGGATTCAAAACAAATTATGTACACTTTTATAGAGTTTGATAAAAGTTGTATTGATAATTACAGTACTGATAGTATACCGTAAAAACCCATGTAATTTGCGCACATTTTTTCCAGAAATTAAATACCAAAAGTGGGGGGTGAGTAAAATACACAGGTATAAGAAATTTCAAGTTTTTTTCAGGAAAAGATCGACGATTCTGGTAGACCGCCATCTTGGATTATCTCCCTTGGTACACTGAATTCTAAGACAAATGACGATCAACAAATTTATTTATGTCAAACATTAATAAAAGATACAGTTGATACATAATGTGTTGTTACCTGAGTTTAAGTGAAAAGTATTATTAAATAGGTAACTGTTATCAAAGAAAGTCAAATTCCTATGTCAGAGAATCGCCGATTAACTTAATTACGTTTCGACAAAGTTTGGTTGAAAAAAGGGTTATTTTGAGTTCAGGTCAGAAGTTTAAGGTAAGGAAGGAAGAGTATAGTACCCACTGGGACCAGGAGTAATAACCATGCATGTAGCTTCGAGCAGTTTGTAGTATGTCAATCTGATTTTAAAAGGAATCAAAATATCTGATTTTATCAATTAGCATGATCGATGGCATTTTTAGAACCAGTACATATTTTCTTGTTTGTAAGATTGATATTCATTTTACTTGTAATTTGCCCCCAGGCATTCCTGCTTGTGACAATTTCTGATGAAAGGGTTTTTGTCAGCCTATTCTAAATTGATGCTTCAATGGTCTTGATGTATAAATACACCAGGGCCTTATTAACTGGTCAGTACCAGCGATCAACTCTTTTGATCATATTTCTCACAACTCAAGATGATAACATTTCAGATTAGGTGATATTTTACTATATAATCATGTTTTAACCAGCTTTATTTTTACCCGATTGCTTCGACATCTGATTTGTACCTGGGATTGTACATGACTTTAGCATAAAGATCCATGCTTAAAAATCAAAGTGATTGCTTACTCAGAGTTGAAACTTAACTGCCATATAGCAGCTTGTAAAAAAATGCCTTTGGACCAAGTTTAGACCAAGACACCAAAACATACATCTCCAGCACACACGCAGACATATACACACATAGGGAGATATTAGCCAGGTGGCATAGGACTAGTTGTAAGCGCCTGATAAGGCAGCTCCTGCGAGTTCCTCAAAATTGTATTGATTAATGTATATGCTAATTTTACGATTGTATAACTTGTATATCTATGTACTGTAAAGCGCTTGAGAATGGCTTATTAGCTCACCTGGTCCGAAGGACCAAGGTGAGCTTATGCCATACCGTGGCGTCCGTCGTCCGTCCGTCCGTCCGTACGTCAACAATTTCTTTTAACGACTTCTTCTTCTTAACCACTGGTTGGAGTTAAACTAAATTTGACTGGAAGCATCCCTAGGTGGTGGGGATTCAAAATTGTACAAATAATAGGGCTGACCCCCCAGGGGGCTGAGGGGCGGGGCCAAAAGGGGTCAATTTGCCCATATTGCTTTAAGCGACTTCTCTGAAACTAAGAAGTGGATATCAACCATATTTGACTGGAAGCATCCCTAGGTGGTGGTGATTATAAATTGTACAAATGGTGTGGCTGACCCCCCAGGGAGCCGAGGGGCAGGGCCAAAAAGGGTATTTGGCTATACTGCTTTAAGCGACTTCTTCTCTGGAACGAAGAAGTGGACATCAACCATATTTGACTGGAAGCATCCCTAGGTGATGGTGATTAAAAATT
>NW_018408899.1:958156-1000432 GCF_002113885.1 Mizuhopecten yessoensis
ATTAGAATTGATCCCAGGGTCTGCCCCACCCTTGCAGACTTGGCCCCTGGGTCATAACTTTGAAACGGTTGAGATCCCCACCCCAAAACTATATATACAAATGCTAAAAAAAAAGAGACAAATGCAGTCACAATATTAGAATCGATCCTGGGGTCTGGCCACAACTATAGGGACCTAGTTTCTGAGTCAAAGCTTCGAAACAGTTGAGATCCCCACCCCATAACCATACATAAAATTGCTGGGCATGAAAAATCTAATATAGCTATGCTACAAGGATTGGCCTTGGGGTCTGGCATATTCCCTTGATCTAATTTGGAGAATAGTTTGCCATGATTGCATAGGTATCCAGGTGAGCGATACGGGCCCTCTGGGCCTCTTGTGTTAGCTATAGGGCGCTATATCAAATGCTGTATATTATTATTATTAAATGTTGAATCAACTTTACATTAATCATACTAAAATAGAAAAGCCCTCCCTTTTGACCTTCAAATCTGTTCTTACCAATTGTGAAAAGTAAGGTCTGTTTTTAGTAGGGAATGGGTCTGTTTTAATTAAGGGGCTTAAAGATTGGAGTTGTTGAATCCTTGACTGATTATAAACTGTGATCTAAATTAACTTAGCAATTGTTTACAGAAAAGGCATTTTCATCTTCACATTACATATTGTTGCTCTCTTTTATTTTTCAGCAAATTATTTCAACACCCTCTTGAGGGACTATCACATGGTGTATAAAGAAACACTTCGTGATATGAAAGACCGCCCTTTGAAGGCATCTGTGTATCTGTCGCTCTTGGCAACAGTTGGGGTCCTCATAAAAACCAACCCGTCGCCATCAAAGCTGGACTATGAAGCCCGTTTAGTGGAGAACCATAATGATGTTGGTGTTGTTGGAGTTCCAGTGAGGAATCCAGAATCTGTCAAATTTCTTCACAAAGTTTTTGCAGCACATAAAGACTGTAAACTAAAGATTTATAACTTGTACCTTCTCACACTAGCAAGGATAGACACAGGATCAACAGAAGTGGATCAGTTTGCTTCCAAGTGTAAGCAAATCAAACCCCACTGGACAGAATTCCATAAAAGTATTGTGGATGTGTGCATATTTGGACGCTGGATACATTTGGAGAGGGCCATGGTAGACTATGATGTTAACCCTTCTGAATGGGAAAATAAATAGAATTGAAAGATGTATCAGATTTTTTATAGTTATTGTATCATCTTTAACTAATAACCAAACTAAGCATATAGTATTAGGCCAATAAAATGTGTTTGTTGTCTTTCGACTATCCTTATGTTTTTGTTTATCCTATTCATTTTATAGCAATTTTTCATAAGGATATACGTATCTAGAATTATGAGAGTTGCCTCCCCTCCTGCATATCCCATGGAATCCATTAGTCTCATGGTTGACTAACCAATAACCCAGGTTGTATTCTTTAGTCAAACTTAAATATCATAAATACCCTGTTGACCTTGAAGTAATTTGGTTCCCTGACAATTTATTACCGGTCTCCTTTAAATGATGGACAACATACTGTATTGTAGTAAGTTGGTAGCTGGTTCTGATCAAATTTCATCCAGGCCTTTATCTGGAATACGTTGCACAATATCATAATAAACTAATAAGTGTAGGGTCCTCCCTCACATGTGTGGGATGTACCATAAATGAATTTAGTCAATGTGATCTTTACCTCAAGGTCCAGTAAGTTCTTAGTTAGCCCCCTACTTTCTACCAGAAGGGACCAAAAGTCTGTGTATCTGATGCACTAGCTTTGTCATCTACAATTGTACAATCACTAAATTTTGTATAGAAGCACCTCTTCAGATGGCAGTGTCATGTACCATGTTGTGCCCCGTTATATATATACAGAGTTATGGTCCTTTGTTCATTGTACATCCCTTAATCTGGGGCGTGTCTCACATATGTCCTTTTACCAAAACTGATAATTTTGTATGTGCATGAGTGACGTTTAGGGGGCAAAGTCTGCCAAGGCAAACTGAAGTGGGGTCTGGTGCCCCTGTATGAGTTATGGCCCATTGATCAATTTTGATTCTAAAGTTAGTCCAGAGGTGGTGGGCTATGGATTGCTCACAATAATTATTGGTCTTGTTTTCAGTAAGTGTCTGAGCCATATTAAACTCTTTTTATTACACTAATTCACCTGAAGTAACTTAATTTGGTGTACAAGAACATCTTGAGATGGCGGATTGCAGAGTGCAAGAATTAAGTCATTGATACTACTTCACCTGGATTTGGTTTACAAGGACGTCTTGAGATGGCGGAGTGTAGAGTGCAAAAATTAAGTCACTGTGACCTATGACTTGACCTTTGACCTTAACTTTGAACATGTTTGTCCAGGGCATATCCTCTGGACTACTTTACCTGGAGTAGCCAGCTTTGGTGTACAAGGACGTCTTGGCCATATACTACAAGTATCCACTGTGGTAATCATACAAATTGTATTGGATTTTCAACTTAAAAGGGATGTTATGTCTCCAACCTCTTTGAGTGGCCTATATATCTTGATAAAACGTGTCATTTATGAAATGATGAAGGTATGAACTATTGAACATGTATTTTTCATAAAAGACCAGAAAACAAATAGCTGTAGTACGAAACACTTTATTTGAGATATCTTGTTGGACATGTAAATGAATGCTTTATAAAGCTAATGGAATGTTCCAAAAGTACAGATAAATAAAGTCACAACCAGAAGGTCCGGTAATCACATTGTAACAAACGATGATCAAGGTGACAAAAGCACAGTAATTAAACATACACAACTCATCCACGAAAACAACACACGCCTAGAACTCATTCACTGAAACATTATACCTCTATCCCACAACTACGTCAATATTGGTACAACATCTTTTCTCTAAAGTTATTGCAAACATATGGTTAAAGTTGGGGAAAAGTTATTAAATCAACATTCTGCCAGTGCCATTTAAGCGAAGCCTTTTGACAGCTTTAACAATTCATTTTTGAGTTATGTTACTTTATATTCTTACCAGAAGGCATCAACTCTTTTGATACAAGTCCAGACTCAAGTTTTTATTTTCAAAAATACTATTAAATAGGGTCATATTAGGAACCTAAGTATTTTTGACTTATGTGGAAGTGAATTCTACAGTTATTTTTAATATTTTCTCAAAATAGAATACCTATGATATTTTCTTATTTGATAGAGTAAACAATCCTAAATATCTAGTCTGATAATATCATAAACATGTCTTAACTCTTTCCTCATTGATATACTACCCTATTTCCAAGTTGTCATATATCAAAATGTACATCTTGGTTAATAATTCCCAGTGGAAATTTCAAATTTATACATAGTAAATTTAATGCTGTCTATTTCAAGGAATGTGGTGTGTGTATTGAACGATTACATTTACATGCATTTAATTACAAAATAATGAAACAAGGTCTAAAAATAAACAGTTTTTTCTCCTTTGTCACCTCAATACAAAACATGAATGATGATGTGATGATGATGTCTTAAAGTGGAACTCTCTAATGTGCAGAGATACAAAACATCTACTTAAAAGTTCTGTGCTAAAATTCAAAAGAGTGTTCTGTATGATATTCAAGATATCATGTGCCAGCAAGTAGTTTGTGTTTGCTCTTGAACATTAGAGAGCTCCAAAAATGGAAACGTTTTGATGAGTCACAACCATAGTGTTTATTATATATATATATATCAATGCTTAAAGCTGTGTGGATAAAGTACACAATGAATAACGGACATACATGAGATAACACTTAACACCAGTTAACTCACACAAACATGACATGGATCAGCTTATTATTGTAGAACGATTTAAATTTTTACCAACAATATTAAATATCATTTTATTATGCTTAATATTTCCTATATTTGTACACCTATTTTTTTAAGCATTTTCTTATTTCAAAATTTCATTTAAAAAATAAATAAATATTTGACCTGCATGTTACCTAGCCTGCCAATTTATCTTCAGCACTACTGCAAATAAAATCCTTGCAAAAACTACAAAATGGATTTTGTTTTTAAGATTTAAGTTTCCAACCAGTTGTACTACTTATCCTCAATCTCTCCCCTACTCCCCAAGCATCAAAATTTATTTGAAGTCCCCCCCCCCCCAAAACTGTTTCAGTATTCCTGCTTTTTCACACTTTAGCTCTTGGATTACCACTAACGGTTGGATTGATGATACCCCACAGTATATATAATCTTGGCAAGGATGGATATTTGTATTCTAGAACTCTGAATAAACAAATGTAGTGCAGAGGGAGGTCACAGGGGATTTACATACGATGAATGGCCAGGCTCACCAACACACAGCTTGAACTACAGTACAAATGTACAGCTACGTACAAATCCCTATTTGACCCATCCTTACTGTTGTTCACTTCAAATTTTCCCCTCTATATCATATTTCCAAAAATATTAATAATATTAATACTAGTGAAAAGACGAGTATTATTTTCGAATTTGAGACCAAAAATTGCAAGAAAAATATGTTCATTGAATTTCAATTTTCTTGCATCTTTGTTAAATGTAAAACCAGCCAAAAATGTAAAGATGATTTGTTTAAATTAGCAAAATTCCAAATAAAAATGACTCGCTCTTCAAGCATTTTAAACATCAAGGATAGGCCAATATTTGGAATTAAACATTCTCCTGGCAAAATTGCCAAAATAAAAATATTTCAATTTTCACGAACAACAACTGTATAGTATTGTTATGATAAATGTTGAAACACAAATTTGTAGATGAAACCCATCGCAAACCTGGCATATATTTTAATTTAGACCAACTTGTTTGATTTTAGTACCCAAGGTCCAGAATATAACTCGTCAAAACCCGTTATTTAGAAATTTGTGTAAGCCTCGCCATCAGCTGCATGTTAAGAGAGCCTGTGTACTGTGAACTTGTTTATTAAGTTAACTACGGTATATCCGAGTTAACAGTTAACGATATTTTAATCTGTGCCACTCATATTCTTAATGGTCACTACTGCAGACCATTTCATTTGAATTTCTTAACAATCAATACAAAATATTAAAAAAAAGACTGCAAAAAAAATCTATTTTCAATAAAATACACAAAGTATCAAATTTTAGGCCAGTTCTTTCAGGATTTATCGTCAAAAATTACAAATAGTCTTTTGTTGTCAAGTAGTTTAATGAAATGAATGATGACCATAGAGAGATCCATATGCTGTACTGGCGCCTCTTATACAAACGATAATAAATGTTGAAAAAGACGAGTGAAATATTGATGATGAAACCTGATAGTTATTATGCCCTTATAAAGATGTATTTTTAAAATACACAAACATATATAGTGGGTATATCTTGAAGGAGTTATCAACAGAAAAGCCAGTGCAATTGTGTCGCAAAACATTGTTACAACTGCCATTCAATTCCCAACAAAACCATTACAAAGACTTGTGTAAAAAATCTTTTGAAACTTACTTCAAATGACCAATGTCAGTTCCAGGCTGAACTGTTGTGCTGAGAGTTGTAATTATAACTGTGTATCTGACTTGACACCCAGTAATTCTATACATGAATGGAGTGTAATTATTGCACGGTGCCTTACCGGTATCAATTAAGTTTCTACATCAATTAATCGAGGAACAACTTTAGGGAGCATTACATCAATCTTATACAACAGACATGTATACTCAACAAGACAGGAATTGTCACAGGAACAACACAGAAGTTACTATGACTGTTAAACAAAGGAGGGGTGCATGGAAAAGGGGATTTTGAAGTAAAAAAACCTTTACGTGACTTCTTGTAAATTACCCCAACTCAATAATATTTGACATGCAGTATTTTATATCGGAGCCAACCATTTCTATAAAGTCTGGTCATTTATTAGCTGGTCTGTACACTGTTCCTTTTTGTTCAAGACAAAAAGAATGTTCAATTATCTGTATAAAAAGGAAAAACCCATCAACCTCACCTTTTGCATTGTCAGATTATCTTATAAAATCTCCTTTAAGTATTTCGTTCCATTCTATAAGTTCGCATAGCACTTTAAGTGGAAATATTGAATATTATGCAATAATATTAGGTTAATTATACAAAAGTCAAAGTAACAAGTTAGATTTTGTTAATTTTATAAATTATATATATATATATATATCACATGCTAACATCAGCACTTTCAAACAAATCTGTCCTGTGAATTTCATCAGCTTTCAAACAGTCTGAATTTTTCAAGTAAAGGATAGAAATTAATTCACATTTTATTCGTTGTTTCCACAGACTTTGGGGCTTATATCAGAGGAATCTTGTGTCAAGTAATAAAGATCCAGTAACTTCTTCAAAACCATACACTTATGACTCGAAACAATAGTAAAATACACAGAGGATAGGATAGCCAAGATGTTTAAAACAAAATGACAACAATCACATGACACATGAACTATACTATTGACAAGTCACGTGACTAGTTATAGTTCTGTGGCATCGCCGGTGTCAAGCAGAGACAGAGATCCGTAGAAATGGGCAGGTACATTAACGACTTCGCTGACAGGTCTAGGGCCAGGTTTGATGTTGAGCTGCTTGGGTGATGATCTCGCATCTGGCTTACACTTCCTACTTTTTTCAAATTGTGCTTGACGTACATAGTTTTTACTGACTGGTACAGGACGAAGATTGCCACGATTGGTGTCTCCCAGTTGCACATTTTCATCCATGGAACATGTCTCGTCATCTGTGATGTCAACTTCCTTGTCATTCACTTTGATGTTTGTCGAGATGGGTGCAGTAGGTACGACACTGACCTCATCATCTGTTTCCTTTGAAGTGGGAGGTGTGTACGAACCCAGCCCAAGGTCATTACTGTCGGAGTAGTCCTGCAATGTCTTAATGTCAACAGGGTGCCTCTTGATATTAAAGTGATTGTGCTGGAGGAAATTCTCTGCCGATTTTGATGGCAGTGTGACACATTTCTTCCTCAATGGGGTAGCAGACAAATTGTTTGTACCATATGCTGGATCACTGTATGCACTCCCAACACTGCGAGTCCCAGGATCCAAGGCGATCATGAGGTCACTCCCTGCTGTGGGCAGATTTACAATGTCAACACAACTGTAGGGTGAAGCCTCCACATTTCTCAAAACATCCTGACTAGATGACATTTGTTTCTTTTTCCACAATGGAGAATGTGGGTCTCTAAGAAATGTCTTGTTGCCTTGGATTCCGTAGTCATAGCGTGTGGTTCCCCGAGGGGGGGTCTGTGGAGGGTGACCCTGGGTGACCCCATAGCCATACTGCCTCCTCTCTAGGGTGCCTCCCGTTGGATGAAGTCTGGAGAAGATTGAGCCAGCGGCAGAGATCATGCTGCCCCTGCCACTGTCAATACCTGCTTTCCCTCCACTTGATCGCTGGTACATCCGCTGTGGATCGCCATACAGCTGTGACTGAAAGACAGGATAACTCACAGTAACGATCTGTACAAAAGCATGCTTGTTTAGAGTAAGATATATTCACATCAGTCCAGTATAAAATTCATGTGGCATAGTCCACTCATAACAAAAATAAAAATTAAAAGATGTTTCCAAAACCGATCAGTCAAACGAGCATACATGCTTAAAGTCTTTGTGTTTCAGGTGTTTTGACATAAATACATATAGCATAATTCTGTTAAACTTACACGGTGATCATTTACAGTTAAGTCTTTCTTCCTAGAGTTTAATTCATTTAGACATTATGAACAGTTTCTGTCTATAATTACAGCCTTTACCAAACATAAAAGATTAGTTACCTTGGTCAGCGTGGCATTTTTGTTGATCAAAGGGATGTCTATTGACCCATCAGGAGATGAGGGGGAGGAGCTGTCATGACGATGACCATCAATCCTCTCGTAGATGCTATCAGAGTCGTCAGAACTGGGTGACCGTGGTGGTAGAGGGTCAGGCATGGGCTGCAAGGGAGATAACTCAAATTATAATCTGTCCAAGAAGACACACAATGGGTTATTCATAAAGTCCTCCCAACACCTCAAGTATATAATTTCTTTTGAGATTTGCTTTACACTTGTTTGGATTAAACCTAAGAGGCACTGGAATAATTTGTCCTAGCTATAATACTAAGTAACATTTGAAAATATACTTCAGATGTACGGTCAGGTATCCACAGGAGAAAACCTTTTCCTAATCATTTACCATGGCAAGATCTTGCACATATACTACAAAATATTATTACAGCTTCACATAAATCTTTGACTTCTTGGAGGAATTTTCCCCCACATCTCTATGAATAAGGCACCACAAATGATACAAATCTCCTGATGTGTAGAAGGTCAGTTTGATAGCCTTGTGATACATCTTACCAAAAAATACCTATACATGTATAAAGTTAGTTACATATCACTGTAGCTTTATTCACTAATGATGAATAATTTAATGTGCATATTTATAGATTTACATGTACACATTAAATTTTGACAAAAGTAAGGGACAAAACCACATTAAAACAGACAGAACAGAGGGACAAGTGTAGGAGTTAAGAGGTAGACAGTTTCTTAGTTCAATGACACATTGACAAAACACTTCCAAACATCTTCAAAAAGTTATGCTTGAATCATTTTTAGAATCTCATATCCATATTTAATCAGTAAAGAAAATAATACTGGAATAAATTTCAACCTGTGTCATTAAACTAATGTTTTTTTTTGAAGTGAAAGTGGTTAATAAGTGATTAACTTAAACACACAGATAATATTGTGGGTACATGCCAGTGCACTATCCTTACCATGAAGAAGTAAGTTCCGGACGTCCAAGTTGAAGAACTGTAGTCCGGAACGAAATTCTTTCCAAAACAAAATTTAGACCTTTGATGGATTGTTTTCATAAAACTTCTTCGTTTATTCTGTTAAAATATTTTATCATTTTTGCAAATTTTCCTCCTTGCTTACTTAATTTTTTTCAATGGTTTTGGCAACTTCAGATAGCAAAGCATTGTTCACACTGGTTCCATACTTGTTTACTATGTTTGTGTTAGCATGTGTTAGTAAGCGTTCATAAGATTAAGGGGAGATAATTTAAGGTGGGATGATACTTACAATGGGTGGGAGAGGAACATGGGGCATTATAATGTCATACGGCTTGAACTTCTGTTTGACAGTAGTGACACAGCGTCTGTAAAGAGGACAAAAAAGGATATTTATAACATAATCTTGTGAAAACCACTTATATTATGATAAAAAGCATCACATGTAAACTAATTTCTTGAAATTTGAATTTTTCCTTTTTTCCCCCCCTTTTACCAAAGGTTACGGAAAATTGATGATTATTTTAGTGACACTTATTAAGCACCAGAAAGGACCTTTGAAGGACTTCAACTTTTAACCTGCTATGTTGCCTTTGAAGAAAAATCTGAGAAGTGTTAACTGTCAGTGTTTATATATAAATAGACAACATGAGAGTGTAGGCAACACAATAGATATAAATACTTACTTGACAAAGATGATGACACTACAAAGAGCCAGTATACAGACAAAGATGACTGCAGCAGCAATTCCACCTATCTCTTCCATAGATATCCCCACTGTATCAGATAGAGGTGGTATACATTTTAATATTAATTATGATAAAATAATCGGGACACAAATTACGAGAGAAAATAATAACACTAATATGCTTTAATACTGTTGTGATAAATCTTCTATCTTTTTGATCTGTTGTTAATGCTATATTTTATTATTTCCTCATTACCATTATTTGTCAATTGTTCCACAACTACACATTGTCTTAAATAGGCAGTGCATGTAACATCACCCTTCCCCCCTGTTTGTATGTCCTCCAAAAACTCCAGTCGGAATATGTACCTTTCATTTTAACCAGAACATGTCCGTGACATGAATGCCCCTACTCCCATTCAAATTAGTTTATTTTTTTTTTACATATTTTTATGAACAGTAATGGTGACCTTGACCTACACATTTGTTCTCTAAAAAAAATAATCATTGGAATGATTATCATACTTGAAAATTGTATGAAATCTATTAATAAATGCAATTGCTGGACAGATATTACTGAACTGGTTGACAAATTTCTATAAATAGTAATGGTGACCTCAGCCTTGACATTGGAACTCTGAAACTTTGACCTTCGTATAAAACCTATCTAAAGTTTGTTGAGAAATCAGGTCTCCACAATGATGACATTGAATCAAGATGGGATTGACATGGGAAAACTATATGCACCCGCCTCCCCCCTACAATAGCGGGGGCAGTAAACAAGGACACAAACTCCCATTTACCCACCCTTGATGGGATGTTGTATTGTGGTGTACAGTGGAGACGTTACTGGTCCCTGTCCTGCCGCAGCCTCAGCAGCCAGCCATATCCGATATGTTGTCTCTGTCTCAAGGTGCTGCAGGGTGAAGGTCATTGTCTTGCCATTGACTGTCATTACCTTTACTAAGCCTGTGATACAAAAGAGGTCAAAATCATTACATAGAGTAACATAATTAATATACACGTATATACGCAGACTCCAAAATTGACTTAATCTTACACTTGTTATCTTAAAATACAGCTGCAGGCATAATACCAGTGTTTGATTCAAAAGAATCTATTAAAAAATTCAAACATGTGACACATGTGACCTTGAAAGTCAAACAAGGACATTAAATTGAACATACTTTATAGCCTTTCATACCAGCATGCTTCTGGCCAAATATTATTACCCTGGCCATTTAGATTAACATATTTGACCCCTGTGACCTTTAATATAAGTCAAGGTCATTCATTGATAGCCCCTTATCACAACATGTTACTGGCCAAATATCAACACTGTAGGCCTCTTGGTTATTCAGAAAAAGTTGTTTTAAGGTTTTAACATATCTGACCACTTTGACCTTGAATATAAGTCAAAGTAATTAATTTGAACAAACTTCGTAGCCCCCTATCTCAGCATGTTACTGGCCAAATATCAACACCCTAGGCCTCTTGGTTATTCAGTAGAAGTTATTTAAAGGTTTTATACATATTTGATCCCTGTGACCTTGAATTTAAATCAAGGTAATTTATTTAAACAAAATTGGTAGCCCTTTATCTCAGCATGTTACTTGCCAAATATTATCACCCTAGGCCTCTTGGTTATTCATCAGAAGTCATTAAAAGATTTCAACATATTTGTTGACCCTGTGACCTTGAAATGGATGAAGGTCATTCATTTGACCAAACTTGGTAGCACTTCATGCAAGCATGCTACTGCATGGCCAAATATCATCATCCTAGGCTTCTTGGTTACTGAGAATTTTTTTAAGGTAAAAAGTTGACGCTGGACAGACGGATGCCGAATGGACAACGCACCATGGCATAAGCCCACTTGCCCTTTTGGCAGGTGAGCTAAAAATGTTGTAAACTTTAATAATTCTAGTTGAGTTGTCTCTCCTTGCATAATTAAAGATCTTACAAATTCAATTTACTGCCCTAGTAGATATTTTGTGATGATTACTTACCATATTATACAATTAGCACGTGGAATGATCAGAAGAACTCCTACAGGTACATGAGAAAGGCAAAATGACTTACCTGTACAGTTGCCGTCCCTGGCTGCGGTACAGAAGAAGATGAGGTAGGAGTGTATGTAACCGTGAGATTCGTGACACTGGAACAGGTCCCAGTCCAGTCGGACTCGGTTGTCTCCAGGATACGCCATCAAAGCGAAGTTCTTAGGGGCCAGGGTAGGTTCTGTAACACAGTGATATTATTACTAGTGTTGTAAGTTGATTTTGATAAAGTTCTGAATTCTGGTAAAAAAAAATCTGTAGGTAATTCATGAATGACACATGCAAAACACGATGCAAAAATGACATATTTCCTATTTTTTTTTCAAAGAATATTGTTACGTCCATGACTTACAAAACCACATTTCAGTGATAACCTTATAGTTTGTCTATGAATTTAGATAAAGTAGCTTTTCAGTTTTCGTATAATTCTAAAATATTCTTACTTTCATTCTTGTTAAAAAGGCAGGAGTTCCACAATATTCCACTGCTTATTTTCTCCCCAGAAGACATTTTGGTTTCCATGGAGATGCCAAATATGGTGAACTCTAGGGATGTCCTTGACACATTTGAGTAGAATTCTTTTGTGCCTGGATCCACAAGTTTCCATTGTAGCGGTTCCTGAAAGATAACATATAAAACATAAGTCAATCATAAGCTGTGTTGAAATGAAATATTTTAAACTTAGCATTATAACAAAGTGAGTATTGGACTTGCTGATGGTGACCACTGACCCTGTGTACTAAAAATGGGCAAAAAGTGGCCTCTGACTTACAAAGCACCATAGTGAACCTGATCTACTGACTACACTGTGGCCCCTAACTTACTGAGCTATACTGTGACCCCTAACTTACAAATCCACATCCTGACCCTGACTTTCCAACTTCACCGTGACCCCTGATAAACCAAGCTTTGTGACCCTGATTACTCATTACTCCTCTGTGACCCCTGACTTATAATTACACAGTTAACTATGACCCCTGACCTGCCAAGCTTTATTGTGACCCTAACTTGTCAAGTTTTATCATGACCCCTAACTTTCTGACTACACCGTGACCCCTGACCTGATTACACCATGACCCCTGACACCTAGCTACATCGTGACCCCAGACTTACCGAGCTACAACGGTGTAGATGGGGAGATCCCTTACACATGAACACTGTGTAAGATGCAATAGTTGGATCAGTATCTCCCTCTTCATTCTTAGGTGCTGTCCAGCTCATTCGTACCAAATTCTGGACATCAGAGCTAGCATTAACTACCTCAACTACAAAGTTCTCTGGGAATGCAGGCACTAGATAAACAACAGACAGAGATAAGGCTTGTTATTAGCAACACAAAACACGCCCTAGGTGACTACAGAACATAGTAGAGATCAATTAATTAATCAATAGAAAAATAAAGACTTTTTTTTGCACACATATGATTGACAAATAAAATTAGCAGTTAAAATTATTCATGTGTTTTTGAAGATATTCCAATCACAAAAGTTATTATTAAAGGACACAACTTGCTAAGTGGCAGTGACCTACTTTTCGACTGTGCGGGTATAAAGATGGTAGAGAAGTGTGGTGACAGTCCTGCTTTCGTCGCCCCACGAATCTCGATCACATAGTCCTGACTTCCAGCCAAAACAAGGCTGCCTTGATTGGCGTGACTCACATACATTTCCTCCTTACTGCTCGTGCTCTGTGTAACCTTAGTGATTTGGTAGTACTTGATCATTCCGTTAGCAGCAGTTCTTGGAATAGGCTATAAACATATACCAATGATAAACGGAAGTTATATAAAGGAGATTTTTTTTCCAAATTAATTTTCAATGGATATCAATTACTTATACATTGTACTATTTTGAATACATGTAACTAGTGAATTCAGCCGAATCACAAAAGTTACAAATAACCGCAAACATGAGATAGTAAAGTTAGATGTATAGAATGAAGACCTGCTTTGTAACATTTCTTTACCAGTTCACTACAACTATACATAACTATAAGTGACATTTAATCCCTACCTGCCAATACAGGATGATCTGGCGACAGTCCTTGAGCATGTCACACGGTTGCTCCGAAAAACTACCAGACTGGAGAGAGGGGGCAGCACCAGGCACTGTAAAGGAAGGCGTTACCAATTACTTTATTTTCAAAACATATCACATGATCATTCTTTAATACAGTGTTTAACTTGTTTAAGATGTTCTTGATCTTTAAACAGTCATTTCTTTTTGCTTTTATTTTGTACTTCTCTATTGTACTGTAATAATTTTTTCAAGTACCCAATTGCGAGTATCAAATATCGTAACATAAGCAGCCATCAAAGACAGTAAGTACTGACCATCTTCCCTGGTCAGCAGAGTGGTGTCCACTTCCTTACTCCAGAACCCATCGATTAGAGGTGAACAGCGGATCTTAACCACATAGATAGTGTAGGGTGTCACACCACAGATAGAAACATTGGTGTTTCCATTGGAAATCTCAAACTCCTGAAAACAAATGAATGTAGGTTATAATCAAATTTATCTAACACTTCTTAATGTTATAAAATAGCTTGATAATTATTCAAGGAAAGAAGGCAAACAAAAAATAAAACCTGACTAATAAAGAGTCTTCAAATTTCAAAGATATTTAAAGATGTAAATGTAGAGGATATTTATGATGGCAAAAAAGAAAAACATCTTTCCAGCATATTATATGAACACATAAGAAACAAACCTTCCAGTGATGCGGATCCCATTCCGAGTTGTACTGGATACGGAACACTTTGCTGTTGTTAGGACGGGAGTGGGACCAGGAGAAGGCCATACATGTACTGTTGTACGTGTATTTGACATTACTGACCGGTGCAGGCTCCACTACAGATGAGAATACAATTGTAAGTTCAAATATCTCTAACCTTCAAATAATGGTGACTAGTACAAGTGAATTACAAAACAGGCATTTATGTACAAAAATCTGGATCTGTAGCTATTGACGTGATAAAACACATTTTTTAAACCAAAAATACTATCTATAAAAGTTTAACCCATTCACCCCGAAAGTCACATTTGAACCTTACCAAAGATATGGCAAGTCCAGTTTAGGATGGTAGGGGTGAGTTAAATGGCATAGAACAAAGCAAGATAGACCTCTATTCTCACTGATATATGTAAAATTGGCAATGTTCAGATCAACAGAACTGGATTTATGCTTGATGATTAACATTTAAACAGATCATTTCCTGGAAATGTTCCTGAAGTGATTATAGTGAGCCAATAATATAATATTCCTGGACATTATTGCTAGGACACTTAAGAATTCGAAAAACTTTTGCAATAACAATGACTTTGTGCTTTAATACATTTGTGTATAGTCATGCTTGCATTCATATTTTCAAAACAAAAAAAGATATGCCAGCTTTTTTGAAACAGAACCAATAATATGTATACATGTATATAAATGTCCAATCGTATCACGTCTGATAAATGTCCAACCATATCATGTCTAGGTACCATAACATGTCGGGGCACTCAGACCTCCACAACTGTGTTGTGCATTACGCCTTATCCGATTCTCTTTATGGGAAATGTATGTAAATGAGATGGCCATGAGTATGTCCCATTACCTTCAAATTAATCTAGGTCTAGCATGTGAAAGGGAATCCGTACTGGGAATTAAGTCTTATCCCATACACTAGGACTCCTCGACAACGGGCAAACAAGCAAAGCGAATATATTGTAACATTATTATCTCATTCTGTTATTGTATTGTTACTAAATGACCATTGTTGAAATATCTTTCCAAATATAAGTTCCTTGTAAAATTTTTATTCAATCCAACAGAATAACAATACCACTAGGTTTTGGCATAAAGTGTCAAAAACAGGTCAAAAATCAATGTTGAACCTCTAGGAACCTCAAATGATTATCATCCTAATACTATTACTCAAGGTTGCATTAATGAGTTTCAACACTTTCACCAAAACTTACATCAACCAATGCTGACAACAATATCAGGGTGACTATGTGAGCCCCGATATTCCTGAAATAGACCAGCTTAAAAATAATATTTTCTTTTTCAACATACATATTTGCAGACAGAAAATTAAGGTACTTGGTACTTTTTACGGAGAATTCTCACTTTCGATTTTCTGTCAAATGTTTGACACAAGTATACACACGATGTTTACAAGCGATATCTTAAAGTCCTAAATGTTCTTCCTAGTTTTTGTGTAAGAGTTGTTCCCCTTACCAATGCGTCGTGTGTCCTTTTTCATGAGCTGTGACTTAGCCATATCTCCAGTTCGCGTGTTATGGATTGTCAACTGCATATAGTACATCATTCCGTCGTAGTAAGTGCTGTCAAACGCACCCATCTTCCAAGTACAGGAAGTAGGTGTTGGGTGGGGACAGTCTGCATGCTCCATGTACCTGTGGAGATAACAGTAACGGGTTAAAACATCCAGAAGCATGGTCTGGCTAAGGGGTTAACAGATGGAAGGATAAACAAGGTGACTGCTATATAATCCTAATTATTTCTTATGAGAAGACTTTGGCATTCCAGAAAAGTTTATCCTTACTAGTTTATCAATCTGTATTGTAAATGTGGACGTATGTATATAAGAATGTACTTACTCCACCGTCCACACCAGGTCAATCTTGATGTCTTCCGTGTGGATGTAGTTGAGCCCTAGCCTCCACACACAAGTCATGTTCTCCCAGTTATACACCCGGCAGTCAATGTCCTCCACCACCTTTGGTGCAACTGTTACATAATACATAAACATCAATAAACTATCATACATTTTACTGTGAATTTGACTAGAAAGACCTGCACATCTCCTACAACCTGTCATTTACAACATTATTGAATACAAATGCTTTAATGTTTTTGGAATTCTCACGAGACAGATTTTACTGACATATGATACCTAATTTTACGTTATCGTATATAATGCATCGTCTTATAAATGTTAATCTTGACATTTTTGTTTATAAAATTTAAGATAGACATTGTGTTGTGTGGTAAATAAACATTAACTTCAGTTTAAGAAACATCTGATCTAACATTTAATAATTATATTGCTTTCAACAAAGACCTTAAACATCCATATCCAATCTATTTCTAACGTTCATGTTATATCCATATCCAATCTATGTCTAACGTTCACGTTATATCCAATCTATGTCTAACGTTCACCTTATATCCATATCCATTCTATGTCTAACGTTCACGTTATATCCAATCTATGTCTAACGTTCCCGTTATATCCAATCTATGTCTAACGTTCCCCTTATATCGATATCCAATCTATGTCTAACGTTCACCTTATATCGATATCCAATCTATCTCTAACGTTCACGTTATATCCAATCTATGTCTAACGTTCACGTTATATCCATATCCAATCTATGTCTAACTTTCACGTCAGACTTCCATATGATGCTGTCAAGTGACCTTGATCAAACACTTATTTTTTACCTTAACATAACACACTCTCATATTTGACCTTGACACTTACATTCGACCTTGACATACTGGTTGGCGATGACCTTGGGTGTGCCGTGGGTTGTGTTGAGTTTACAGACATAGTTGCCCTCATCATACATGGACTCGATGGGTAGGCGGAGCTGTATGGTGCGTGTGCTGAGCCGAAACACATACTTTCCTGGAATAACCTTGTTGTCCTTACGAGTGAAGTACATTCGTGATGAATCTTCCACCAGGGGGCGGGTCAAGTTGCATGTCAGCACCAACTCATGGCCGATATAAATGTATGGATCATCAGGCAGAAGTACTGCAAAACAGACCAGAGTTGTTATTATTGGAGCCATTATCGTAGGGTTCAATACAATTTTCATGAACTAAATTTATTAATGCTCAAATTTATGACAAATCAATGCAATTGTTAAAATCCTAACACGTAACACATCAGATATGGGATATATTAGTTAGTCTTGCATAGCTATCTGAATTTTCATCTATATAAAAACCCAAATGGGATTATAATTTCATCAATATAGCCTCTAATCTTGACACCAGTTCTTCAAAAATCTCATCATACAGATATTTTCTTTTCTTTTAATGTATCAATTTACAATTTCATCAATTTGTTCCTATTTCAGAAATGATCTTTGGTATGGAGCTCATATAAACGAGGTTTCATCGTAACTCAGGTGACTATTAAACTGACATTACTGGCTTCCGAAGACCCAGATTAAATGTTAATATCCTCTTAAAATGCTGAATTAATTGATTTTTAGAATTTTAATACCACTTTCATAATATGATGCTTAAACTTGTCTTCAGACTAAAAGGTAACCTCATAAAACATTCTTTCACAGATGATTCTGTCACTGTTGGTAACGGAAACTTGCCTATAAAGGACAACTCGGGTTATCAATTATATAAAACCTGGCTAAGAGGGCTACCTGTATGAATAAGACAATATAACAAATCGTCTATAACATCATGTCCTAACTTATAACAGACCCATGGTTTACAAGTGTCTATATATCTCCTTTCCTGTTCAGGATCCTGACCAACTGCAGGCAAAACCCAAGATAAATCTACCATGTTTTTTTTGCAAAGACAGTGACCTAGCTAGCTCCCTTTCATATCATTTTTGATATTAGTGTAGAGCAATTGGGCCAGAGAACGTCTGATGACCATGTAGCTCGATTGGTTAGAGTGACAGTATAACAATTTGAAGTCTGGGCTCCAATCCTGGCCTAGCCATGCTGAACTTTTTACACTTGGAACACTTAACTGTTTGATTTTTTTCTTCATAAAAGCCCTACAATGTATGGTTTTCTTGTCAGAAATGATTTATCAAAGCTATAGTCATGCCAGAAAAATGAGTTTCCAATCGTATGCATGGTAACAGGTTCTTGGCAGTGGTACAAGGATTCTTGTTTCCCTTATATACAGGTAAGTATTTAAAGTAAGTCAAGTCATATTATTTAAATGTAACAGTTTAAAAAATGTGATTGATTCTTGCCAAGCTAGAAAACCTAACAACTGTTATTGTGCATTTCAAATTGTGTTAAAGTTTGCATCGATCTATTTTAATTGCATGGGTAAAACAATAAAATGGTTGTATTGTGGTAGTTTCTGAGTTTAAATTAAATCAATTTTTTCACCTGAACTGAGAAACAAATTAAATTTATTGCAATGATCAATAAATCTTTGTTAATTTGTTTGACTGGTTTCATCATCAAAGAACTGGTACTGTAGAAAATTAGTTTATCATGCTTGCTGCAGATTTATAGCCAAAGTAATATTCAACAAGACTCATTTAACATAACCAGCTTTCTGTAAACTGGATCGGGAAATCCATACCCAGATAACAGTTTCACTGTGCTATTCAATATCTTCAAATACCTGATATCAAATGAAATATTTTGGTTCAAAAAAATGATTATGAAAAAGAAAAAATCCCAAATAATTTTGGAATATTTAGATAAATTGACCAAACTTTAATAAAAGATACTTTAAATAACTGAAATAAGTATATTTAGACCCAAGTCTACATTGATCCATTGGCTTGACAACTTCCTGTATGACTTTCTATCAAAATTTCAAAAATATCCAATGATCTTTTTTTAAGCTAGACTGGAAAATACACATTATATACAGATATTTGCAACATTTAATAGCTAACAGCCAGAGCACTTGCCAATATATACCTAATTAGTAATTACTGTAAATAAAACGATTCTGTTTTAAATGGTTTACCAGGTAACTGAAATCCCAAAAGGCAGGAATTTATTAAATCCCTTTATATATAGTTGATATCGCTAGATACTATACCCTTAGTTCTCTCTTAAATTAGAGCTTTATCAAATGTGTTGGGAATGATATTGAAGAGGTAATTAACTTTCTGATCTGTAGAGTTTAGAGCCTTAATCCAGATGTTATACTTGGAACACATTATATAGCATTAGCTAAGATATTCTGTCTCACAGTTATACAAAACCCTGAGTATACTTATATCTAGTGTATCAGTTAGAGCCAGCTACATGTGTCATCTACCTACACACCCCATCAGGTAACAATACCAAGTTTACAACACTCCGGTGAAAACTTTGGGTGATCAGTCTGACAATGACACCCAGGTGATACAAAACTCAGGTGATTACACTCATTTGATTACCCTGGTGATAACACTCATTTGATTACCCTGGTAATAATACTCATTTGATTACCCTGGTGATAACACTCATTTGATTACCCTGATGATAACACTCCGGTGAAAACACGCTGCTGATAATACCAATGTGATAATACTCACTTTAAAACACTGGTGATTACACTCTGTTGATAATCCATTTGATAACACCCATGTGATAACACCCATGTGATAACACATACTTTTAAAACACTGGTGATAACACTGGTGATAACATCAATGTGATAACACTCATTTCATAACACTTTTTTAAGACATTCAGGTTAACATTTTGGTGGTAACACTCGGGTGATAGTGTTCTTGGTACAAAATATAATTTTGGGTGATAACAGTGGTAAATAAAGCTACAACAATCAGGACATAAAATGTTTAATTCAAGGGAGATAACTGTTATACCTTTAACCGTCTTAGGAAGGAGGTGAAATATGTGCAATGAGCAGAATTAATCCAATCATGACTGACTAGTGCTTCACAGTGCAGACTTTATATAACTTTGTTTATCAGTTAACAAGCCAAAAATGGAAAATGTATAAGTCAAGTTAAAAACCGATGTATTTTGTATAAATTATATACAAGTAAAGCTACATTTCACACAAGCTGATCACAACCAAGATACTAGTTAAAGCATTATTAGCACTCAGGGACCGTGCAATATTTAAAAAATAATGCTGTTAATTAAACATAACTACATCTGTTTGGATTTGAAATTACCACTATCTGATAAAAAAAAAAATGAAAATAGTTTTCCATTTTAAGCTATTTGGAATAAAAACTATTTTGAGTAAACAAGCAATTCAGCTGACGAGAATGAAACAAGAACAGCCCAGCTGTTCTCAGGTTTAGATGTCTATCACAATCCCCATGATACAACATGATGTAGTATATGTAGATTTTGTCCTATAAATATTTCATGTCTGCAGTAAACAAGGACAGTTGCTTTTTTAATTTGTTTCAAAAAGTAAATATCGGGCCAGGTAGCTTTTACAGTAAACAGTTTTGATTTTGTAAGCTACAGTGAGTATTTCACATAGTGATGTTTTTGGAGCTGGCTTTTTCCTATCTCTACTTTAATCCTACAACTTTATTTAAAGTCAAATCTAATTTTATGGTAATTTAATTTCAGTGTACAGCGAAACCTGTCTTGAAAGATCTCTTAAGGGAGAGAACAAACGCAGTCTTAATAGACAGGTAGACTATAAAGTATGGTTAGCATAGAAAACATTATTTGGGATCTTGTATAGTGGCCATTTTAAGGTAAGTGCCTGTTAAAGCAGGTCTTGCTGTACTTTAATTCAGTCAAATATTGTACACTGTTTTCAATAGCTGAAACAAGTTTGATACAATTAGCAAAGTTAAACTGTATATTAGAAAACTATTAAATTTATATTGATGTAACTTCAAATTGACTTTGAATTAAATAAATTGAGATTTTGATGATAACCTGTCTAGTTTCCTGTGATATGATCCGGAGAAAAATACAAGTCATCCTTCAATCCAGAATTAATCACCACTTTTAAATCACCCAACCATGTCCAAGCTTTTTGGTCAGTAATCAAGTATCACTTTCTTGGTGGTCGTGTGTTACTTCTGGCTATAAAATCATATCACCACTTTAATGGTAGTCATGTCCTGAACTCAAAAAAGCTGAACTTGATTCGAGTTTAAAGAGTTCATATTTCCATCTCTGATATTATCATTTAGATTTTTGTGTGCGAGGATGGTCCGAGATTGAGTGCTGCTCCTTGATTTAAATAATTTTACTGCATGTATTTGTAGCTAAAATGGTACTAATTGACACTAATATGAAGATTTCAAATCCCCCCCACCCCTGGCCAGGACAAAATATCTTTATTCTTTTGCTTAATTGATAGACTTCATGAGCTTCACCTTTAACATTGAAACTAAGTTTTCTGTACAGAATGCTAAGGAATGTAAAGAGATTTGATCTTCATGCAGTGCGTGGACGAGTATATCTTGTTTTGTGTTATTTAACTTACATACTATACAGATATATTTGTTACCTTTAAACATGACTTACCTCCTATGTCCCCCTCATTGCTGTACATGAAGCCTGAGGCGAGGGTTGCCACGGCGAGGGAGAGAAGTGCGTACAGTGCCACGCCTTCCATACCACCAGGGTAGTGTGTTCATGTCCTCACCCTAACACATCACAGGGCTGTCGTACCTGTGGAACAGATATAGGAACATTAGAACACTTGCAGCAATTTCTGTACCAAAAAAACAAACATGATCATGAATCAATTAACAACGTAGAACGGATCATGATGTCAGACTTTCCAAACTTTGGTTTGTTTGAAAGAACATGAATGGGTAACCTCTTGACAATATTTCTTCATGAGCTGTTCTGATCCTTATTATCTCTATATAGTCCTTTTCCTACATGACATATAACTATTCATGCAAGAGTTGCTTTGTGACAAACTATATCTATACTTTACATAATGTACATTTTAGTCCTTCCCTAGATTCTGTCACAATTTGTCAGATGCTAAAAGCCAAACATGAACTTGGATGTGGATGTAACAAGCACATTCAAGCAGGGTTTTAAAATGCTCTAAAAGCATTCAGCCATCTGGGACACAATTCTTTTCTACAGCAGCAAATTAAGGTCAGACTACTCAAGCTGAACATGCTAAACAAGACAATCTAGAACAATTCCGATTAGGTTTTCAGTAAATTAAATAAAAGTTTAATGGAATAGGAAGAGTTTGAGATTCTGTTTATCATTACCTCAATTAATTCATATACCATGACTTATTTTGTGAATACTCAGACTAGAAAACTATCAAAAGACAACACCATCAGTTTTGCTTCATTCAATTTGTGACCTGATTTCCTTTTATCAAAAAAATAAATATTTTGTTTTGAATTTCCATCATTTTCATTGAATTGTTGTCAGTTTAACAATTTTAACAATATAAGTTAACGTACATAATGTCATAAATGTGCAGGTATTATTTTACAGAAACTTCGGAAAAAACTCAACTGTTAAGTTGCAATACCCAAAACTAGCTCCCATTATATTCGTCAATGAATTTCTTTCTTTTTTTTCTTTTCCTTTAAAAAAAATACTAAACAGAGAAAAACCTCTGCATATAATTTCACACATAAAAATATATCGGAATGTTTCCACGCCTGTATTAAAGTATGGACTCATATGCATCATTGCCTTAAACAGAAGATAATGGGGACAGACAGATGTCTGTTGAGAGGGGGAGGGGGCTTCCAACTTCCTGTAATTAACGCTATTATTTCGGAATGTCCCAAGCTCCTGCCGATCCATGCCCATCCATCCCCCTACCGTCACTTTGAAATGGATAATTTGATTCGGTCATAATGAGCTACATACAAAATTTGATATTTCAGATTCGCTCTGCTATTATTTATGGCTGTTTAAATCAGTTTAACTGTCAATTTTGGCGGCACATGATGGGAGTATAATTGTGTGATATGGACAAGATAAGGCCAGACTCTCTCGCCTATCTTCACAGATATTCCACACTCCAGGCCTTCAGTCGTACATATATCCCAAGCCTACAGCAACACCAAATGAAATCCTCTGTAATTAATGAAACAAATTTTCACGAAATCATGTCTTGTGTGTTTCTCAATTCTGACAGTTACGCTGTGGAAGCATGCATAGAATAGCGGCAGAGATGGTCGCGTGATATGCTGCAACGTTGAGAATTGTGTAACAGACATTACCAGAAACATTGTCGGGGATAATTAGATTTACAACTACTAGTAAAATATAGTAATGGTTAATTTGTAATACAAATTTATTGTTATGGTTCTATCGAGTTACTATAGCGATATTCTATGTGACCGGAGGGAAAATACAGCAACTTGAAACTGCTTGACAGTATCAACCTATCTTAAATAGCATTCAATGTGAATTTGGATTTGCACACAGAAGATACAAATCAGATACCAGCATATGTAGGTGAAAAACCACTTCCATAAGCAGTTTCTTTATCAAAATAAAGTGGATCAACAAAATCATATTAATTCTATTTTTATCAAATCAAATTATGATTATAAGCATTTATCAACCAATTCCGTAAAAGTATCAACCAATTCCGTTAAAAGTTTATTATCAGAAATATGAGACTAATTTTGTTTAAACTTTTGATAAAACATTTTACAAAGTAAGCAAATTCTGTATGATTAATGTTGCTATAAATATTCAATTTTCTCTGGGATAACAATTATCTCAACGAAGATAAACATCATCACAAATAGTTTTAAATAGTCTGCAGAATTAAATCATAAATATATTACAATCTGAGAGATGTCCATATTATGAAAATTTGAGAGAAAAAAGATAAAAAAAATCTATTAGGGAGATGTTGATGAAGAGTAAATTCACAAACCTCAGTAAAATAATTAGTTGAATTACACACAAGGCTGTTAAGGTGTCCAAATATATGTATCCAAATTGACCCTCAGCCAAGACAGCAGGCAGGTTAATTAAACATCCAAAGTCAAACACACCACTGGAAAAGTTTCTATGTTTTCCAGTTTTATATGCTTTTTGATAACATTTAAAGATTAGTTGAGCACACTTAGCTACAGTATACATACATGTAGGTCTATAAATGTCAAATACAACAGACTTGGATTAAACTCCTGTTGTTACAACAGTTTCACAAGTTTCAGACATTATTAGGAAAATCCTTAGGATTAGTAATTGAATATGATCTAACTGTTCTGTCCTTTGGAGTTAATCCCAACAGTCCCTAATTCCCTTAACAATGATTTACAATATCCTCATGCTTGCCTCTCCTAATCCTGCCCCTGTGTCGACACCCAGGGAGCCAAACTCAGGGCTTACAACAAAAGGGGAGAGTTTGCCTGTTGGTTCTGCTATCAATGGTGTTAGGGTTGTATAAGATATTACATGATAAACAGTAACACAGACATTCAGATTCACACCCAGAGCTGTGAAATCTGTTAAATAAACAAAACATCAAATTGGAAAGTGAATACAGAAATGATCTGGATCAAAGAGAAGCTTGGAAACAAAACCAACAGATAGAATTTTAAAGATGGGTCACAATGTGTAATTGTAAGATGTCAAGTAAACAGTGTGAAGACAAAGAGGAAGAGTCAGGATCAAAGCTAAGCTCAGGCCTAAGTGTTAAAAATACCTACACAAATAGTCACATAAAGATCTAGGATTCATTCTTATCAAGATTATATCAAAAACAACAGTAACATCAAAGATTTAAAGCTTGCAAACAAATGTCAAAATTCTTCTTCCTTCATCCATCACTCTATGTACACATTTCATAAACATTACAGGTAAGTGATTAAAATATTACATTACCAGTAAATTCAATTCTCCTTGGACAAACCCTGATCTGGATCAAAGGAAAACTTGTTAGTATCCGTCTGGTAGCTAGAAGCTAGCCTCCTAGTGTAGAAGATGTAGAAATGAGATAATGCTTTTCATCTGTTCAAACAGGGACACACTGGGACGGTAAACGTTGAAGTCAGACTATGTCACGTCTTGCCCCAAGCTATTATAATCCTTACACACTTATTACGTATATACAGAAGTGTAAGTGTGCCTCTCTTTACCTGTGATGTCACAGGTGTAACCATCACACAGGTAAATCCACTCACCTTATACTACTGAGTTATTGTAAGTTTCTACTTTTGGTGAACATGGCATTACTCTAAAGTTATTATGTTTTTGTGAATACAAATGTACTGGGTTAATTACTGGTGTGTATACTGAGTTACTGTAAGTTACTTCATTTTTGTGGACACTGGGTTACTGTAAATTACTTCATCTTTGTGGACACTGGGTTACTGTAAATTACTACATTTTTGTGAATACTGGATATAAATGTAAGTTACTTCATTATTGTGAGCACATGGATTATTGAAAGGACTGTTTTGTGAAAATTTATTTTTGTGGTATATGCTATAAATCATCCCAACACTTGTTTAAATGTGAAGAAAAGTGCAAAGAAAACTATTTCATGACATATGAAAAAGTTTCAACCTAGATCTGCTGTCAAATTATTGTTTTTATGTAAAATTTGAATTAGTTTTTAAATGTCTTCATCTGTTCTTTAATGACTTTTTTTAGATATAAACATAATCCAACTTTATTTTATTAGCACAATTATCATGAAACATACATAATAAAGAGATTGAAATATGGTATCTTTGATCCGTGTCATTTCTGCGAGACATTAGGTGAAAATAAAGCCTTGTACAATGCTCTTGTCCAACAGTTAATGACCCAGTATGGACTTAACAACTGATATACATCAAAACATTTTTTTTTATTACTTCTAATAAATTGATAATTCTGAGAACTTGTTTTTCTACCTACAGAATAGCATGAGACTTCCCAGTAGTGCTGTCTAGTTAAATCATAGTCGGTCCGCGGTGATCCATCAAACACCAAAAACAGGATATAATACCTACTAATGGTGACCGCGACCTAATATACATACACTGACATTAATTAACAAGAAGAGGCTTGCTCCGAAAACAAATTAACTCAACTTGATGAATTGATTACCATACACTCATAGATCAGCTAAACAGGGTCATCTAATACAAATACATTACACCAACCGGAGAGACAAGGAAAGAGCTTGTTCATCCTCAAGTTTCAGATCTTACACTTAAAATAGTAGGGAGACAGGGAAAATGTTTGTTACCGGTTATCAAGTTTCATAGAGCAACAGAAAAGAGAAAGATTTAAAAAAAAAAATGATTGCTATCTATGAGTACAAGCTTTACATCAGAAAAAAACAAGGGATGAATTTGTTCGTTTGAAAGTTTCTGATTTAACCAATAAGATATTTATAAAGGTTGACTATAAGAAAGTCTTTCCCTCAATACGACTCCTTCAATCTGTTAGTGTTTTTAAATCATACTGAAGATATGTATAGCTACAATTTCTTAAAAGTAAATTAATATCATATCATAGTTTTGGAATAAGAAGTGAGTAAATTAATTAACCCCTTTTCTGTTTTTGTTGTTGACATGAACAAAAAATAGATTAGATATTTCTGCCTCCTGCCAATTTAAACATTTCAATTGTAATATTCTCTTACGTACATAAATCCACAAACCTTTTGATGTCATGAATTAGTTTGAATTAAATCACAATGACAGTATGCACAGGTATATTTCCACGTGTTACTATAGCTTCCATCAAAACACAATCCAAGAAGGAATTAGTGAGATTTGGAAATGTTTACACCGAGAAAGAAGATAAATTGTTTTCCATTCAGAGGATTTCGAAAGTAGAGTAAAAATAACTGTATATACATATAATCCCAGCACTAATACAGCAAAGGAAGTCACAAATCCCCAGCTATGTCGGACGAACACAAATATAGCTATAGACAAGTACAACAACGGGATGACGAAGTTTGGAAGTCAATAAGTAAATGCTGAGTAAGACTAGAATATCATCATGGCTGGTTTCCATGTAAGTGGTACATTACCAATAATTCATCAGCTGTAGAGGACAACTCACCTGCAGTATGAATAAGGCCAGTATACAGAGGCGTGGATAAAACTCTGTGTCGCTTATTAAATCCACAAATAGGTGTTCACAGTTTCATCACATCTACGCTCAACAATATACGCTTGCTGATAACAATCCTCTAAAGCATAAAATCCCATACACACTCTCACGAAAATAAATTTATATCGTTATACACAGAATAGAACTTAAATATTAATCCTCGCTTGTGTGTCGAGCAGTCATATCCTTAAATCCAGAAAGTAAATCAGTTTATCAGTGTGATTCCTCCAGCACTACTACACCTCACAGGTAAAGATTTCAAACCAAGAGTTCTTGTTGTTAAATGTACGTGTAATTGGCCATCATTTTCTGCTAGACAAACTTTGAATGCTTCAAACCTCTGAGACTGTATACATAAGGCTCACCTGACCGAATACCTGAACGTTTACCTGTCCGTTTACCTGTACTAATGTACATAACACCCTAACTGGCAGATCTATCGAGATTCAACAAGAAAGCATTAGGTAATTGGCCCAAAGGTAGGAACAGCAAACATATACTTTCCCAGCTATCGATTGTATGAAAACATTCCTTCCTCACAAAAAGTAGGAAACTAAGGTATGATTAAGTCCCAATATTTAGGTTTGGACAAATGATTGATTGGTCAAGGTATGGAACGGGGTACGACTGTCACCCAAATCCCCCCAAATACATAATACAAATCTTTATAAACTCGTAGTTTCCTGTGAGTCATCAAACAACATTGCTCGGTTTTTGTTTTGATTAAAAAACACTTGGAGACAAGAAAATGAAGCATGTAAGACCCTGAGGAAATGAATAATTTAAAGCAACAGTTTACTTACATTTGAAAGCCACATAGGCTTGAAATAATTGTGATGTCTTTACTCAGAGTTAATTACATCCATGTTTAGATCCAGTGAAATAGAACTGTTCATTTAAAACAAGACCTAGTTCTCCGGAGTTAAAAGCAATTTTCAAATATGCTTTCGTGTTGAAGTATGTAAATTATTTAGATGGTTTTACTAAGATATTGGGAACTTATTTATTGATTTTCTGTTAAAAAGACCCATGCAACACAAAAATGGCCTGGCAGTATCAGGTGTGTGTGACCAAGGAGCAGTAATTGGCTTGCGTAGTTGAGAGTGACCTAAATTATAACGGCCACCAACCTTGACAGGGTAAGGTCAGGGTCAGGATATGAGATTGACCACAATGTGTGCCAGTACAGGATACCTTAGAGGTGTATCAACCACAACTATATAACAAACCTGCACATAGGTTAAGGGGATATGCTACGTACCTGACACATAGGTTAAGGGGATATGCTATGTACCTGACACACGTTACCCATTTTGTATTATAAATAATCACCTTTAGTTTTTTTGTATATATTAATTCTAAATACTTGAATATATCGAAGAATTCATTGTTGAGATATATGTTACCTTACACATTTTGTATTAGTACCTTAATTGCCTTTAGTTTTTTAATTTGTATATGAAAAGCCTGAGTACATCAAGGTATGCATTTTGGAGAACTTTTTCAACATGTAATCATGCAATTATTAAACATATTATAATTCTTAAAAGATATGTTGTAAGACATTTCGTAATGAACTATTCCAAACTTTGAATTGGAAGAGCTCAAATGTGTCTTCAGGGGTGAATGAGTTAAAATCCCGATAAAATCCACAACCTCTGAAATATTAATATGAAAAGCTGCAATGGCCTCAGTGTTCTCCATAAAATTAAAATCTTTACATACATTGAGATACATCAGTCACAGTCATGATCGTCCAGAGAGAATATTCTGACCCATGAAGACCGTTAAACGTTACTGTGGTGAGAAAGCTTTTAGTTATATGTGGAATAATTCTGAAATATGTCTGCAATGGCAAGTGTTATCAGACCATCCCAGAGTATGTAAAACACATCTATATAGTGGTTTGACTATGCAAGTATAAGCTAAGAGTGTTGTTGTGCAGAGCCAAACACATTATATCCAGGACAAATCAACATGAATTGCCAAGCTTACACAGAGAAGTCAGCTTGGGTCATTTTTGCTTAAAACACCACCATTAGAAAGCGATAACAACACCTCTACAAACCTACCAGGGATTGAGCATCGGAGTGAGGGCTAAATCATATCAAGCACTGGACCAAACATCCAATATTCATACTAACTCATTCCCCTACATATTTAAACTGGACTTGCCCAGTCATTGATTTGGTAAGGTTCAAATGTGACTTTAGGGGTGAATGGGTTAAGGCCTTTACAAAAGGTAACATTTTGCCATAATAGCCTTTATGCTTACTCAACATAAGTAGTCAAGCATACAACTTTTCCCATCAAAAAAGTCACTAAATTTCTATCAATAAATACAAGTCTGAAAATGCTGTCATTGGATGAGGCAGACATTTCATACATTTTCAAACTGTTCCTTTCTATTAACCCTTTCACCCCTATGTAACTTTAGTAGACTCTATCAGGCATTTATGTGGATGAGTCCATTATGGTCTACAGTGGTGAAAGGGTTGAAGGTGAAGAATAAAGTAACTGTTCTCTTCCATTACAAGTTACAAATTACTTCATCCCTTTAAAAGGAAACAGCACTTAATTGTTCTCTCCTATTCAAATTGAACAGCAGTTATTCTCTTCCATCAAAGAGGAGGAATTATTCTCTCCCATGAAAAGTGAATAACATTTTTCTCTCTAATAGGATTAATATACTCCCTTCTTTTAAATGAATAGCAATAATTCCCTCTCTTATTGCAGGGAAACAACTTTTTTTATTTACATCTTAAAGATTCCTTCCCACTTTATCAAATACTGAAGAATTAAAAAATCGTACGATGCTTAAGAACTCATTGGCATTGTTGCATTGAAAACCTGGTGTAAAGATATTGAATTCGAAACCATTAACATGAAATAGGTAGTAAGTTACCAGAGCATGTAAACATCAGGTTGTTGATGATACAATTGTAACAGGAGGAAGAGAAATGGCGGACAGAGTGAGGTTCAAACTCTGGACCTTCCGAACTCTAGACGGATGCTTGTACCAATTGAGCTACCTAGTCGCCAATTATTGACCCAGTCCAGTTCCGCCACACAATCTTTGTCGACCATGCCTGAAACACTACACAAGCCTAATGTATACTTTCTTGTTTTCACGATCAAACTATTTTGAAACAGACGTAAACAATTTTCAGAACAATACATATACATCATGCACTTTACTAAAAAAATAATAATATTGTTATGTTACGGGTTCTTTAACATAATATTAAACTGTCAAAACAAGCTGTTATAAACCACAGGCACATGCAGGTGATACATGTCTACCTGTGTTACAGTGATGTAACAGACACGACAGTCGAGGCTTCTCCAGTGTGCTTGGTTTAATTACCGCCTCGCTGAATACCTCGGGGACATGGAACAGTTAACCGTTGTGGTTTATATAATATTACCTGACAGGCTGTCTAACAAATTGAAGACAACTATCACTTTTAACACACACGTTCACCTTGGATGTACTCATTTATCTCAAGTCCCATGTAGGATGGCCTTGAAATTTGTCAGGCGGGAGAATTACATCGCAGTCAACCAAGCCCTCTGGGATACCAAGAAAACAGATTAACGAAAACTATCAACATTAATAGAGAAACAGATAAATAATTATTACGACTTGAAAATGAAAAGACAAACAACAAATGACAAGAGAATTCGAGAGCTGATCTGTTAACATCACAAACCTTCATATCTGCGCAGTTTAGCGAGGTCACAGGAAATAACATGACACAAATGTATACTGAGTAATGCATGACTGCACACTCTAATTAGAAAAAAAATAGGTTTCTGAATTTCCATATTTTGTCAGAATCCTTTTCAGCTTTTGACGTTACACCCTAACTTCTGAGCCATTGACTTTGCCAATCTCAATCCTGCTGTGGGTTATTACACAACGTATTCTAGAATCATACTAAGAATATTATTTGAAATGAAGGACATTGAACAAATAAAGATTCAGACAGAAAGAACATAATAAACCAAGTCAAGAAAAACAAATAAAACATTCTTTTCTCGATCATCACAATATAAGATATCTTTCAACTGAATGATAACTGCAGTTTCATTTGCCATCTTGTACACAACCAACATTGTTCAAAGTCCTTTTTTCATGTTTATTTAAAAATTAGTTCTTTATACATCTCCTTGATATAGAGTCACATACCAAAGGGAATATAATGATAGACAAATGGTAGCGGTAAAGGTTTCAATGACGTTCAAAACCAAATAGAAATGACTTGGTAAATATAATGTAATAGATTTAACAGACAAACCCTATAACGTCAGTCATCACCCAGTCCTGTCTCTCACCCTCTCAATTAACATAAACATACAGATTGTAGATATCAATCAAACTTGTATTCTTCTGATTGAAAAGAACAAAAACAGTATTCATGGCAAATCAAACAAGTAAAAATGATTTATGAATTGATAATCTATACAATATATAAAACAGATGTATCGACTGTCAAATAAAGATAATAAAAATCCATTAGAGTCGATGGCAGCCTTGGTCTTGATCCAGTGTGTGTGTCGTTGTGGTGGTAGTGTACGGGTATTCTGACATCGTATATCTGCCAGTTGGTCAATAACGTCTACCTGTTACTCGCTACCTGTAGTAACCTTTACAGAACATTACGTGTGAAATGCTGTACTGGTCATTAGTGGTGTAACCTGTAATAATGGTATCGTATACAATCCTTGATTGTCAATTACTATCATAGATATAGGGAACAAATAGATTTACTGATTTTTTTTCTAAGTCATTTTTCTATACATATCACGTTGATCAATTTTGTTATATCAATTTATATGTTCCACATCGCTCCAACACACTTATCTCCTACAGAGTGCTTCCACACACAGCCTCTGTAGAGTGGACACACACACAACCTCAGTAGACTGGACACACACACAGCCTCTGTAGAGTGGACACACACACAACCCCAGTAGACTGGACAAACACACAACCTCCATAGCCTGGAAACACACACAACCTCAGAAGACTGTATACACACAACCTAAGTAGATTGTATACACACAACCTCAGTAGACTGTATACACACACACAACCTCAGAAGACTGTATACACACAGCCTAAGTAGATTGTATACACACAACCTCAGTAGACTGTATACACACACACAATCGCAGTAGACTGTATACACACAACCTCGGTAGACTGTATCCACACAACCTCAGTAGACTGTATACACACACACCCTCCATAGACCGGATATACACAGCCTCAGTAAATTGTATACACACACACAACCTCAGTAGACTGTATACACACACACACCCTCAGTAGACTGTATACACACAACCTCAGTAGATTGTATACACACACACAACCTCAGTAGACTGTATACACACAACCCCAGTAGACTGTATACACACACACAACCTCAGTAGACTGTATACACACAACCTCAGTAGACTGTATACACACACACCCTCCATAGACCGGATATACACAACCTCAGTAAATTGTATACACACACACAACCTCAGTAGACTGTATACACACAACCTCAGTAGAATGTATACACACAACCTCAGTAGATTGTATACACTCACACCCTCCATAGACTGGATATACACAACCTCAGTAGACTGTATACACACAACCTCAGTAGACTGTATACACACACACCCTCCATAGACCGGATATACACAACCTCAGTAAATTGTATACACACACACAACCTCAGTAGACTGTATACACACAACCTCAGTAGATTGTATACACACACACACAACCTCAGTAGACTGTATACACACACCCTCCATAGACTGGATACACACACACAACCTCAGTAGATTGTATACACACAACCTCAGTAGATTGTATACACACACACAACCTCAGTAGATTGTATACACACACACCCTCCATAGACTGGATATACACAACCTCAGTAGACTGTATACACACACACAACCTCAGTAGATTGTATACACACACACAACCTCAGTAGACTATATACACACAACCTCATTAGATTGTATACACACACACAACCTCAGTAGACTGTATACACACACCCTCCATAGACTTGATATACACACAACCTCCATAGACTGGACACACCCACCTCCAGTAAACTGTATGCATACTCGCTCTCAATTCGAGTGAACTCACAAGGTATGTTCCTTGAGTAGACATACACAACCTCCCAGACTGGACATTGATATAACCTCCCCAGACTGGACACACAACCTCCCCAGACTGGACATTGATACAACCTCCCCAGACTGGACACACAAAATCCCTCAGACAAACTCCGAGTCTCTAACAGAGTTGTTAACCCAAGCCTGCATCAATACATCTCTATGTTTATGGTTTTAAAACAACAAAAACTTATTTAAAAGAACTGAACCCTTAAGTCATGCACATAGACAATAACATTCATTCACAGAAAAAACCTGGAAACAAAAAGGTTGTTTTAACTTTTACAGTACCTGTTTGTGTTTCCCTTTGCAATAACACTACCTGTTGGAAGTGTATGCAATTCCAAGGAGATCAAAGGCATAATCACAAAGTTACAGGTAGCAATTTGTCATACCTTGTTAAAATCAGACAGGTGGAAAATTGATGGGCAGGTTTTTAAACTAATTAAGTTTAATTTCCTCTGACAGTGTGTGCTCAAGTGCTGTGCAGTACGTATGCCATTTCACGTACAAGGTGGGGTTAAAAAGCACACTATTAAATCTCAAGAACCCTTAATTAGAAAGCTAAGCTCTCATTGTCTTTTTCTTCATGTCACAGAAAATAACATTCAGAATATAAATTCATCAATATGTGATGGGAAGAATTCCCATAAATTTATGTATAACGATTCATCCCCATCAGATTTTGATTAGTGAATACATTAACCCTATTTATGTATCAAAACAAGCAAAATATTTTGAAGGTGGTTTAAATTATTTTACAGTTATTCCTTTATCTAACCTGCTTGGGACCTCACTTTTAAAATTGCTGGCACGATCACTGTCAATGTTACAGAAACATGCACGCACAAGAGAAAGATAGTCGCAGCATGGTGTAAAGATCTAATACTGTAACCCTATAACTAGAACGAAATGTTTTGTAATCAGTTTACCACTAGGGTGTATTTTGATTGCGACTGATACAATGAGTGTTCTAATATCATGAAGTACGAGACTCGAGGAAGACAGACCCAACACGTTTGTACTGGAGACAGGACATGAACAGTTATTTCCCTGTTAAATTGATGTTACTTCCTCTAATTAATACAAAGACAGACAAAGAAAGGTTGCAGGCCTTTTTAGGGAGTAAAGTGGGACATTTTAAGTTCATTTTCAGTAATGAAAGAAAGGTATAAACATAACTTGTATATGATTAGCCAGTGGATGAGCTCCCTGCTTTGCAGTGACATTTGGTCCAGGTATAGAACCCCTGTGGTAGGATTTTTGGCGAAATAGATTATTAAAGTACATAAAATTAAATTGTGTTTAACACTTTACATGTAGTTAATAAGCCAAAATAAAATGAAACACTTCCTTGTTAGGTTGGAATGATATAAAACACAGAATGCTGATATACTCTCTATCGAAGAGTAGACTTTTCAGTGCCAATGAAAATAAAATTTTACTTACAAGTTCATAATGATATTATATATTTTACTCCTAAAAGATATGATATATTTTACCGAACATTTTAATTTGGGATAGTTTCATGGCCAACAGACTGTGAGGTTGTATTTGACATCAACTCTGAATATCAAATCAAAAGTGTCATCCTTATATTTTCAGTTTTATATCCTTTTTTCTCTATTGCTTTTTCATAAAGAAAAGCAAAAATACAATCAATGGAAAGTGACTTTATGTAAAGGTACTATGATCAATGGAAAGTGACTTTATGTAAAGATACTCCAATGTCAATGGGGGTGACTTTATGTAAAGATACTATGATCAATGGGGAGTGGCTTTATGTAAAGGTACTATGATTAATGGGGGTGACTTTATGTAAAGATACTATGATCAATGGGAAGTGACTTTATGTAAAGGTACTATGATCAATGGGAAGTGACTTTATGTAAAGGTTCTATGATCAATGGGGGGTGACTTTATGTAAAGGTACTAGTATCAATGGGAAGTGACTTTATGTAAAGATACTATGATCAATGGGGGTGACTTTATGTCAAGTTATTATGATCAATGGGAAGTGACTTTATGTAAAGGTACTATGATCAATGGGGAGTGACTTTATGTAAAGGTACTATGATTAATGGGGAGTGACTTTATGTAAAGGTACTAGTATCAATGGGAAGTGACTTTATGTAAAGATACTATGATCAATGGGGGTGACTTTATGTCAAGTTATTATGATCAATGGGGGTGACTTTATGTAAAGATACTATGATCAATGGGGAGTGACTTTATGTAAAGGTACTATGATCAATATGATCAATAGGCAATGATGCCTAATGTCCCTGAATTCAAAACCAATCTTAAATGTTAAAGAGACACTAATGATGTTTCTGATTCCAATAATCGAGGTTGCTAACTGGCAGAGATCACGATACTTTGGTGAAGAATGTTTCTCACCTGTCTCGGCTCAGACCTGTATCAGTAGCCCTGATCTCCTATCCTATACCTGTCACAGGCAGAGTGGATCAATCGCACGGATACCTTCCAATGATGTTCATTAATCATATTCATACATATCGTTGATTAAAGTGGTTGCTGTGGCAACAAATTACCCGGGTATCATAAGTTTATCTACTGGTGACAGATAGAATTACCTTTAATCCAGCTTACAGCACAAATCAAGCCAACTTATACACCACCGCTAACGAACCAGTGTCCATTGCAATTAACATCAGTCATTTATAACATCACAGGTAAATTATATAAATCCAAGTAAGATGCAATGATTCCGATAACGAACACTGAAGAGTTCCGACCAACAAACAAACTGGGACGCTGGTACATACATACAGCCACACTATCAACTACAGATACTGGAGATTACATCTTTTGGTAGACCGCGAAAGCAACAGCCTCGTGGAATCAATACGAGAGTATAACAGACAACGTTTTCACTGGGGGGAATCTCTGGCGCTCACTCTGCTATTTACCTGGCGATTGTTAAATTTACAAACATCTGAAAAACATTCTCTACTGTTGGTTCTTGGGTCATAGGACTTGTTATACTGTATACAGAAGTAAAAGCCCCTTAGCCTTTTAAGTATACAGACGTCTGTGGGCGAGTCGGCTGTAGATCATGTCTGCAGGGTGTACACCATAACATCATGTTAGATCACTTTTGTTATCTGTCTGGGACACTTCTCTAAAAGTATGGTCAGATTCCCAAGCTGGATCGCATAATTCATTTTTTTTTTTAAATCTCCAAAGGCTTGACCAAAATAATTTATTCAAACAAATTTCCTTGTATATAAATAGATATCAAAGTATATATTTTCTTTTGGTTACCTTTCTATGTTAATATCCTATATGTTCAAAATCTGTGAGGTTGTACAGTAGTTGTCTCAGCGTGTCACAGAGGCTTAAACATCACTGTTCGCTGACACTGCCAATATTGTAAGTACATGATGATGTTAAAACCCCGACTGATATGTACACATACCGTACCTAATATCTCCCCATCACATTCTTATCCTAATTGAATATAGTGCCCCAAGTGTTTTACAAGGCTTTACATACTAGTAATGAAATTTGATATAGAGTAACGCTCTTGATAAATGTTATGAGCAACTCTATCATATATTCATAAAATCCATTTTTGTTCTATGTCCATTACTATATTAAGTATTTACAGGTTAACATGGCCGGGTCCAAACAATTTAATAGATCAGCCGGTAATTGCTTTATTTTAAATGTCATCTACCAAATACATCCACTGTTTATATGCAGTAGAAACAAAATGTATAGGATTCGTGCATAACTATAAAATTATTCACAATTTATGTGAATTTTGTGTCTTTGTCGATATTTTGCATGTAAGGAACTCAGAAACTCTTGTTCAAAAGGCCTTGAGCTTCCACAACGTACAGGGAGGAAATGCACAGAAGCATATAAACTAACATTAAACATCAGACACAATTGTCTGAAAAGCATTCATTACACGTGTTCTACACTCCAGTACATCAAATTTGTCTCATAATTAGCTGGAGAAATCTTCAGGCAGAACAATATATTAGTCCTCACAGAGAAAGTGTCATCATATCAACTCCATCACTCATGCATGTATACCCTTTGAACTGTACAATAAATATTAACAGATTATCCTGAAATCAAAAAACTTTTACAAAATAAATTTTAACATTCCATAAAATCAGACTGCAACTTTCGCTGGTTTCTTTAAATAAAATTAAGTTTCTTGATAGCTTTATGAAATTTTCAAATTACAGTCAAAAAGTAACCAAATAATTGTGAAAAATAAATAAGATCTTACTTTCACTTTTAAGTCCAGGATATTGTTTGTACTTGCAATGTTGTTTTTTACTGACAGCTCCACGTAAGTTAATCCCCACTAAAAGTCTGACTCACAATGACCAGTGTCCAGTGGACTAATCCCTGACCGTGTGTAGGTACTTAAGGTGGCACACTTCTTCCACTTAACACCCTAGGTGTGACCCGGTCAGTCAGGGGTGGGATGAAGGTGTGATGCGAGGGACTCAAACCATCAGTTAGGGGATCAGAGTCCAAGCTGTCACACACTGACCTGTGGTCTGAGCGGTCTGATAATGAGTGCCAATCACTCTTCTTTATCCAAGAATGACCACTGTGATTCTAAAATACCACTGCAGAGTTGAAAGTCCTGTAATAATCCCTCACAACTGACCACTGCTTTTCTTCTTCTCTGGACTATTACCATTTAATATCAAAACAAATGTTTTGAGAACCCGCTAGCGACACAGCCTGCTGTGAAAATAATTGGCGAAATTGGTCAGTTTCTGAAGTCCTTTTCACACAGCCCACTGCAGGTTGCCACCACAACTCTCAATGGTCAAACAAGATTAGAGGGTCCTGAATACCATAATAGGTGTAGATAAAGCACCACTATAAACTCATCACTGACACACTGGTCACTAATGCTACTGACCACTCACCTTTTCATTTCATGTCCGAAATCAGTGGGATATGTCTGGACAGACTATAGTGACCAATAGGTGAGTGAACCACAGTGGCCAAAATACAGGTAACTGTACCTTGTGAAGCCCACAGGTACTACATGTATATGAATGGCCAGGGTGAGTGACCCTCAGAGATCAAACACACGTAAAGGGATCAGGCCAACCTCCGCCATGTTATGAATCACACAGCCGTGGTCAGACAATAGCTGACCATTGACTATTCCCGGGGGGCCAATTTTTCCGCCAATAGGTCTGCATAATGACTGCCAATGTAATGATGATCAGGGTAGCTTGACCGCTAAATCAATAAACAGGTACAGGTATTAGTACAGGTGTATGATAAATAGACATGTTGGTCAAAAAGCTGGTCAGTGAACACTTCCGCTAGTTGGCCAAAAGGATCGAGTGACCACCCACCTACACCTGTCCAATGGTCAAGCGATAAAAACTAAAACTAGCCAAATTAATCGCAACACGTTAACTTTTCTTGTCAGTTTACAAGTTTGACACAAAATAGCTAGATGTCAGATGGTCAGTTCAGAAAGATGTACATTTACCAAATGCCTCCATACATAGCTGTGTCACATATAGGGATGCCAGATGGCACTACTTAACACCTGGTGAATGGTACCTGTACCAAGGTATCACCGGTGAATTCAGTGGAATCTACGATTATCAGATACAAAATCCCGGATAAAGCTTCCAAACCTTTATGTAATCCAACAACATACTGATGGTTAGCTACAGGATTTCTTGGGGTTAAATAAGCAGAGGGTAGAATTTCCCTATCTTACACCCCTGAGCATGAAAGAATATTTTCTCTCTCATTCCAGCTACCAGAATAAGCTCAGAAACCATGAAAATGTGTTTTGGACTGGCTATCATTTTGAAAATATCAACTATGCTTCTGAACTTTTTTGACGAAACCAAATCTGTCAGTGAGATTTGGCATACCCATACTACATATTTACAAACCGAGTGTGCACAGGCAAAATCATCTCATCTTTCTAACTTGTGTGGTCAATATATTTCATCATGTCACCTTTTCCACATTGCGGCATTAGACTTTTCCAAATTTGTGACGTCACATCATTGTTGAGACATTGTGACGTCATTGGACAGCTCTATCTTACACACACGGAAATGAGAGAAAACCCAATACACTCCCTTTTCAGTACATTTTTTCTTTTTTGAAATTTCACTGAAATCACCTTAAAATCTCTCAATCCACTGGGGTGCCATCACCTTCATTTGACTATTCCAATTCCATCAAAGAGCAAATTCAAATAGCATACATTACTCAGCACATTGAGAGTATTACTGATATATGCCTCCAACACATACAGGGCCTCACATAAAAATGTTGAGGTATTCTGAAGCCAGGTGGCATATAGGACAAGTAATTATCCTAATAGGAAGCTCCTGTGAAATCCTCAAATCCTATTGATTGTATGAATTGTATACAGGGAACTTTCGCCCTTTGCCGATAAAATCAATATCCGCTAAGATTTGATTTTGCCCCTCACTTTTAAACACTATTTGTATATGTATGTGTGTTAGCTTGTTTACGAATATTCGCTGAAATAATACATTCGCACTCATTGTGGAATATGTGGAATATATAGGGTGAAAAAAGTGAAAATGTTGACGCCCGATAATTTCCTGGGATTTAGAGTGGCTTATTCTAACTAAATAAATAAAAACTGTTACCTGCCACTTTCTTCAAAAACTTCTGGACATGCTAGTTAATCGAAGATGACAGTTATTTGTGAGAAAAGTATTTTTTGAATTGTTTTTGCAGACAACTCAAAATAAGTAATGTACCAGATACAGAGGTTAGCATACATTATTTCCAGAACCACTTATCAAATAATAAAGGGACCTCTTTATAGTGAAAACATTGACCAACCTGTACATACAACTTTGATAAACATTGTTCCATGTCATCTGTTCTACCTGTACATACAACTTTGATAAACATTGTTCCGTGTCATCTGTTCTGCATACTGTATACAAGTATCAAATGAATCCAGGTCCAACAGTTGGCATATAATCAATGTAAAATCAATTCACTGCCACATACATGTCAGTAAAACACTTTCATCTTCAATGTCATTGTCAAGTAAGTACACAAAAACTGTCTGTGAAACACGGACAATGGGCCTGTGGTCAGTATCATCCCTATCTCATTACCTTATTGATAGTCACCTGTGTTTGACCGCAGTCAGCCTCAGACGTCTCTGTTACCCTCTACCTGTGTCACCTGTCCAAGTCCTCCTGTCAAGTCCAGGTGTAAATTACAGGTGATCTTTACATCATTCTCAAACTTTATACTGATAAAATGGGATCATCTCTATGAGGACATTGCATGGTAGGAATCTTCACAAAAAAGTTCCTGAAAACCTTTTTTATGCAATGCACTCTAGAAGTAAACTGAAGACATTTGGTCAATTGTCATACTTGTAGATTTAAAAGTATCCAACTCCGGAGTGTGTCAGCAGGTATATAAAAAGCCTAAATCAAATTGCACTAGGCTGGCAACAGCTTTAAATAAAGTTGACATCTAATTTTTTTGTCAAGCCGGCACGATACATCAGAAAATTAGTATACACAAGAATGTTGTAGCTAGCTCATCTCAATAACAAAAATGAAAAGGACATTTGTGAACAAAAAATTGTGTCTCCTCCTACCATGACAATTTTTGCTTTGACCATTGACCTACCGATGAAGGTCACAGTGACCTAAATATAGTGCAATGCACACCTTCTGTGGTTGATGCAGGTGTCCTTCAAGTTTCATCAAAACACCCTCAATGCTTTGAAATTTAAAGCCAAGACAAGATTTCACTGAAAACTTTGCACTAATTGGACTTTTGACTTAAAGGTGAATGTCAATGTGACCTGATTAGAATGTATTGTGCATCTAATTTAGCTGATGCATGTATACTTCAGGTTTCAAATTCATCTATAAAATTAAGTCCAGGAGTTAAGACCTGGACAAGAAGTCAATGGAAAGTTTGCTTTATTTGACCTTTGACCTTGAGGTCAAGGTCTTATTAACTTATAACATAGCGATGAACTACTACAGTTGGTGACACATGTATGTTTTATTTATAGGCTTCATAAAGATGTTTTTCACAGATTAAAAGTTATGGCATGGAAAGGATTTTTTAAAAATATTTGCTAATTTGATATTTGACCTTGAGGTGAAGTTGACAGTGACCTAATTGCAGTGCATTGCACACTTTCTTGGGGATGAGGCTGGTATGCTTCATGGTTTAAATATTATATCCTGGACAAGGTTATATTAGAAAAAGCAAGAACAAGAAGATTGTGAACCAGTAATAAAACAACATGCATGTCTCACTTCATTTAAAGAAGAAACAAAAATATAGCTGTATCGTGATATTTTTTATTTAGCTGGTAGTCATTAAAATTTTGTGAATTATTGCACAGTCTAACAGATATGATGATAAACATAAAACAAGCTATTATTAGCTGTGGTAATTGGTTAAAATTTCGTAGTCAATGATCGGTTCTATAACAAGAGGCCCATGGGCCTTAACGGTCACCTGATATATTTATACAGATAGTTGATTTTGTTTTCAACATGAACAGAAATATTATTCAAAGTGACAAAAAACAATAAAACCACCTTACTCAATATCTAGCATACAGATTTCAGACTAAAAAGGATTTGAAACTAGCACCTACAGCCCTTGGTGGTAGGGCTGGCTCAAAATTTTCAAAGTATCAAACTGTCAATTCAAGGTTATAATTCCAATCAAGTTATTAACATGTAATATTCAAAGTATCATTTGTCATTATAAACCATAATAAATTTTGCCCCCCCC